>NC_136419.1:33360000-33810000 GCF_052625555.1 Lactuca saligna | reverse complement strand
TTTGTATCTTGAGCTCTGTAATTACTTAATGTGACATCCCCAATTTTACGGTCAGAAAAGACTGATTTGTTTATGCTTTATTTTATAAATCAGAGTAATCGTTTAAAGAAAACTGTTGCGGAATTTATTCCCAAAACAAAATATGATAAGAATTTATCAAAGCATTACTTAAAGAAAAGTATTTTCATTATGTAACAAAATCTCGGGATGTCATGTTCCGATATCGACACATAAGCATAAATAGAAACTTACATTTATTTACACTAATGATTTACATCTCCTTTAATCTCTCAGTGAAATATGTCTCTGTATTGATACCTGTGATACAAAGAAAATTGAGTGGGTCAGGCTTGGGAGTCTGGTGAGCATATAGGGTTTTCAACCCACAATAATATAATTATTATATTCAATTATCAAACAATCAATTCAATTACCCACCCCCATTATCTCCATTTATTTCTTAAAGATTTATCCTAAGAACCGATTACCCTTCTCCCATTCATTCCTAAGGATTTCCCTAAGGAACTGACACAAAATATAGTGCTGCCAAGGTTCTTTGATTACCTCTGGTGAACACGCGGTTCAGAATAATTAATGAACACCTAGTTCAAGAACACCTAATGAACACTTAGTTCCAATATTACCCAATGAACACCTAGCTCACAAACACTTAATGAACACTTAGTTCAAACATCCCTGATGAACACTAAGTTCAAATATCTAATGAACACTTAGTTCGAATATCCCTGGTGAACCCAGTCACCTAAGGAACACAGAGCACGAAAGCTCTTAGTTCAAACAATGTGATAATAAAGTATATCTCGATCCTGCAGAACCACTAATATTATAAACACATATAAATCATATTGATAAAACAATCTATCCCATCCCGTCGATCCCCACATACTGACCCTATACAATGATCTTATGAGATTTAGCCTAAGGAATCGATATAAACCACAAATTGACAAAGTTGGTTCGAAAATTTCCTAGCAGGAAACGAGGATCAATAATGACATCAAATGAGGGGAATGGAATAAGTTTCACCACGAACCTTCGTTCGTAAAAGAAAGAACCACAAGACAATTAAGTCATGGGTAGTTATCTAGATAACAATGCTTAAGCGTGGTCTGACTATCGTGAGGTATTTTACCCCCAGACTCTCCCTATCCAGCATCGAACTTTGCCTTGCAATGGCCTAAATATCATGAGGTATTTCACCCCCAGACGCACCCTATCCAGTAATATAATACCATACATACCTAGCAGTGGTTTATTACCGACACACCTTATTAGGCAGTCTACGAAGTCCCCTTAATTACTTCGTGAAAGAAAACTCTGACATATGAAGCTCGGTCGATCACTTCATAAAAGAAACGCTGACTCGAAAGCTCTCTCAAAATAAAAGTATGGGGAAATACTATTAGAGTACTCCCGTATGCTCCCGTAATGGACACACCAAATTGTCAAAAAGACTTTGTACATGATAGTACTTCTGGCACATTATAGAACTCTGGTATGTGAAAGACTCGTACCCGAGAACATAATAGTACCCTGGCCCAAGCAGCACCCAAGACACATAGCTTTGAAAAGGACTTCGTACATAAAATGTACTTCTGTATGTAGGACGTACTCCACCGATCATCAATCTCACCCCACACATACTCTTAATAAGAGAGTACCCAAAGTCCAATCTTAATTGAACTAAACATCCCATTTAAGTCTTAACCCATCACTAGGCAAACCTACAATGTTTATAATCAATTTTTGATACTATCTCCGTTTAGGCAACGCCAACCAGTGTATGCTTAACACAAGGTTTTAAGTAATAATATCATATATGCACATCTTAACACATATTGAACCATATTTGATTCGCACGTTGTATATTATCAAGTATATCTAACACGTATTTCGGACAATGACAAATACTTCACATACATATGTATATTTCATACTTTAATCAATACTCGTATTAAAATCACGTTCCTAAAAGGGACTATACACATGATACCTTATCGAATGAACACATAGTTCAAAAATACATAATCCGTACTCCCGGATCTAAAATTTACCTCATTGCTTAATCCATATTCTCGGATCTAAAACTAACCTCTTGATCTGATTCATACTCCCAGATCTAAAACAAGTTTATCTCTTTACCCCCTTTTTTTCCCTTTATCTTCAATCTCATCTACCCATGTTCTACCCAGCATATTTGTAGATACAAATACATATACAGTTTAACTCATTAAAACCTACATAATTCATCCATTCCACAATCATCTTAAATAAACAACAATATATACACATATAGCACGTATTTCATAGAAAATACTTAATATTTATGTGTAAGAAGAAAGTAACTACACACTCACCTGATCAGAAGATGATCGGACAACGCCTTGTCTCTTAAAATAATCTTTTTGCGACGAAATTGGGATGCTTTCCTCCAAAATCGGGCTACACGTGGGGCAGAGCTTCAGCTCGGAAATCTCACTTCTCGGGATCCTCGGGGTTTCGGAACTTGCTTCAGGGCTCGGGAATGGTACCGGGGCTTCGGGATAGTTCTTGCACGAGAAACGATACAAAAATGAGAGAAAGAGAAGAGTTTGAACAAAATAAATTGGTAGCCCTTAACATCTATTTATAGGGTGTTGAAACCTCGATTACACTAGGCGTAAATCCAGGTACGCTGGGCGTACTAAGCCTTACGCTCGGCGTACGCTTCGGATAAGCTTTAGTATGCGTGCCTCGAACTTCAAAAATTCATAACTTTCGCATACGAGCTCTGTTTTCGACGTTCTTTATATCCACGCGTAGGTGAGACAATGCTCTAAAACTTTCATTTAGACTCTGTTGGTGAATTTTTAATTTATTTTTATTATATTATTTTTAGTAGGCCGGGACGGGAAAACTCCGCTATAAAATCATAACTTCTTCATTCGACGTTTGTTTTCGTCTGTCTTTTTACCGTTGGACTACTATCGACGAGATCTTTGATTTTCGTTTAGATTGTTTCGGCTAAAAACCGCTCGATCTTAAATCGAGTATTCGGGTTGCATATCGCTAAGTCGAAACTTAGAAAAATCATAACTTCCTCATACGAAGTTAGATTTGGACGTTCTTTTTATGCACGGTCACGATTTAACGTATTCTACGACTTTTGTTTAGATCACCAAGGCTAAATATCGATCTATCGTAAATTCACTATTTACGTCGCGCTGTGTCGTGCCGGTTCTGTCGCGAAACTTCGACAGGTCATAACTTCTTTTGTTATAACTCGGATTTCGGCGTTCTTTATATGTACAAAATCCTTGTAACCTATACTACAACTTAGTTACAAATTACTCCTTCTAAATAATCTTCCATCAAAAAGTCATTTTTGATGCTTATTGTCTCTAAATTGACTAGTCGGGATCTATGGGCGTTACACTTGAAGAACAAACTGAGTGTTTGAAGCATCCATTTGGTGCATAGAAAATGACCTGAAAGATTGAATTTAGAGGAGGAGAGAGAAGCGAAAAAGACAAGCAAGTCTCAAATTTGATGATAATTTTCTTTAATGAACTTGAACCATCCATCCATGAAGTAGTATTTGTCTTTGATTTTCACGTATTTGATACTCCATTCAACAACATATTTGTTCTTGAGAACAACTGTTGTTTTTTTGTTATTGTCTTTTTCGAAATACTTCTCGACAAAAGCAGACGATAATAGGTGCAAAATATGCTGAATAACTGAAGATCTATGTAATGAGAAGCAAAAAAAAAAAAAATTGTGTGTGAGAGAGAGGGGGGGGGGCGGTTGTTGCAGTTGACTAAATGAGTGTAATAAGTATTGCTTACGTGTCAACGATGAGTTGACTCACTAGTAAGCCATTGTTGACTAACATATTTAGTTGGCAGTTGACAAGGTAGTGTAACATTAAAAAATGAGTAAAGATACGTAATTAACCGGTAAAACACAAGTTTGTGCCCTTCAAAAAAAAAAAAAAAAAAAACAGGACAAATTAAAATAGTATACAAAACATTATTGAACTACTATGATAGTAACCCTAATAAATATGTCAAATAAGTAATTGACAAAACTGCAAAAATGGTCCCTGTGATATGCATTTTTTTTGGGGTTTTAGTCTAAACCCCGATTTTTTTGGCTTCGTGGTCCTTTTGATCATGTTTGTACGTAAATTTGGTCCCTCGTAAAATTAAAATGACTGTAATGCCCTTCTTATATATTTTTTATGTTTTTTCTATTTAATTTAAATGAAAAAGAAAATAATTAATTAATTTGGGGCCACATCTCTCTCTCTCTCTCTCTCTCTTTCTCTCTCTCTCTCTCACAGAAGCCATTCTCATGGCATCACCACCCAGTTTTGATTTAGGGAATTTAAGATTGCTTCACGGAATTTAAATGCCAAATTGATGGCTTAAACAAACATTTGTAAAGCAAAATTACTGAAAATCAATGAACACAACTAAGAACTACATGCAACATCAAAAGATCATTCAAACAAAAGATCAAACACTTGGTGGGCATCAACCACACACCCAAACACAAAAAAACCCCACCTCCTCATTTTCATCTTCATCACATCACTTGCAGAAAAAAAAGCAAAAAAAAAAATCACTCCTGTTCCCACTTCCTTCTTCTTCTTCTTCATTTCCGGCCATTGACTCCGGTAACAATTTTTTTTTCCAGTCAAGACTTTCCCAAACTTCTGTCAATACATTCTCAAAAACATCAGAGAACATTCTAACTGTTCTCACTTCCTTCTTTGATAATTTACAAATGACAATACACCCACTAATGATTTGGGTTTAATTCTTCGTCATCGTCATTTGGTTCCCGATGCTCCTCGTCAAATGGTGGAGATCAAAGAGTGTGTTAGGTAGAAGAAGAAGAGAGGGTGGGGTTACGATTGTTTCTTCTCATCTTGACGGAGACTAATTCGGAGGAGGAGAGGTCATTGTCTGAAATTTTCAAACCCCATCTCTTCATCTTCGACCCCTTGTACTCTTCTCATTCAGACCCGAAACCTAAAATCAAAAGGGAAATCAGATGGTTTTTGTAGTCTTTTACTCTAAACCAACAAAAATTCACGTATAAGGGTTGGAAAAAGCAAAGCATACATGTAGATCTTCAACTTGTTTACATAAATTGATTTCACTCGTCATTGATGTAACCACCCTTTGGAGCTCCAAATCCTTAAGGTTTTGTCCCTGAAATCAGTCAACCAAGCTCCAAATCCTTGATGAACTTGTTGATGGTGAACTTGTAATGATACAATGTGTGGGGGTAGGATCGAACGTGCTATGGTGTCGGAGGCTGAAGCTGAGCGACGATTCAGTGGTTTCCATAAGCAGTTTGTTAATGGTGGTCGAAAGTGGTTTAGGGTTTTTCTTCAAAATTGTGATTCTTTCTTGTTACGATCACAAAAAGAGGAATTATGCTCTTAATGCCGAGAGAGAGAGAGAGAGAGAGAGAGAGAGAGAGAGAGAGAGAGAGAGAGAGAGAGAGAGAGAAAAGGTGGGCCTCCTCTTATTTTATTAATTATTAAAATAAATAAATTAGTATTAGATTTAAAGAGAAATAAAAGAAAAATGGAAAATAAATACCCCAATGGTATTACGGTCATTACACTATTCAGAAGTACCAAAAACACAATGAAACTAGTTCAAAAGGACCATGAAACCAAAAAAAAGTCGAGGTTTTGACTAGAACCCAAAAAATATCATAGCATAGGAACAATTTTTGCAATTTTATCTAAGTAATTTTGAAGCTAGTTATTGATAATTTAAATGTAAACATTAAATCAAATTATATATACATACTAATTTTGAATTACCACATAAACAGTACTCTTCTGTCACAGATTTTTTTCTTTTTGTTGGTGGACTTTTTTTAATGGTTTCTATACATTTGAGATAGAGATTTCCACGTGTTATCATACATACTGTCCATTATATACGTGTTTTCCTCCTTCGCTTTTGCTTCATTCGTGTCATGCTCTCTTCAATACTATGGTGTCCTCCACCGTTTCATTCCCCAATTAAATTACTCCACCACACCACCACCGACTCCAACACCGTTAACTAGCCACCGATTGCCTCATATCCACTGTCATAGATTTCTCAAACGGCTTCTCCCTTTTTTCTTCCTTTTACTTGCGCTTCCGTCGCATTTCGGAGTAGCCACCAGGGTTACCATCGATCCATTGTCTGCATCTACTACAACTTCCACTTCGTCAAATAACTGTCTGATAAGTTGGTGTTGTTCTAATGATTTCCACCGATACTGATAGGTAATCGACAGGTAATGAATTTCCTTTCTTAGGTTATCATTTATTGATCAATCAAATAACTTCTTCAATTCGATTCTTACACAGAGATTCTCTAGCTATTTCTTCATTTTTCTTCATTAATTGCTGAAAAAAAAAACCATGAATTTGGGGTGGATAGGATGGACAGTGGAAGCGGTGATGGTGTCATGACCGATGGTATTGAATCAACCAAGGCTGGAGGTGTAAGTTCCCATAATTGAACTCCTATTCGTTCTGTTTTTTTCTCATTATCGATTGTGATAAACCCATCGGAGAAGACAAATAGACTCTTGTGAGGTTGGAATCTGCGTAGCAAATTAAGAACATAATTTAGGGTTTTGTGTTGTTTTGATATTATCACAATTTGAAGACGTATCTTGGAAATATTTTGGAAACAATGGAAATTTCGTAGTAATGCTTACATGCTCTTTATCTATTATTGATTGACATTGTTTTATTTGGAGAACATGTTCAAATATGTGTACTGCTTGTGCAAGTGTCTTACATGCTCTGACTTAGGATTTTCACAGATTCAGTTCAACTTTGCTGTGAGTGAGTGCATGTTTGTTTGGTTTAGCTTGATCGCTGTCTAATTTTGAAATCTATGTTAATTATACACAGGGAGGTGCATCAGAAGCATATATTAGAGTCCTTGCTAAACACAAATATGTAAATAATGAAGATCCACTTGATGTTGGGGGTAGAATGGTCCCTTTTGAAACCAATGATCCAGATTTCTCATGTGAACATGCTCTTTGATTCGAAGATGCGGTAAGTTTATTCCAAACTATAGACTTGATTGTTTGGATGTTTTTTTGTAAGCCTGTTTGGTTCCCGAGTTCTGATAAAATCTGACAGCATTGAAATTTGAGATTCCATTTTCTATGTTGTTTGGTTGCCAAATGTTTTTAGGTGAGAAGTCGAGCCATAACTTTGCAGAGTTATATAAGATCAATTAAAGATATACTAAAACATGCTTCAAAGCTTCTCAAGGCTGAACTTCCTTTATCACTTAGATTAATTGGTAATGTTTATTGGGTGAAAATTAAATAACAATATTTATTAACAACAATCTAAATTCAGAAATAAAATGTTTTTGATATTGTGTGGTGTCTGACAAGGAAGCAGATGGAAGCATGGAAAATGCCAACCATGTGAATCTTGATGATGATAATCAATCTGATTCAGAACCAATGGTTGTATACTGCCCCAATTTAGAAATCAGTAATCCCTAAATTCTAATATAATATTGTGGAAATTCTTGATGTACATGCTAATGGCAGTGTATCTGTTACTTTATTAGTCAAATTCAAAGGGTTTGTAAGTCTTTTTAAGAAAACAGCTTCGAGAGGACTAAATGACCGAAAATCCCTAGAAATGAAGCTTTAAGATTCTCTCATCGAATCCCATAAAAAAAAACTGACTGGAGCAGAAAGAGCTGGTGTGCCACTTGGATATTTTGAGCTTGATACAACTTTTTTAGCAGATGATCTTAAAGACTATGATTATTCCGTCAATCTTGCAGCGCTTAAAGGTATATTTCTCCACTGCATTGTGTTTTGTAGCATTATATTCTCATTTTGTTTTTAGTCATTATGAAGTTTGGGTTCATTGCAACGCTCTTTGTGGTGAATATTTGTCTATGTTCAAAATAATAATGCTAAAGATTACCTAATCATCTTCAGAATATGTTTAGTTCACAAGCTAAAATTGCGAATAAATAATGTATATGTCTCTGTTTATTTGCAACAGATGGTTTCATCAGTTTCCAAAAAAGCAGTAAGATGAAGTTATAAGCATACATGCACATGGTAACAAGGTCTGAAATGGAATAAATTTTGCTTTTAGGAAGTTTTATGAAGTTATTCTTAAATTGTTTTGTTAGAATTTTTAGACACATTGATAACTTTTACATGTTACAAAATTAGCATCGGGAAGACTTTAAGATTTAAAGACATTTCAGGCATCCATTTTTGATATTTTAGTTATAGATTTTAAGCAAAATACATACAAAAATCCATTTATTGTTCTTCAGATCAAATACGAGATGAGGCCACATGTGTCATTTGCATTATAAGAATTCAATTTTGTGATTTGGTTTAAAATTTTCAGGAAGAGTATACAAATATGGATGATATTGATGTTAAAAGCTCGTGGCCACGGTTTTCATATTGATTGTATCAAGAAATGGTTGTCTATGAAGAACTTGTGTCCCATTTGCGAAGGGGACCTGTAAAGCAGAAATGAAAATAAATTTATTGTCAGATATTATTATTATAAATATTCTCGTTTTATCCATCTTCTTTGGCATTCCATTCCCGCAAAATGGAGTTCTTCCCTAGTTTTATATTAACTTTATTACTATGTCAAGTTGTGAGTAAGATTAATTGAATAATATTACTCAAAGTTGTTGTAATTTTATACTTATATTAATTTAGGAGTATATGATAATTATTATTTTAATAATTAATATGAGTGGAATAATCTGTATCAACAATATATTTATTAAAATTAAAATTTCATAATTTAGCAATATTATCCAATCGGTATTTAAATATTATCTTAAATATTTGCTAGTAATTTTGTGGCAAAGAATATTTTATAGTATTTTTTTTATAACTTAAATTGATTGGAGAACGTGGCTTGTACATGTCATCTTCACTTTCGTCTGAGTCCTCTTATCGTCGATAACGTCTCAGCATTTCATTACCCAATCATGGATACGCTAATGGCATCATCCTCTTCTACTGCAGCCATTCTCCACCGTCCGCCGCCCCTTCCCCTCCGGTCCTCCAATTCCTTATTCTACACCGGTTCTTGCTCAACAGGTACGGCGGCGTTCTTCCGAAAGCCCTTATTCGGCAATCATGGTGCTCAGAGAAAACTAATTCACTCGTTCCAAAATTCTTCATCTCAATCTTCGTCGTCGAGTGTGAAAGTGCCGATTAAATGTGGAGTTACCGAGATTAACGAGAGCCAATTCCCGGAGGTAGTATTGAAATCCGACCGTCCTGTTCTTGTTGAGTTTATTGCCGGTTGGTGCGGACCTTGTCGATTGATCGCTCCCGCCATTGAATCCATAGCAAAGGTTCACATCGCTTCTCGTTTTACCTTTTCTGAAACCCTACTGGCATGAATTGTGTTCTCAAATCGAATCATGAATTACTTGGTTGATATGGAGCGAAGAAACCCTAATTTAGGGATTTTAGCTTATCTACTGTATTGTATACTACAATCACATTGTTCAATTAGTTTTTCGACCTTTGATGATTAGTTAGGGTTTCAGTTATTTTTGCTAAACATGTTTGCTGAAATTCAGGAATACGAAGATAAACTATTGGTTGTAAAGATTGATCACGACTCGAATCCAAAGCTAATCCAAGAATACAAGGTGTATGGATTGCCTGCTTTGATTTTGTTCAAAGATGGGCAAGAAATTCCACAAAGCAGAAGGGAAGGTGCAATTACAAAAGCAAAGCTGAAGGAGTACATTGATGCACTATTGAAATCGGTATCAGTTGCTTAACTCCATGAATCATCACTTGTTTTTCTCACAATTTATGAGCAGCAGGGGAATTGTATAAAGGTGTAAATTTAAACGTATTACAGATCTTCAATTTCTCTTGCACATTTTCTTAATAATATTTAGGTAAATTAAACAAAATCGCAAATGGATTTTGGTTTTTACTTTCATTAGAGTATTTTTTTATATATATAAAAAAAAAAGAACATGTCAATTATATATATTCTTTTGTATTATAATTAATTTACTGAACTTAAACCAACCTATTCTTATTGATGCTCTATGAGCCCGTACTTTGTGGATGTTTTGGAATGCCTGTATGAAATAAGTAGATGTGGAAATTTAAAACAATTCATATGAAGATGAGTTAGAGCATTCATGGTATGAACTTATTGGAGAGTTTTGTCCTGTAAGGCTGACTCGGTTTGATACATGCTGAATATGCTTCTGACCTGGTCAACACTTCCCGACTCGGTTCTATAGAGTTCTATAGAAAATAGAAGCTGACCAAGTAGCTGATGGAATAATGACATTTGTGCCTTAATTTACAAGCTCTAATTAGAGTTTTTTTTTCACAAAGCCTTTTCGTTGCTTGAATTTACAAGCTCTAACGTAGAGTTTTTTTATTTCCTTCACAATTATAATGCTACTCAGTTCGTTTTGCATAGTTATTTTAAAAAAAATCTCGACAAGAGTCATAAATAAGCTCTATAAAAAAGCGTTACTATAACGATATTTGAGTTTTTTTTATTTGTTGAGTTGACGCCAAAAAAATTATTAAAAAATGTTTTCACTGCGATTATATTATATTGATGGCAGGATAACCAAAAAAAAAAAAAAAAAAAAAAAAAGTCAAATTAAAGGCATGTTTTAGTTCACGGATTTAAAAGGAGTTTGAAGGAATTAGAATGCATTAAAAATGGTTTGGTTGAGAAAATCAATCAAATTGGAATTATTTAAATTCCATTAAATTTTCTGTTTTGAGTTAAAAGACACATTTTAGATTTTATTTTTTTATGTTTTATTGGAAATACAATATTGTCTTCTTATATTTTTTTTTAGTCATAATTCATTAAATTAAAACATATTATCAACATTTTCCCACATCATACCAATCCACTCAACCACCCAACCCCACCTACTACAACCCCCTCCCCCCACCCCCCAACCCCCACACACTAACACATATGTCCAAACTCCAAACCAATCATGGATAGCACATATATCTACCTTGAAACGTTCGGGATGAGTTTTTGGTAGGATAGATAGTTAATACAAGGTTTTTTTTATAGCATGACAAGGGTATGCAATTGCATACCCTTAACTTTCTTCTATAAGGGTTAATTATTCAAAATAAAAAGTTATTGCGTATTAAATATTATTGATGCATACCTTTGGTCTTAGACTATGTATACATATATTAGTGACAACTCATGTAAGCATGCAAGAGGAGAATTATTATTAAAGAAAAGGAAGCAAATATTTGGTTTAGAACTTTCATTAAATAAATATGAATGATTTTTTAGACTTTAAAAAATCTATCATAACCCATAACTTAAGAGATAATAATTCAAATCTCAAACAATCAAAAATCCTAACAATCCTTGTTACTTACCGACTTCATCCGGAAAAATGGCTATGTAGGCAATACTAAGTTATTTATGAATTTTAAAATACAAAACCTTGATACGATCATTTTTAGGGTTGTTAATTTCATTATAGAATATACGTAGAATATACGTTGTTTATAAAATTTTGAATACATAAACTTGATGTGTTCATTTTTAAAGTTTTAAATTTCATTAGAGAAATAGATAATGGAATATAGAAATACAAGTTGTCCTATCATATCAATTTTACTAACTTTAAATTATTATGTAATGTTATTATTGTGAAATCCTTGAATTATGTTTTTTTGATCCTTTACTCTACCAAGTGTAAACACTACATACCTTATAAAAAAATTTCTAGATTCAAGTCTAAAGATCAGAACGAACCAGATTTTTAAATTCAAGTGCAAGAGTCAGCCAAAAAGTATGAGCGCTCTTGCACTATACTTTTTTGCATCACCCTATCCTATTGGAGGCAGATTTGGTCATTGTTTAGAATAGTTAAGGTATTATGATTCTAGATCTCGTATGCAATTCCATTTGTCTCTATCTATGTACCTGTTCCGTAACCATTTATATTTTTAGAATACTTATAATTTTATTATTAATATATATGGTGTTAAAGTTATATTATAATATTATATATGATAGTAGAAATAAAAAGTTTGTTACGCAATTACTATTTAATTCTTAGAATAGAATTTGGTGATTTTTTTTTTTTAATTTATGCTATGATTTTGACTAGTTTATCAAGAAATCAAATATTATAAATTTGTGTAACATTTGTTATATATTAAACTTCTTCATGTTTAACATGCAATGTAATTATTAAAAACTTTTGTGGATGAGATTGTGATTGCGTTTTAGGAAATGAAAATTCAAATGGATACACATTGACCTATTTAGGATCATATATGAGGTAACAAATGCTGTAAATCTGACATGTGTATTTAACTAGAAGATACCTGATAAGACGAAACCGAGTTTTGGATGACATGGGATTTAGATCACTAATACTCGTCCCATACCCATCTCAATTCCATGCCTAAAACCAATACAAAACTCCAAACCATACAATGCAATCCAAATTTTCCAACAGGTCAATTTGGTTTTTTCGAATGGTCTAGTCAACAAAAGTTCAAGAGAACTAAAGTTATTAACGTATCATTTGTTTTTAAAAAGTTAAAATGTATTTATTCTTTATCCATATCCATAGAAAAAATGTGAACAAATAGTTTTTATCCATATATGTCGAAAAAGATGTGAACCAGAAGTCTACGACCAACAAAAAAGAACTTTTTATTCTTTTTAATTTATGAAGTCTGTAGTATGATTTGGACAAATAATCTAACAAGATTTTTTATAACTACACATTGTACAAAAATCTTAATAAACGATCCTAAAAAATTGAACACAATAACTCAACTACACAAGTGATGACAAAGAGATGGCTGGTTTTAATAAATAAAAATTTATTACACAAAAGAGTAACAAAAAATAGAAAAAATGTAAAAAAGGATGACATAAAAATGTAATTACACAAAAAAAATATAGCAAATGTAGCAAAAGACATCAGAAGGAGTGAAATGATGCTGGTCGACGACGAGCATCGTAACCATCATCGTCATGAAGAGTTGAAGGACAAAAGTAAAAAATGAAACTTATGTGAAAGTGGTTGAAATTGTTTAGCAAAGATATGGTGATCAGAATTTGGGTCGCTGGTCGGTTAGAGACGATGTGGGAGGTAGGACGTAGTCGACTTTTATGTTAGGATATGAAATCTCAGTGGCTTGTTTAGGGTTAGAAAAGGTCATCCAGAACCAAAAATATATCATTTTATCTTCTACAAAAAGAAATATAGAATTTTGTATATACCCTTAATAAACATCAAAATATCATATTTGTCCAACCTATTTTTTAAATATCATGTTTACCCATCTTAAGTTGTCAAAATATCAAATTTGCCCAAAATCTTTTTCTTTAACATTTTTTAATCATTTCTTGTATTTTAAAATCATTCAAAGTGAAAAAGAAATTTGAATGGACTATATTGCCCTTTCTTCTAAATCATAGGAGCTCTTTATGCAATATATGTACAGGATCAACTTCGCCATTTGAACCTGAAATTCAAGTGTTAACCTCTCGTCGTCTTACCTCTTACCCCACTCCGTCTTCCTTCTTGTAGACATCTATAAGAATAAAGCAATTCTAGGTAATTCTGGTGTTAACATCTCAGAATTTTAGGGATTTCTTTGTGAATTTATATATCACTGTATGAGCTTTTGATCTATTTCAATATGTGAATGCAATCAATCTATATCTGCTCTTTTGATCAAGTTTGTTCTTAATATCTAAGATGAGTTGTTGATTGCATCACTTCCATTGGGTTTTAGCTTACATGAGTTGTTGATATCGGACGTGTTCGGCACAGAGCGTTTGAGACCTTATAGTTTCTAGCGTTTGACAAAACGCTCTGCTTAAAACAAAAAGTCTCGTTTGACACTACAAGCTTCTAGCGTTTACTTTAATCAAAACGCTCGAAATCCAAATGCTACTTCATGTGGCGTTTAACAAAATGCTACAAGCTGCAAGCTACCCGCTACCAGCTAGTTTTGCCGAACACGTCCATCATCATACTATCATAAATACTTTGCAGTGAGTTATTCTTAAATGAAAGACTTGGATGATCAGGTTTTTTTATCCATAATATTAATATTGCATCAAGCAATTAGTATTATTTAAGAATTGATATTCTATCTTGGAGGATCCAAAAATGAAAAAGAAAAAAAAAGAGAACCAACCGATTGATCTTCTAAAGTTTTGAAAAGAAAATAGCTGCAACATATCATGGTTTTATATGAAATAAAGTTAGATAGATTCAAACACAGATTAATAATTTGAACGGTGGTTGTGATCTTGATCAATCTTAATTAGAGACAAGGAGAAAATGAAACTATAAAAAAATAGTTTTTGGAATTCCTAGTGGCAATGGCGTAGCCACATAGAGGTAAAGGTGGGCCTTGACTTACCCCACAAAAATCAATGCATCTCGTTAAAAACTTTAGATCCTATATCCGGCTCATACTCCGTAAATTATTTGGTCTTTCTTAATTCAAAACTTTAGATTCCATATCTGGTTCATACATTGTAAATTTTTTGGCCTACTCTAAAATAAATATCTAGCTATGCCATTGCCTATTGGTTTGGTTTTACTTGGTGAGTTAGACTTGTATAATGAGGCATGAGATTTTTTTTTGACTTTACTGTTGTGAAATGAAACGAATTTAGTGGAAAGGTAATCAGTTTTTCCCCTGATCTGCATGCCATCTAAATCACATTTTTTGAACTACTGGTTAAATCAACAAAAGAATCAATCACTTTATAAAAGCTTTTAAATCCTTATTTGCATGTCATCAGTTTTTGTTTCAAGATTTCTAAAGTCATGCTTATTACGTGGTGATTTTGTATAATATTTTACAATGTGAAATAATTCATAAACTATGAGAAAATTTCATCAAATAAAGTAGTTTGAACTTATATTATTGAACAATTTTTTTTTATTGATTCTAGTTGCATTGGTCTTTAGACTTCAAAATTTCCATATTGTTATGCCTTACAATTATCTTAGATTATTGACGTATCGGGGATACATATGTAATCTGGAGAATATTGCATTAATATGATGTTAGTTTGATAATTGATATACCTGTGTTTAACGTCGTACTCTTACAAATGGTCTTAATTAGAGTTATAATCGTTCTTAAGCACCCCACATGAACAAGATTGTATCTTCTAGTTTGTGAAGACATGCAAGTGTTTTTTTGTATAATGTACAAGTAGGTAATGCATTAGTGGTTTGGGATAGTGAGACTTCATCAATGAGCTTGTCGGTAAACTTATGTCGTCTAAAAGAATCAAGATGATAGCCATATTTTGAAAAGAGACAATTACAATTAAAAATAGTTTTTGGTATTTTGGATAAATATGATATTTTGAAAGTTTATGAAGAATATATAAATGATATTTAAAATTATATTTATAAGAGGGATATTATAGTCAATTGATAAAAAAAGAATTAAAAATGATTAAAAAATATTAAAGAAAAAGATTTCGGCAAATTTGATATTTTGAAAAGTTAAAAAAGATAGATGTGATATTTAGAAATTAGATTGAGCAAATATAATATTTTGACGTGTATAATGGTATATTTGAAATTCTCCCAAATATCATTTTATCTTTTACAAAAAAAAAATATTTAAAAAAATATTTTTATGTTTATTGCCACTTAGAAAACAAACGTTTTTTTCCGCTATAAAGTACACCCGTCCACGAATACAAAAAGATGAGATATATATTTTATACAAAAATAAACATCACCTAAGTGTTATTAAAAGCTGACTTGGGTTACTGGGGAATTCATTTTGGTGTATTTTAGGTTTTGTTATTAGAGCGAGAGGAGGAGCAAGTCAGCAAGAAAGACAGAAGTATCCACTATTCCAGTATAGTGGAACCCTTAGGTGGTATTTGGTTCACAAAATGTTTTTGAAAAAATTAGAATTTGTTAAGGAATTGGAATCTGTCTTGAATTGGTATCCTATTTAATATTCTGTTTGGTTAGCAGTAAATGAGATTTGAATCCAATTTTATATTTTGTTTGATTGGCGGAAAATGGAATTGGAATAATATAAAATGACAAAACTACTCTTCTTGGTTTTTGCGTACTTTTACTTTGTTTTATAATTATATGTAAATATATAATATATAAATTATAAAATTAGTAAATGGTGGTGGTGGCGGTGGCGATGGTGGCAGAAGCGACGATTGTGGTGATGGCGACAATGTGTGATGGTAACGAAGTGGAGGTGGTGGGTGATAGTAGAAGTGGTGGGTAGTGGTGGTGAAGGTTGTGGTGGAGGTGGTCATGAGTAGTGACAAATGTTTTTTCATATTTAATTTTAAAAATGAAAAGGGTAATATGGTAATCTTTAACATTCTCACTTGAAGGAATTTGAATTTCCTTATCTTTGAGATGAAATTTATTTTCCCTTAATGGAAGGAAAGTTGGACACATTTAAGAATCTAATTCCTTCTCAAAACTTAAACCAAACATAAGAAAGTGATGGATTTAAATTCCAATTCCTTCTGATTCCTTCCGATTCCACCGAACCAAACGACCCCTTAGGCTTTGCGGTATGGTATGTTGGTGGCTACGTTTGGGGCGTACGTGGCAAGGTCACATACACGTGAACACCGCGCCCCAGTTGCGCGTAGGTGCCTAATGACGTAGTGTCTACCACGGACGAAGACGCCGAATGAAATCGAGAGAGAGAGGGTAACGACTACTTTTTTGACCGTTTGGAGTTTACAAAACAAATTAATTTTAAATTTAAATAACATCTTATATACACACACACACACACTAACTACACTTTCACTCTTTATTTTACACTTCTAAATCAAAAAATACTCCTACTTTCTTTTACTTTTCTTCAAAGAAATGGATCCAAACCAAAATACTCCACCCAGTCCAAACACCCCAAACACTCCAAGTGATTATCAAACATATATGCAATTGTTGAATTCTTCAATCCAACAACAACATTTATTCACTAACCTTCCATACAACCCATAATGACCACAACAACAATTCACTCAACCTCAATTCATTCCCTAATTCCAAGGTTTTCAACAACAAGTTTCTCCACAACTCCAAAGATAATCATCTCAAGTCCCATTAACTCAATCCCAAACCGTCAACCTCAATAACGACGATGAACTGGTCCAAGAAACACAACAACCATCTCGAAGAAGGCAACCGAAAGGAAAAGGGAAAAAGAAAGCAACGACTTGGAACGAAGAAGAAGAAGCTTTAGCAAAAGCTTGGATTTTCATATCCTGTGACTCGAGAAGAGGCAACGCGAAATCTGGAGAAAGTTTTTGGAATTGTGTTTTGGACCACTTTCACACGCTCTTTGGAAGGAAAATGGATCGGTCGTACGACGCGGTCAACAGAAAATGGCGTGATCTTCGTACGATTTGCACAAAGTTTAATGGTATATTTGAAAATCTAAAAAATATGCATAAAACTGGTTCCAAAGATTTCAACATTTTATCAAACGCGTACTACCAATTCAAAGTGACCAACAACGGTAAACCATTTGGTCACCAAAAAACGTGGGAAGTTTGCTGTCAAGGTCCAAAATGGGTCCTTAATCCAGAGACATCACATTCGGACTCGACTACCGGCTCCAATAAAAGACCAATAACTTCTGATTCGGATGCGGGTTTTGGGTTAGACTTCAATGATGACGTCAATGTTGTCGAGGGAGAGGGTCCACTTGAAGTCTGACTTCGTTGACCACCCGGAAGGGACAAAGCAAAACGGGCATCTTCAAGCGGTAAAGCAACCGCAACCAACGACGATGAACTTGTGGAATCCATAGATAAAACTTTAACTTTTCTGTAAAGAAAATACGAATCAACGGATGAATCTCGTCGCCAAAAAATCGCTCTTACCGATCTTCAAATCATAATCTCGAAGCCCCTACCGGATCTAGACCCCGAAAATCTCGCGACATTTCTCAAAATCCAACATGTCTGTGCTAAGTATGAGGATTAGGTTCTAATATTTATGTTTTAGTTGTTATGTTGTTTGTTTTTTTAAGTAATTTAGGATAAATAAGTAATTTAAGACTTTTTTTTAAAGTATTTTAAGATAAATAAGTAATTTATGATTTTTTTGTTGTTTTTTTAAATATTTTAGGATTTGAATTTGTGTGTTTTAAAATTAATGCAATGTGTTTTAATTTAATGTTTTTAATGTGTGATTTATTTGGATTATTTTTTTTAATTTAATCTAATATTGTCAAAAAAGAAAAAATGATGTGAAATGGTAACTATTTCCAAAGATTAATGAGTTGATAGTGAGTTTGTAGCGGAGATGATATGCCGTTGATGTGACATCAGTTTTTGAAAAGATTTGATGCGGTCGTACCTTTTAGCCTTAAAAGTCCAAAATATATATGAAATGTTATAAAAAAAAGATTTTTTTTATAGAACATTGTTTAATAAACGTTAAAGAGCATGGATCGTTTCATAAATGATCCTGGCCACCATATTTAATTTAATTGATTTCTATTCACATTTCTTCCCCATTGAGACCAATATTGGATAATGTTAATATTAATTTCTATATTTGATTTTATAGAAAACTAAGAAATTTAAAAACTTTCCTTTTGGTTTTCTTTTATTCATCCCTAAATTCTTAGTTCTTATAAATAATATATTTTGCTTTTGTTTTATTATTTAATATAAAAGCATAGGTTAGAATATAAATAAGTAGGTGAGACCCATTTATAAACATTTGGAAATCTTTATAGATAGTGATGATAGATTTATAAAATGTACGAAGTTTACGGAGGGTGTGATTGCTTATGTAATATGTTTATTAGTTTACTAGGTGTGAGACTCATGTATTACATGGGTTCAATTAAAAAAAAACAAATATAAAATTTTAACAATTTGAAAAGTTTGAATTTATAAGAAAAATGAAAAAAAATGAATTATTAAAACAAATAAGACTTTAATATATTGAATACATTACATATATAAACTCTTTTTAATAAATACTTTATATATATATATATATATATATATATATATATATATATATATATATAACTTTACACATTAAATGTGGAATTTTAATTTAATAAAATAAAAAATACAATAAAATGACAAGTGGAAAATAAAAATTTTAAAAATTCTAGAACATGTCATGTGTCCAAATGAATGAGAAGATAACATATGGCAAAAAAACCTTCATTTATTATAGGAGATTTGAGTTTGACATCGATAATAAACATTTTTAAACCAACTCGTTCTAGTATTGTACCGACAATAAACACTTTTTGATAAATATATTGTTTTTCTTTTATTTTTAACACTAAACCTTCTATCTAGAAATCCGTTTGAGTAATATTGTCTTGATTTGAAGATGAAAATGATACCAATGTTACTTAGATGGTTAGTAAATCATGCATTTTACTTAAATAAATCAATTATAATTTTTTTTAATGCAAATAAAAAACAATGCCTAGGATATTTAACAATTCAACATACATGTAAACTGAAATGAGGTCGATTTAATCACAACATCCTATATCTACAGTAACATAATCACGAGAAAATACTCATATTCCAAACATATAATCAAGTTTTTACTGTAAATGAGGTCGATTTAATCATGGGATCCTATACACTGCTTTCTCTTTTATGGCAAAACGAAGGTGTTACAAATGATAGATCTTTAACATGTTAATGAATTCACACGAGATTATAACAACAATCAATTATTTAAAAATGAGTAGTCAGTGTCTATCACAATTTTTTTTTCTTTTTGTCAAAAGCAAATCAATGTAACAAAAACTTTAAAAACTTACATTAGGCTACACTGTATGTGAGGGAAGTTTACACATGAAAGCTTATGTGACACATATTCTTACCCGTAAGCACCATCCCAACGAGGAGTAATTGTCTTGTGGAGGGGCTACCTTCACGGATGATCACATACCATTTGATTGGTGGAGACACCATTCTTTCTATCTTTCTCTCTTCTTTTACCTCTTTCTCTCTATTGTTCACTACGCATTCACCGGTGAACACCACCCCCAAGGCTAGTAAAGGTGTTGTGGAGTAGCTACCTTGATGATGTGACATGTTCTTCATTACTTTTTTATATGTGACGATAACCAATAGCCTTATGTCATAAACACAAACGATTGTCGATTTAACTAGTTTTATGAATTTATCTTATTTTTACATTTAATAAATAAGGTGATTACATAACGTCCGACCCAAATCCAATCCATATCCAACCGGATCCTTAACCAATAAGTCGTTCCTAAAGACTAGATGGACCAAGTTTCCTAATGTGTTCACATTTACATTTCCATTTTTCTAGGACCAATAGACCATGATTTCAATTCTTTTCTTTTATTGCTCCTAAGGCCTTCCGATATGGTAGCCACGAACCACAACCATGCACATCATCCCGATGGCTCGCCGTGGGTCGTGGTCGTGGACTTTCGTGCTCCGGAAAACGATCTCAAATGCCCAATCAATTCATTTCCTCCTTTGACCTCTAATGACTACTTTCATTTATTTTTTTCCTTCGATATTTACCTATAAATATTACTACAAATCTTCTTAATTTTCACACATTTCTTCTTTCCCTTTAGTCATATTCATACATTTTGGTTGTTTGATATTTTAAAAGCTATGCCTCCCAAAAATAAGAAATGATCAGAAGAAGAAGAAGAGAAATTAACATAAGCATTTGTGACGGTTTCGGAAAAAGGCGCTGGTCAAATGTTTGGTTCTTTTTGGAGAATTGTTGAAAGTGTTTTTCATGGTTTAATATGTTGTGCAATTCAAAATGTTGATGAAATATGCTCGAAGTGGCGTGATATAAGGGTCAAATGTTGTGAGTTCAATAGAATTTACAACTTTGTTATAAACAACGTACACAAAGTCGATATTGATCCGGTTAATATGGCTATGGAGCAATATGAAAACACAAATCATAAACGTTTTGGACATGTCAAAGCTTGACAAAAATTAAAGAATTTCCCAAAATGGAATAACCTTATTAAAAACACAAATCATAAGTTTGGTATTTTTAGGTTTTTTATTTTAACTAATGTAATTTTTATTTTTAATGCAATTTTTTTATTTTAATTAATGTAGTTTTTATTTAATGTAATTTGGTATTTAAATTTAATGAAAAACTAGTATTTAAAAAAAACTTATATGATTTTTATGTATTTTTTATTTAAATTTAATTAAAAAAATAAAGTGAAATGATGTGTTTAGTGGTGATGATGTGATACCCACCACTAAAGTGATTAGTGGTGGGTATAACCAATGAAATAAAGATTAGTAGGTAGTGGTAGGGCTGTAAATGACCCGGACGAACACGAACGGAGCTTGTCCATGTTCATTCATTTAAGTTAGCCGAACAAATAAACGAACACGAATGAATAAACGAATGAATTTTCTTGTTCATGTTCGTTCGTTTAACAAATTACATTGTTCATGTTCGCGAACATGCTAAACGAAAATAAACAAACGATAACCGTAGATATATGAACATAATGAACATATAATACACTAAAGTAATCAAACATGATTAGACATATTATTATTCTAATTAAAAAATAGTTTTATTCTTCTTTTGATATGTGTTAACATATTATGTTTCATAATTAATGCATATTTTATTCTATATTTATCATATGTCACCCTATTATATCTCCTAATTAATCATACCACTTAGAAACATATTGGTTCTCCTTTTCAAATTTCTAATTATAAATTTCCACTTTAATTACATTAAATTAATAACATTAGAATAAAATTAAAATAAAATTAATATAAATTATAAAGTGATATAATTTCACATATTTATTTAAATAAATGATCATAATTTTATATAACTAAAAAAATTTCTTAATTAATAATTTATTTAAAATAATTGATTACTAATTTTGAATTTTTACTATATATGTTTGATTGATTTTATAACGGGTTCCTCGGTATCAACGAGTATCATACATTCTTATAAAACTATCATTTTTTCTTGAAGCTCATTCATTTGAAAACCCATTTTTTAACTTTCTCAAACTACATTCATTTGAAACCCTCTTTTTTTAACTAATGCAATTCAAAAGTTTTCTTAATTATGATTTAACACTCAAAACTTTTATAACTTATATTATATTTAATTAGTATTTAGTGAAAAGTTTACTATAAAAATGTCAATCTTTTGTGTTATATAAAATCTTACATGTAAAAAGGATTTGAAGATATTGTGATTCAAAAGTTTTCATATACTGATGGGTTTTGTACAAACAATCATATGTGTGCATGAAACCCTAGATTTGGATCTAAATACTATCACATAATTACAATTCAGTCCCTGCAGTTTAATTAATTACATTTGATCACAAAATTAATTCTTAATTAATTATTGACCAATATTAATTAAACAAATATGATTTCTCATATTAATATATTATTCCTATAATATATTAATAAATCATAATAACCTCTTTCTCTATTATTTCTCCAATCAAGTTACTTTGGTGAAGGCAACCCAAAAGGACCATGCACAACCGGGTCAAGTACTTACCAAATATAGTTACGGGCTTAGATTTAATAATTATCTAAATTAAACAATTATTTTTAATTACTAAATCATAAAAGATTATTATAAATTAAACAATTAAATTTATCCTAATCCCTTATATCCCACTAAATTTCGAAATTAGGGAGGGGATAGTTCAAAATCTTTAATTACCAAATTTAACAATTAAAAGATAATTACAAGATATGGGATTATCCAAATCCCTAGATTTTAGGGACTTATCTTAGGGAGGAGGCATAATCTCGAAAATCTAGGGTTTGCGAACCCTAGATCTCAAAATCTTGGGCAACTAGGTAAGGGTTTGAAAAACCCTTCAAAATTTCGAACACAAGGGTTCAAGAAACCCTAAAACTCGAAATCCAAGCCTCCTAGGGTTTATTAGCCATAAACCCTAAAGTGTCAAATTCATACAATTGTATAATACTAATTGAAAGCAATCCAACCAAAGGCTCTGATACCACTGATAGGTTTTGTACAAACAATCATATGTGTGCATGCAACCCTAGATTTGGATCTATGTTGTCTCTATTAGATACACAACTTTATGAATACAATAAGAACCCTAGATAGCAGGTATATATTTCAAAATTTATATAGAAGAGTAGATCACATACCTCTGGTTATTATATTGCAATAACAACACTAATCTTCAATCTCTTAGTCTTGAAAGCAAGTACCACAAGTGTAGTACCTCTAATGGCTCACAAACACCATAAGCAAATGGAGAAGCAAGAGAGAGAGAGAGGAAAGAGGTTAGAAATCGGCTCTAGGAACCATAGGAAATCAAGTGGCCGATTTCTATAGCCTTAGGGGTCTTTATATGGGGTAGATATTAGGGTTTCAATCCTTATCCTTATCTAGTTGCTTGCCCACCAAGTAACCAAAAGATAAGCCTTGATAACCTTTATCATTGGACGATTTCAAGGGCCTTATTCCCTTGAATTCTTCCACCTCTCCCATAGGGCATCCATTGCCCTAGTTTGCAACTATCACATAATTACAATTCAGTCCCTACAGTTTAATTAATTACATTTGATCACAAAATTAATTCTTAATTAATTATTGACCAATATTAATTAAACAAATATGATTTCTCCTATTAATATATTATTCCTATAATATTGAAGCATTCACGATCCAAATATGATGATTTATAGAAATGAGTTCTGTCACATCGATGGTAATTTTAATATAATTTTTTCTTTCAACCAAAACAAATGAAGCTTTTCTGTTCTTTCTTCATATTCAGTTTCTCATTTAATCTTTATATGTGATTTGTGTGTATTACTCAATCTGAATGTGACTCTCCAAACATTAATGTTTTGCTTGGAATATCTTTCTGCTTCTTCTTTTTCAATAAAAATATTTTGATTGCAGGTTAGTGAAGAATTGTCATCAAGTTTCTATGGTTGAATGGTGTTAAATGATTAAATGAAGAAAGAAGATTCATAAAATGGATATAAGTTTTTTTGTTTGAGCAAAGTTGACGAATGTTAGTTTTTTCTTTTAATTTAAATGTATGTTTATGTAACATCTTTATTTATATATTAAACCATCCAATGCTCTTATTTATTTGATTGTAGTTTTTCTATTTTGATTATGTTTATTTTCTATTATTTTTTTGTTAGGTTATCCTACACAACATATTTAAAAGATAATATTTAAAAGATAACATAATTTTGAACATTTGATATGTAATTATGATAGACTTATCATGATATTTTCTTCATATGAAAGTAATTTATCCATATTACTACGACAAACATATGACATTTAGAAAATGTATATATTATATGTGATTTGTTTAACATGTATGTGCATCTATGTATAATTTATAATTAAATATTTTTATGTTTAATAATTGAAGGAATTAAAATGATTCATCAAAACCAATTATTTAGAATAATAATAATAATAATAATAATAATAATAATTATAATAATAGTAATAATAATAATAATAATAATAATAATAATAATAATAATAATAATAATAAATATACATTTCCAAGTATCACATTCATTTGAAACTCATATTACAACTCAAGAGTTTTTTAATTTATGTATATTTAATAGTTACAATTCAAGAGTTTTTAACTTATGATTATTAATTAGTAATTATTAATAATTTTTATTTTTCTTTCTTTTATAAAGTTGTAAAATTTTGCTCATTAAAAACATTAATATATTTGAGAAGATTTGTGATTTAAATATGAAAAGTTAATATAAATGTTATAATAGATGTTTTAGTGTTTTTATGTTATTAAAAGTTATAGTGTTTATTTTTCATATTTTTTATTATTCGTTGTAAATATATCATTTTTAATATAAATGTTAGACAAAATTGCAAAAATGGTCCCTGTGGTATGCATTTTTTTGGGGTTTAAGTCCAAACTTCGACTTTTTTGGATTGGTGGTCCTTTTGAGCTAATTTACATGCAGTTTTGGTCCCTGTCCAAACTAAAAAGACTATTATACCCTTAATGAATTTAATTTTCATTTTCTTTCACTTTTTAAAATTATTATTATTATTAAATATAAAACTAGGCCCACCTCCCTACCACTCCCTCTCTCTCTCTCTCAAACTCTTTTCTCTCTCTCTCTCCCTCTCTCTCTCTCTCTCTCTCTCTCTCTCTCTCTCTCTTCGTCCTCCCCCAGATCACCATAAAGAATCTACACACATATACATACACACACTCGACATATACAAGCAGTCGCCACTTATTAGCCTTCAATGACTCCGCTCGATCCTCCCACCATCGATTTCATTCAACAACGCATCAAAAGGAAGCTCAAAGATTTCAGACGATGACCGCTCCTCCTCCGACTTAGTCTGCGTCAGGATAAGAAGAAACGATCCTAACCCCACCTTTTCTTCTTCTTCTACCTGATCCGACGGTGGAAGGGCAACGATAGGTGGCTGTAGTTGGTGGTTGTGGGCAGCCTTGCTGCTTAATTTCTGTTGGTGGATGCTCGATGAGGGACCAAGACGAAGCAGAAATGACGATGGCGTTTGGTGGTGCTGGGTTACGACAAGATCGAGGCGTTTGGTGGGTGATGTGCACGAAAGTACCCATTAATTTTAATATTTATAACCTAACAAACTTAGACTAACTATGCACTTATAGGCAGTGTACCTAGTCAGATTACAGCATAGCTTAGGTAAGTCGGGTGTCGATCACAGGGAATGGTGGATTAATTTAATATATTTGATTATAGGTTACAGGTCACACGAAAAGAATAATTTAATAAATCTCAAACTAACAACTAATTAACCATTCTCGATAAACTAACAGGAAAAACAAATCTCTTTAGGTACTTTGGTTTAGACAAATTCCACCTTGAAGACATAAACAATCGCATGCACAAATTCATTTATTCATGTTCACCGATTCCTAAATTGATTAGATTCATGTTCACTATAACTAATCCTTTAGCAAACAAGTTAATTCAAACAGTGATCAATTGGTTAAACTAACATGCTTCCTAGTGTTCAGTTCGTATCAAGCAAGACTTGTAAACTTAGTTAATTTAAACATTTAATTAACCTCTTGTTGATGGTCATCAAACAAGGCTCACACATTAACTTATTTATTCCCATGTTAATCCTAGTTTCACATTCGTTATTTCTAGTCTTATAATCTCAATGGTCATCAAAAATCATAAGAGACAAGCAAATCAAGCAGGTTTTCATACAACTCAATTCACTTAACAATTAACAGCAAATAATCATCATTAACACATGAGGATCTTTGAACAAGCTTGGCAAGATAAATTAAACACAAATAAATTATTTAACATCACAATTAGTCTAGGAATCAAAACTTCATTCAATCATAAACACAAGGTAAAAGGTTTTTACACCCAAATCAGAAACTAAATACAAAAAGTACCATAAGGAAGTGCTAAACATGGTCACGTTAGCAATCCATATGATTACCAACATGTATCCGCTCTCTAATCCTTCAGATCTCTGCTCCCGTTAGCTTAACGGCCTTCCGGCCACCTTCTAGACCCTCAAAACGGCTTAACAGAAGTTAATTGTCGACTAAATTAGGTTAGAAGTCGAATCCCCCCTCCTGGTTGGCTAAAAATCGACATTTATAATCTTTGTGGCCGACCTATGTACGCTGGGCGTACTTAGGATTACGCGGCGCGTACTCAAGATAACTACGCGATCATGTATATCCAGTTCAAGCAGGTACGCGGGGCGTAACCGCGTCCTCAGCCCCCATTTCTTTCTTTTAGCTTCTAAGCTCGGTTTCCGCTTCAGTCTTTTCTCTTGTGCTTTATTGACAACAAATAGCTGCAAAATATAATTCAAAGCATTATGAGTACTCTTTAGTTCTAAAATAGAATAAATAAGGCCAAAATATTAAGATAAAGGTGGCAACTTCACTACCTTTGTTTCATTTCTTTTCAGAAGAGCTCAACGAGAGAGAGGGCTGGGAGGAGCAAGGTTATGGTCCGTAGGTATTTGGGAAGGGTGTTTGCTGGTGGTGGGTCACGACATGGGGAGGTGGAGGAGGTGTTCGAAAAATTAAGTGGGTTAAGATGGTGGTGGTTGTTTCCTCTGATCAGTAGCAAGAAAGGGGAAGAACATGGTGGTGTAGGGTGGTGCCTGGCAGCTTGCTCGACAGAAACAGTAAGGAATGGTGGTGGGGCTCGACCAAGACAGACGAGGATGGTTTTCAGTGGGGTTGTTGTGGTCTATGGCGGCAGTCGTGGTGGTGAGCAGCCTAGACCGTTGTTACAATCACCAGTGCTTTCTTTCTTCAAATGGTGAGATACGAGAGAGAGAGAGAGAGAGAGAGAGAGAGAGAGAGAGAGAGAGAGAGAGAGAGAGAGAGAGAGAGAGAAATAGAAAGAGAGGGGGGGGGGGGAGATAGGTGGGTCCCATAATTTTTATTAATAAAACTTTATATTAAATAGAAAAAAGCATAGAAAATGTATCAGAATGGTATTTTTGTCTTTTTAATTTTATGAGGGACCAAAACCACAAACAAAGTAGCTCAAAAGGACTGTCAATCCAAAAAAGTTGGGGTTTGGACCAAAACCCCAAAAAAATGCATACCACAGGGACCATTTTTGCAGTTTTATCTAAATGTTATAATTGATGTTTTTCTATTTGTGTTACTAAAAGTTGCAGTTCATATTTTTGTTCATACGTTTTGTTATCCGTTATATTATCATTCATTTGATATATAATTTACACAATTTTAAATGGTTTATAAAATTATCAAATAATTATATATATCACAATGATTTAAAAATTAAACTATAATATTTAATAAAATTAATATATTAACTATATGTTTGCTAACTTCCTTAAAAATATTAAATAATAATTTGATAAAAATTATTATTTTAAATATATAATTCTATTTAGTATAATATAAAAAAATTTGAACGAACCATAATGTTGAAGTATATAATTGAACTAACGATATAAAGTAACATCTACGAACTTCCCAACGGTTCATGTACAGTTTGAACGTTCAGCATTTGTTGGGAATAAACATCAAAAATTTCTTCTCATTTCTTCTTATTACACTCTCAAAACGGTTATATCATAACCAGTTAGTTTCCATGATTAACAAGCAATTCACCATCAGATACTCATCGTTGAAGCCCCAATTTGATAACCTTGTAATCAAATGCAAAAGCATTAGGCAATTCAAACAAGTACATGCTCAAATAATCGTTCATGAAGGCTTTCTTCCTCATGAAACCTCACTTCCAGAATTGTGTAGGCTGGCGTCTTTTTGTGCGATTTCACCTCATGGAAACTTACTTTATGCTAAAACCATATTCGATCAGCAACCAAACCCCACTGTGCAACTCTATAACGCGCTCGTTAGAGGGTTTTCGGCATCCACTACCCAGCCTCAAGAAGCCTTCTTCTTGTTCCGTCAAATGCTACGTAATGGTGTAGGACCCAATAATATGACTTTCCCGTTTGTAATTAAGGCATGTACGTTGTCTTCAAGTATTGGGTTTGGGATTTTGGTTCATACCCATATTTTGAAATGTGGCTTTGAGTCTGACTTTTATGTACAAAGTTCGTTGATTAAGTTTTATGCGGATGCTAAACGTTTGCCTTCTGCAAAGAAGTTGTTCGATGCGCATCCAGAGAGAGATATTGTTTGTTGGAATTCTATGGTCGATGCATATGTAAAATCCGGCCAGATGGACCTTGCAAGGCAAGTGTTTGATCAAATGCCACACAGGGATGTGATTTCTTGGAACAGTATGATCAATGGCTATGGAATTGTTGGGAATCTTGGTGAAGCAAAGAGGCTGTTCGATCAAATGCCTGAGAGAAACATAGTCTCTTGGAATTCAATGTTAGCTGGGTATGTGAAATGTGGCAACGTAGAAGATGCACTTAGAATTTTCCACCACATGCCTTACAGAGATGTGGTTTCATGGAACGCCATGTTGGCTTGCTATGCACAGAATGGAAAGCCAAATGAGACACTTGCATTATTTGATGCAATGAAATTAGCAGGAATAAGGGTGGATGAAACTACAGTTGTTAGTGTATTATCTGCCATTGGTCAATTGGGTGTTTTAGATAAAGGTTTACACTTGCATTTCTACATAAGCGAACAAGGCATCAATATTAACCTAATTGTTGGTACTGCATTGATAGATATGTATATCAAATGTGGTAACATTACAGAAGCTTCAAAGATATTTAACTCAATGCAAACTAAAGACATTCTAGCTTGGAATACCATGTTAATTGGCATGGGGATGCATGGTTATTCCAAGGATGCTCAAAATCTATTCAAACAGATGCAGAAAGAAAGCATGGCACCAAATGACATGACTTTTGTTGGTATGCTTATTGCTTTCTGTCATGCTGGAATGATAAAGGAGGGTCAAGAACTATTGTCTTCCATGGAAGGTGCTTATGGTGTTGAACCAAAAGTTGAGCATTATGGATGTGTTATCGACTCACTATCTCGAGGTGGAAGATTGGAGGAGGCTTTGGATCTCATAAGGAAAATGCCTGTAGAGCCCAATGCTTACATATGGGGTGCATTGCTTGGTGGTTGCAAGATTCATGGGAATGCACAGGTGGCAGAGGAAGTGGGAAAGCACCTCCTAGATTTAGAACCACAACATGGTGGAAGGTATGGAGATTTTTCTGTTACTATTAAATCTTTTTCATATATATATATATATAATATCATTAATACGTATAGAAATTGATGATTGAAACATATATATTTCAGATACATACTTCTTTCAAACATATATGCTGAAGCAAAAAACTGGGATGATGCAAGAATGATGAGGGATCTTATGGAAGCCAAGGGTGCAGCCAAAGTGACAGGATTAAGCGTGATAGAGTCGGAGGATGGTAGAGATTGTAAGGAATATATAATATATCATAAATAGTTTAGCTTTCATGGAAAAAATGGACTTGGCCATATGGGATTTGGGTTACTAACAAACTGAGTCAACTCATACCCAGGAGCAAGACTCAAGTTATGTTGAGATGGATTATTGATCCAATCTGTGAACCATTGAGTTTGAATCCCCCTTTGCATCCCATCCATATAACCACTCACCTTATCCACCACCATAGCTTGTTTATCTAGTGCATGCATCACAACTCCTCTTTTCTTCATTTCATTAGTAGCATTTGAACTTTTACCAACACCAGTGGCCTGTGGTGGTGGTGGTGGTGGAGCTTTACCGGGAATGGTTACTTTGAGAGAGTCAATCCTCCTGCAAATGTCTTTGAGGGTTTGGTCAACTAACGCACCCAGGTCATTCAAATCTGGCATGGTCAAGTTTTCTATTGAACCTTTTCCAGTCAAACATTGATACATGACCTCAGTCATCTCTTTCTCTCGATTCTCCTTCATCTGCTTCTTGAGCTGCTGATTGGATTTGGTGATCTGTTTCCTGATGAAGCTCTCCTGAGTCATCATGTTCTTGCTTCTCTCCATCTCTGGTATCCTCTTAAACTGAGCAAGAACATGTTGGATACTGATATTGTTGGGCCATATCTCGGGTTGAGATTCATATGGGCTATATATGATGGCACATGCATCGATGCCACATAAGGTACTCAACTCATTCACCTTCTTCATCAAACCTTTCTTCCTTTTCTTGTATGTTGCTTTCCTTGATGAGTCGTTGGTTATGAAAGCAAGCTTCACTTTCTTTCTAGTCATGGCCACAGAAGCAAAGAATCGATAGAAATATGGTATTTTTGTGTGTGGGTTGCTAATGGACATTGGTATATACATATTGCAGGTACAGATTTGGCAAAATCATGATATTAAAATCTTATTCTTTTATGGGAAACCATTTATTCAAAGATTTCCACAAAATCTCAAGTAATGACCACAGATTAATTGTGAATATTACAATCCAAGATTTTTAATTGCTAGCGTTGTTAGTAATGAATGTCTTGTGATGGAATACAAGAATGTTGTTACCATTCTGTTATAGTTCTCACCTGTTAATTTGTTTGTTTTTTTTTTAGTAAAAAGTATTTTTGGGCTACATTGGAGATAATATGGTTTTCGTTAGTGAGGGACTTTCCTGTTTCCTGTGATTTTTTTTGGCATGAGAGGTATGTTGATGGGGAATTGTAAATGTAGTGACTAGTGACTCAATGTAACAGTGAATAAAATTAAAGAACAATGGATTCAGGGAAGAAGAAGATTTGATATTATGGAATGATTGCCAAAGTTACAAAAATAACCAACTCCAGGGAATCTCTCTCTCTCTCTCTCTCTCTCTCTCTATATATATATATATATATATATATATATATATATATATATATATATATATATATATATATATATATGTGCTAAGAGCCAATGAAATTAATTACAACTTTTGTCCTACTGACAGACATCAATCCCTGTCAAGTGCATGCCAAATGTAGTACAACCTGTTATGTCCTATCTTGTGTAACAATTGGGCCTTAAGAGTGAATTAGTTTGTACTTTAAGAGTGATTCATGTATTTTCTTCCGAATTCATAATTGTAACTATAAGTCAAATATTACATACGGGAAGTAGCATTTGTAGTCTAGACTACATGATTATCACCTTGACATATAATGCATAAAGGGCTTTTGTGCGTAGGCTTAACACTTCTTTAGCCACGACAAATTGTGTAAGATATCTCATACTATTAGAGAAACACCAAGTGTTGTATGAAATTTCCCACTGATATGATATGCCACAAACGCTTCGTGTTTCTGTGTAAAATGTATGACAAAGACAAACAGGTTTGTAAAATGTAAAATTGTTCTCTGCTAATTGGCAATCAAGTTTTTGAAAAGGGATTTTTGAAAAGATATATCTTGACCATATTAGACCAGATTTTGTAGTGAATTTAGAAGGCGAGGTTTCCATTCATTACAGACTCTATGACTTAAAAATGAAGTTACATGATGTTCCACAAGAATTCTTGTTTCCATGAGTTTGAATTATAACAATCAAGTGTGTCCAAAATTTCTAACACATGAATGATGCTGATAGAATCGGTTTCTTTCAAGAAAATACATCCAAAACAGGAAAATATATAAGCTTAACAATCAGGGAAAAATGGATGTGGCCATATGCGATTGGGGCCAAGACCCAAATTTTGTTCAGACGGATTGTTCATCCAATCTGTGAACCATTGAGTAGTTTGAGTTCCCCTTTGCATCTCATCCCTACCACTCACATTATCCACCACCATACTTGAACTGCTACCACCAACAACCGCCTGTGGTAGAGGTGGTGCAGCAGCTGCAGCTTCATTGGGACTGGCTATCTTGAGAGACTCGATCCTTCTTGAAATGTCTTTAAGGGTTTGGTCCACCAATTCCCCCAAATCTTTCAAATCTGGAAGGGTCAAGTTTTCTATTGACCCCTTTCCAGTCAAACATTGATACATGACTTCAGTCATCTCCTTCTCCCGATTCTCCTTCATCTGCTTCTTGAGCTGCTCATTGGTTTTTGTCACCTGTTTCCTGATGAAGCTCTCCTGATTCAGCATGTTCTTGCTTCTCTCCATCTCTGGTATCCTCTTAAATCGAGCAATCACATGCTGGACACCGATGTTGTTGGGCCATATCTCGGGTTGAGGTTCATATGGGCTATATATGATGGCACATGCATCAATGCCACATAAGGTACTCAACTCATTCACCTTCTTCATCAAACCTTTCTTCCTTTTCTTGTATGTTGCTTTCCTTGCTGAGTCGTTGGTTATGAAAGCAAGCTTCACTTTCTGCCTAGTCATGGCTAATGAAGCAAAGAATCGATAGGAATATGGTAGTTTTGTTGTGTGTTGCAGATGAGTTTTGCTATATATATAAAACAGGTGCCAGATTTGACAAAATTATAATATTAAAATCTTGTTGTTTATGGGAAATCATTAATTGAAAGATTTCCTTAAAATCTCAAGTAATGACCACACATTAATTGTAAATATTATGATTAAGGAAATTTAATTGATAGTGTCTGTCATTGTCATGACTCATGAATGCCTCGTGATGGGATACAACGAATGTTGCTATATTCTGTTACTTGTTAATTTCGTTTGTTTTTTTAGTGAAAATTATTTTTTCAAAATAAATGCAATATAATCATTTGGTTTTTATTTGCTTCACATGTTTAGATATTGTCTATATTCCTTCTCACAAGTGTAAACACAATGTACAAGAATATCATGGATACATGGAAACTGAAGCTTCAATTCAAGTTTGAAGACTAAGATATATATATATATATATATATATATATATATATATATATATATATATATATATATATATATATATATATATATATATATGGAATGGTTCAAATGAGAAAAAAAAAATTAACAACTCTAAGAATTAATTTTTTTTTCCTTTCATTTTCAACAAATCAAATGTTAATATTAATAAACAAATTCTCATAAACCTTGCGTTTACAAGTGGCTGATATAATACAAACAAAAAACACATTAATGTTTTGCTTTGACTATTTTGTAATTATGCAACGTACAAAAATAAAATATTTGTAGTAACACTTGAATTAAGTAGTGGTGAAGCAAAAAACATTTGTATTTAAACGGGAATAGGATTTGTTAAGGTAATTAATTTTTGGATTTTTCACATATAGGTAGTTATTTTTTTTTTTTTTGTACACATCTAGGTAACAAATTTTTTGGAACTGTTCACATATGATCATTATGACCTGCTGTAGTAGGTTACATCTAGCTACAGCAGGTCATAATGGTTATATGTGAACAGTTTTATCAAGTTCGTTACCTAGATGTGTACAAAAAAAAATAATTACCTAAATATGAACAAAAACCAAAAGTAAGGGTAAATTACATGAATTGTCCCTATTGTACAGGAAAATTTGTGCATTTGGTCCATAACTTATTCTTTTTAACTCAGATGGTCTCTACTGTTTATTTTTGTTGCGCGCTTAGTCCCTGTTTTACCTAAAAAGACTATTATGCCCTTATTAATTTATTTTTTTAATTAATTTTCTTATTTATGTTTTTTTATATGTTTAAAAAAATTAATAGATCTCACATATCTGTATCTCCTCACCATAAATCTGAAACCATATTTGAGAAATTTAATTTGGGTGCCACCGGTCACCATCCCATCTCACATCTTCTTCAACCTCTATTTTTTTCAATCTTTAGTGACATGAAAGTCTTCACCATCCTTTTTTTTTGTCCTTCAACTCTGACGAACAAACACCATAACCCACGATCTCTTCACTTTATTGGGTTGTGGTGTTGGTTCGCTGAAGTTGAAGGACCGAAAAAGAATAGATGGTGAAGACTTCGTTGTTATTAAATATGGAAAAGAAATAAAAGTTTAGGATGATGAAAGATAGGATGGTGAGAAGATATAGATATGTGAGGTCTATTAGTTTTTTTAAACATATAAAAAAAATACATAAATAAGAAAATTAATTAAAATAAATAAATTAATAAGGACACACTAGTCTTTTTAGGTAATACATGGACCAAACGCAACAAAACAAAACAGTAGGGACCATCCGAATTAAAAAAATAAGTTAGGGACCAAATGCATATATTCCCCCAACCCACAAGGACCATTCGTGTAATTTATTCTTACTTTTGGTTTTGTTCATATTTGGATAACTATTTTTCTTTTGTACACATATAGGTAACGAACTTGTTGAAAGTCTTCACATGTAACCATTATGACCTACTGTAGCTGGAGGTAGCCTGCTACAGTAGGTCATAATGGTCATATGTGAACAGTTTCAAAAAGTTTGTTACCTAGATGTGTACAAAAAAAAGATAGTTACCTACATGTGAACAAACTGAAAAGTTAATTACCTTAATTAGTCTTATTCCCTATTTAAACACCAACAACCTTTCTACAAGACAACTTTTTGAATTAAGTAGTAGTGAAGCAAAAAAACATTTGTATTTAAACACCAACAACCTTTCTACAATACAACTTTTTGCAGCTTTAACTTATAACAATAATTTATTCTTGTCATATTTATTATGTCTTGAACCAAGAAAAAGAAAGGTGAAACAAAATTAACTTTTTCTTCTCCTTTGTCCTTTCTTGTTAAGCATAAGAAAAAAAAGTTGTGCAAATGTTTATTGAAAACAATTTGAGAGACATGGTTTCACCCACTCATAATTAATACCCTCCTACTAAATTTTTTTTTTCTTTTACAACCGATAACAACCTAGAAGATAGAAGTAAAAATCTAGAATATTATTTGGACAATCAATTCATTCGTTTACTATTTAATATAAAAATTTATATAGAATTCACAATCTAATACAGTAAAAACAATTTAATTCAGTTTATTCACAGTTTAATTTTCAATTTATTCACAACTTGATACACATAATTCACAACTTAATACATATAATTCATAACTTAATACAATATATCCACAACTAATAATTCACAATAATAATGTAACACCCCGTTTATTTATTAGATAAATAAATAAATTAATGAGCGAATAGTAGCCCTAAAATAAATAATTATATATCAATGGATGGTCTCGAGGGGCTAATTGTCATAGACTTAGAAGTTGAGGATTGAAGGATAAATTCTGGACCTTAATTGAAAAGAAATTGTCAAGAAAGGGGGGGGGGGGGGGGGGTTGTAAATTCTGGATTAGTTTTGTGAAGATTTTAGAAGATAGGGGCTGTTTAGTAAATATGGACTTATTGTGAAAGAAATTTATGGATTCAGGGTTTAAATGGTAAATATTGGCCTTGCTTTGAAAGAAAATGTGAAGGGAGGGACCGTTATTGTCAATATGGAAAACATTTTGATGGAGCGGGTATTTAAGGGTTCAAAACCCTAACCCTAGGAACGGGAAGTTAGCCGCCAACACCATCTTGTATCCCCTCTATCCGACCTCTACCTCCAGCTTCCTTATCGCCACTGAATCATCAAGGAAATGCCACCTCTGTGGAGGTCTTCAACCACCAGACGCCACCATAATGCTGTTGCTGTTACTGTAGAAGAAGAGTTGTCAACGTTATGTCTCCCCACCGCCACCATCCTTTCTCCACCACCTTTCAGTCGCGATTGAGGTCGGAGACCACCGGAGTAATTCGTTCTACATTAGAAGAGGAGCAGGGCAGTCAGAGGTGCCGATGTGAACCGCCAAATCCAACCGCTGTTGCGTGCATGGGCCTTCCGCCGCCGCTCCTTCGCCATTGACGCCACGACGTCGCTGCTGGGGTTTCCCGTCGGAGGTTGCACCTTCCTCATCTCCGGGATTCTACTTGCGTTAGTTTTTGGGACCTACTGTTAAAGGCCTTATGGTGCTTGTGAGGTTTTGGTCGAGTGTAGTTGTAAAGAACCACCATGGCAGTCGGCCATGGTGGCTGCTACCGCCATTCGTGAGTACGCTACCACCGTTTTACACCGCTAGATTAGTGGTTGAATCCGTTTGCAAGCAGAAGCATGTGTGTGTGTGTTCCGGTCATGTGTGTGTTGTGTCTGATCTATTTTGGCCGGAAAACCTAGAATAGCCACTACCACCACCGTGAGGTGGTGGCTGCCACCATGCACCACCGTTTGTATGTGTGTGTTAGTAGGTGTGTGTTTATTTTAGATTCAACATTCTAAAGTGTAATTACAAATTAATTAATGGAAAGAAACTGAAAACCACCACCTTAGGGTGGTGGCTGCCGCCACCCTCCGCCGTGTCGGGTAGCGATGTGACTTGTTGGATCGTGACTTGTTTGGATGTTTGGACAAAGGGACTAACAAACCCTAATAGGCCCAATTAGGCTTAATGGGCCTAGTGAAACCTTAATGGGCCTAATGAACCTTAATTAATCAAAAGACAAATCAATTGGTCCTATTTGGCTAAGATGGGGTTGGAAACCTAATTAGGGTTTTATTAACCATAATATTGGATTTATAGGCTTGGACTTATCGGGACCCATATTTGGGCCATGGGAATAAAATTTTGTATTAAGCCCAATCATACCATATGATTTATCATGTAGAGTGATGGACTTAATAGATTAAGTCCTTAATGGGTTAAATAAGAAACACTTAACCCTAATTGTCATTTTATGTGAAAACCCTTATTTCACTTGGGTTTATTGTTGGGCCTTTTATTGGGACTTGATGATTGGGTTATTAATGGGCCATCCAAGATCAAGAAAATGGACTAGAATAATTAATGGGCTTTGAGGTAAGGCCCATATGAGGAGTTGGGCCCAATTTGGAAAATTAGGCCATAGATGGATCATAGTCGGGCCTTAATGATTATATAATATTGGTCCATTTGCCTGTCAAAGGTTGGACTGGAATAAATGGTTGGGCCTTATGGTAAGAACTTGTAAAGGTTTGGGCCTAATTTGGAAAATTGGGCCATATGTTGGGCTTTGACTCATAGTTGACTTTTAGGCCTTTGGATTGGGCCTCGGGCTTGAATAAAGCTGAGTTAGGGGTAAAGTAGTATTTACCCAAGTATGTATTTATGGTTATGTGTTGGAACCCAATTATTAATTGGGTGATGTTTTGATATTGACAGTTTGGGAATCTGTCATCCAGCAGTTGAGGTTGGGTCTGCGGGACTTCAGCAGTGTGGGGTTGAGTCTACGGGACTTCAGTAGTGAGAGGTGAGTTACCTTCCAGTAGAAGTGGGTCTAAGACACTAAGGTTGGCCCACTAGTAATTGTTAGTTAGGATGATTATCTTTTTGATAATTGTCTAGTCTGTTATTATTGGATATGTGAGTATGCTAGATTGCTAGATATGTGGATATGCTAGTTTGCTAGTTGCTATGTTATGTGAGATAGTATCAGTAGAAGGGGACTAGTCCCCGATTCAGTCGCTAGGACCAATGGGTAGGTCGGACACCCCAGATATGTCTGACAACATGATTATGATATGATATTATGTGTTAGTAGTAGGGGTGAAATAGTCCCTGTGTTCTGTTGAGATAGACCGGAGGGTAGGTTGGCACCCCAGAATGGCTTGACATGGGTAGATCGGCACCCCATAATAGCTTGACATGGGTAGGTCAGCACCCCAGAACAACTTGACATGGGTAGGTCAGTACCCCATAATGGCTTGACATGGGTAGGTCTGCACCCCAAAATGGCTTGGCATGGGTAGGACGGGCTCCCCAGAATTGCCCGACAGTATGTATGCTATGTGATTATATGGTATGTGGTATGATGGGGCAACTCACTAAGCTTGATGCTTATGGTTTACAGTTTTGATTTCAGGTACTCGTTTTTAAAGGAAAGGAGTCGGCTTGATCGCAGCGCATAACACCATGTTTTCCGCACACGGGGTCTTTGGGATTTCACTCTGATATGGTTTTACGATACTATGTTTTGGTTATTGACACTTTGGGTCTTGACATGAGATATTATTATGATTTTTTTTATACTGATGGTTTTATGTAATAACTTAATTAAAACGGAATTTTTGGCCTGTAATTTTGGGATGTTACAAATAATATGATGATCCGATTCAATTATAAAAATCTTACTTTTTTTCTTTTTGTTTTTGTAACACCGTAAATTTTTAAACAAAATTTTCATTTTTAAATCACATAATTCTCATAACACATTTCACAAAAATCTTATTTATTTAATTTACAAAACGCATCTCCATAATTGTTTGATTAATAATCCAAGATCCTCAAAACATAACTCTTTCTCTGGTGTGTACAATCGAGCCGGTGCCTTCCTGCGATACTGAGAAAAACTTGAAACACATATCACATAGCACGGTAAGCACGGAGTTTAGTGAGTTCCCCAAAATACCACACATATCCCAATAGCCTCTTATGGCTATACTCCGATAAGACGTTGCGGTCAATGTGTCTCAGTGGGGCCCTCCGGTCCCAAAACTCGGGTGGACCCTCTAGTCCTCACTCAATAAGCTCATAATAATAATACTCAACATAAATCACAAAGACATAATGCAAAATATCACAATACACAGATAAGCACATAAGACATCTCAGTCACACAAAGATACCACTCATGGTAATTATAGTGAGAAGACTTACCTCGAATGCTGAACATCCCCCATAAACGTTGCTGCTACGCATCGACCTCTAACTCTGAGCCAAACCCACAATTAACCCAATTAGGAACTAAGTCCAAACACTCACTCCTTAGGTCTAAAGGTAGTCCACTAACCAGTTCATTAATAACCTAAAACTCATTGGGCTCACTAAGGCCCAATAATAAATGGGCTCTCCCGAGGCCCAACTCTCAAATCTAAATGGCAAGCCCAACTCAAGGGCCAAAGCACATATATAATCCTCTGGTCCAAAACTCTGTTGCAACAAGCCCAAACTCCAGGGCCAACACTCAAGGCCCAAATATGAGACTTAGCCCAAAAGTCCACAGTGAGGTTACGCGGGGCGTACCTCCCTTGGTACACTCAGCGTACTCACGAATCAAGATTAGACATCGGGGACACTGGGTCAGTACGCGGGGCGTACTAGAATTACGTTCAACATACTTCCCAGATTCACTCTTTCTACTCATTTGGTCTTAATCAATTAAGACCTTGGCTCATATCACAGATATGGACTCCCTAATAGCTCTTACTCCATAAAGCCAGTGACTTTAAGCCTTGGCATGGCTGAAAAGGTCACAAACACACAAAACTCTCACTTTTTCTATCACAAAATGCTCATATCTCATGCATGGCTTGATTCCAACGTCCAAGTCTTGATTTTTATGACATTGCACCACTAAATACACTCAAAGGGGCTGATCAAAGTCTTTGGAGCTCAATATATCATAAAGTCTCCAAATTTTGGGATAAAACCCTACAATACTCTACTAAGATGCACAATTCAAAAGAGTGAGAAAGCTTGAAGCTTTATACCTCTATATGAAGCTCCCAACTCAAATACGCTCAGGTCCAAGGGTCTGGACTCTCACTCCTTCTCCAAAGCTTCTTCTTCACTCCAAGAACACACAAAATCACCCAAAGGCTCTCAAATGCACTCACAAGCTCTATGAACGAAGGTTTAGGGTTTAAGAGGGTTTGCAATCTATGGATGGTGGCTAGGAATGAGGCCATCTCATTCTTTATATAGGGACACCCCTTAACTAGGGTTTGTCATTCAGTGCCTAGTACGCCCAACGTACTAGGTGGCCCCGCTTAAAAATCATGCACATCAGTACGCTAAGCGTACACACACGTACGCCCAGCGTACTCGGCTGCCACCTTTCTCAAATAAGGGACTTATCCTGCCAAAACATCAAACTTCCATTACTTCCTCGATAAAACTCTGTTTCCAATGAACCTTATATCCATGAAAAGGTGACGAGATGCCCTACGCTTCTAGCAACTCGTCGCAACCCCGAGACTTCCTCATGCCCGGGTTGCAGCCCACTAATCACGAACGATCTGAAACAGGATGTAACAGTTTTTTTTAATAAACAACAAAAACAAAATTTTTATGTTTCACCAAGACATATTCAAAACATAAATACTATATTCAAAAGTCAATAAACATACTAATTTACACGTTCACAATTTAAATAAAATCCATATAAAATTCACAACTTAATACAGTATAATCACAACTCGTTCAGAGTAAATTCACAACATAGTAGAGTCATTTATAGTTTAATTCATCCAATCATACACCTTTCACAATTTCAGACAAAACATTCAGAAAATTAAAAAGTATTTACATGTTTTTTAAAATGCACATAAAAGTACAGAAAGTAAAAACTATAAAAAAAACACAATTTAGTTTACACGTTTCACAATTTAATCCATTCATTCACAGTTTAATTTAGATTATATTCATAGTTTCATGCACATTTTATTCATAGCTTAATTTACAATATTCACTATTTAGACTCTAAAAGAAAACTTCATTGTAACATTTCATCAAACACCTTATATGTATCTTTTTTATTCCATAACTTCACCTTTTAATCTATACCACCAGAGAACAAATCTGGGAGAAATATATCAAGGGATGACGAGAGCATATCTAATGAACAAAATAACAAGTTTGAAACAAATCCGAGAAATAAAAAAAAACGAGTTTTTGCGTAAAAGTAAGTAAGATCAACACCTGTATGTTACGATGATGAAATCTGAGATTTAAGCTTTGTGATGCTCCAATGGCAACAAAAATTACAGCAATAACAGATATGATGTGGATCGAACGACGCTTTAGGTGGATGTTCGTCGCAACTTTGTCAAATTCTGTCTGAAGTTTGTCAATCTCGCCAAAGTGTTTTCGATCTACTATATTTTTCAGATCAACAGTGGTTAGGTCTTTTGCGGTGGACGAAAACAATGGTTACGAGTGAATATGGAGTAGGACGACGTAGATCTAACTATTACACATCATATTTGCATATGATTTGGTAGAGTTTTGTGGAGATGAAGAGATAAATGGGGGAGAAATCAAAGAAGGTGGTAGATTTGGTGGTTTTTTAACGGAAATTAGAGAAAATATATGTAGATGTAGTGTAAGGCGGCAGTGCACGACGGGATAATGTTGGCCGGAAAAACGGTTGTCGTATTTTTGATAGAGAGAGAAAATGGTTAGGGTTTCTAGTTGTTGAGTGAGAATATGTCGTAGATCTCATATTAGATCTTTATGAGTCTACACTAGGAGTTACTACTAAAAATAATGGTTTTTTGGGTTTTTAATTTTTTTGGGTTCTTATTTGATTTTCTCTCTCTCTCTCTTTCTCTCTCTCTCTCTCTATATATATATATATATATACACATATATATATATATACACACACACACACACATATATATATATATATATATATATATATATATATATAGGGTTAAGTTCATGTGAGACGGCCTAATTTTGTGAGACCGTGAGACGCATTTTTTTTTATTTTTTTTAGTTATTTCAAGTTCCGAAAATAATATTTAAAAAAAGATTTTTTTGATTTTTCCATTTATTTTGCATTTTAAAATTATTTTTAGAATATGTACAGTGTAATATTCTATTTAGAATATTTCATGTATTTTTCAAAAAAAAAAAGATTTTTTTATATTTTTTATATTTTTTTTAGTTAATTCAAGTTCCGAAAATAATATTTAAAAAAAGAATTTTTAGATTTTCCCATTTATTTTGGATTTTAAAATTATTTTTTAGAATATGTCAGTGTAATATTCTATTTAGAATATTTCACGTATTTAAAAAAAAAAACGGGATTTTTTTTTAATTTTTTTAATTTTTTTATTGTTTTTTTTTTATTTTTTAGTTAATTCAAGTTCCAAAAATAATATTTAAAAAACAAAATTTTGGATTTTTCCATTTATTTTGCATTTTAAAATTATTTTTAGATTTGTTCTTACGGTCTCACAAAATTAGAATGGTATCAAATGAATCTGAATATATATATATATATATATATATATATATATATATATATATATATATATATATATATATATATATATATATATATATATATATATATATATTAGGTGTGAGACCCATGTATTAAATGGGTTAAGTAAAAAATTAAATATCAAAATTTAAACATTAAGTATTTTTTAAAATTAAATTTTAAAATAAGGAAGGAAAAACATATTTATTGCATTTTATGATAATATTTATTACATTTGATACTTTACTTATATAACTATATGTATTATGTCGTTTTTTAATTTTAAAAATTAAAAAAAAAACCTACAAATTGACATGTAGATATTATTTATTTCAAAAATATCACAAAATGACAAGTGTTAAAACTTATGAAAGATTGATATGTGACAAATAGATATTTATTTATCAGAGTACTATGTGTAAGACCTATGTATTACATGAGTTAATTAAAAAAATTAAATATAAAAGTCTAAATATTTAAAAACTTTGAACTTATAAGAAAATAATAAAAATAATAAATTATTAAAATTGATTTTTCTTTTAAATTTCAATAAATAAACAAAATAAACTAATAAACTTTAATTTAAGAATTTTAAAATAAAAAGGTAAGTCCATTAATGAAATTTATATTCATTTATTACTATATTTATTATAATTATTACATTAAAATATCATGTGGAAACTATTAAAATAGAAAAACCCATAAAATGATATTTGGAAAAGAAATAAATTCTAAATAACCACAAAATGACATTTGGTAAATTGAATGAGAATGTGACATATGACAAGAAAACCTTCATTTATTACAATATATATATATATATATATATATATATATATATATATATATATATATATATATATATATATATATATATATATATATATATATATGAACAATGAAGTGGTGATTTGTTCAATGTTCATATAATCCAAATCAAATTATGGGGTAATATTTTCAAAATCAACAACACTTTAAATTTCAAAAACGTATTTTCAGTCATCTATCTAAATTTTTTTTTTCAGCCAAGAATACCCAATGATAATTTTTATCATTTAAGCTATTATTATTATCTACTAAATTTTGTGTGACCAACATCAAATATATAAAATGTTCTAAAAAGTATGTCATGACAACATGTCAACCCGCTATTTCGAAAACCTTTGAGGTATTGCGCAAGCCAAGACAAAGTAAGGCACGTGATGGTACATTATAGCAAGAGTTTTTCATACGGCACATTTTTATCGTTTTTTTAACGGGCATCAAACCATTGTGTTTTTGTTAATCTTTTGTTATTAGTTGTTGATATAATAAACCCTAAAAACTTGATATATTTGATATAGATCTATAATTATGTGTTTCTAATGACTAACTCCACACCCTTAAATTTACTCTTTGGTCTATATAATTGTACCAATCGATATGTCTCATCATGGCTCATAAAACTTGAGACTTTGACATTTCCGTCACGCCTTAAATTGTTTGGAACCTTGGGTATATCATATTGGTCTGTTTGGAGTGAACATCGGCATATTTTGGAGTGGACCATTTTAGATTAAACTTGTTTCATTCAGATTAGATTACATTCGTATTTCTAACACCTAACCATTATTAATAGCTAAACAACAACTTAAATGAAAATATTCAAATTATCAAATGTTTTCTTTGTTAAAACCGATTTTCAGGTGAAGATTGAAAATGTAAAGTCTTTTATGAAATTTCACGTTTCAAAACGATAATGTGATCTTAAGAAAAAAATCATTATCCTAAACTTACGATTCTTAAGTAATTTGCATTTCTCCTTGACAAGTAATTTTCTTACAACTCATTAGCTACTTTTTTAAATCTGTTATCCAAAACTAATTGCTGCAATTTCAATTCATGATATGACACATGGGTTTGTATTTGTGTCTAGTGTAAAAGCACAGACGTGGGTCCAGTTGTGTTTATTTTCACAATTTGATAGGATATTAACACATGTTTCTCATGTTTTCTATGATTAATCATGAATCAAGTACACTAATGCATAATCGTTATTTTATGTTAAATTTGTCATTTTTTTTAATTGGTTCTTTTTTGTGTTAGTAAAAAAAGAACAGAACAATGTTGCATCGTTTTCGTGTTATATAAAAGAATTGTAGTGTCGTGTGTCAAATAAAAACACAACACGATTACCTAATTTGACACCCCTAACTTGAGGGGTATTAGTAAAGCAAGAATAAAACTTGCCCAATTATTCAAGTTCCATCAGCAAATTGTAAATGTATATTAGCCTATCCTTCTTTACCTCTCCATGCATACTATTCTATGAGTTGCTACAAAAAAATACAGATTGTAAATGCATATTCACTCGTTTATGGGATTGATGTTGAGGGAAGCCTTCAATTTTGCAACCAAATGTGGCAATCCCTTGACATGCTCTTCAACTATCTGATTAACACATGATTCCATATCCTTTATTGCATCAGTCCTCATCTGTTGCATCTTTGCAGACTCAAACTTATCTTGGCATACCATCAGTGATCAATTCAATCGTTCCTGTATTCCACAAAACATATGTTTGTGATCTCTGAATTCACTACAAATCAAGATGCCTAATGCTAAGAAGATCTGGTTTTCACAATCGATGTAGATGTAAGGATGTAAGGATGAATGTAGACCAATGCTTTTAGTTATTTTAAGTAATTATTTACCTATCTTTGAATTAGTGGACACATGTTTAAATTAGGAAACAAATGTTTAATTAATGAAAATTTCGGATTTTAAGGGATATTGATTCTTTTAATTTCGAATTATGATTTTTTTAATTAATTCATATTTAATTCTAACATAATTATTATTTTTACTCGATTTTATTCTTTTAGAATGCAATTCTATTAGAATGATATTCTATGAAAATGCAGATTATATTATGATAGAATACATATTTTGATTGAAGTAACTTCTTATAGAAAACAACATTTTTGAACATTTAGTTGAAATATAACATGATCCTTATATATATATATATATATATATATATATATATATATATATATATATATATATATATATTCAAAAATTATAATGCAAATATAGATTCATACATATTCTTACAGAATAATAGTCTAAATAACATCATTAAATATACAATTATTGAACAAATATATTTGATTACTAAAATTAATTAATAGATAACATGGAAATTTTACCTTATTTAATTAATTCTTAAATTATTTTGCCTAAATTAAAGGGATTAGTTAAATATTTATTTATTTACTAAAATTAATTAATAGATAACATTAAAAATTTACCTTATTTAGGTTTTCAAATGATTGGCTTATATTGATTTCTACATCCACACAATAATTAGTTAGAATACTTGAGCCTAGCTCTCTCTCTCTCTCTCTCTCTCTCTCTATATATATATATATATATATATATATATATATATATATATATATATATATATATAGAGAGAGAGAGAGAGAGAGAGAGAGAGAGAGAGTTGAAACCTGGAGGGTGAAATTGACATGGTCCTGAACAACGTGGAGTTGGGATTGAACAACGGAATTAACCTTGTTGAGCTTTTGCCTCAATTTCTCTGGTACAATTTGTTCCTCCGATGCGGCGATTTGATCCATTTGGGGGATTCGAGCAAGGGTTTTAGTATGCTTCTTGAGTTTTGACCCTCCAACTTAAAACATAGGACTTGAGTTTTTAGCTTTTAAAAAAAATGAATTAAAAAAATTCCATTTGAAAGTAAGAAGTTAAAGCTTTAATTTAGATTTATAACAAAAAAAAAATCTCTAATCCAAAAGCTATTTCCACTAGCATTTATGGTAACAAATAAATAGGTTGCCTTTGAAAGAATGGTGTATCTATTTCACATGTCCTTTTATGTAATTATATAATTTTCAAAAACATGCAACTACATAGCATACGTTGTTTTGTGTCATATATTCCACATGAGAAAGTAAAAGAAGGGATCAACTCTTTGGAAGATTAGCTCACGAGGAGATGAGAGTGCGTGTAGAAGATCCTTTATACTAATGATCAACGTAGTACCTGACTCATACCATGTTTATTTTTTTCTATAATATTAAATTTAGGCATTTATTAGAATAAACTTGTGTATATAAAAGTTCACTTTGGATAAATTGAGATTTAAAGGTCAATAGGTGTACTTTGATACAAAAAGTGGGGTGTTACAAGCTTCATGAATATTAAGGAACTTGAAAGGACTACCGGGTACAAGGACCCTCTATAAGAAAACAAGGAGTGGATTTCGATTTGTTGGCCTTAGACTACGTAGGAGACAAAGATGTAGCCAGAAGTACCTCGATTATGTGTTATGTATTCATGTTAAGTTATGACCAGTGTCATTGTCATAGATATCCAATAAGCAACCGATTGTTACCCTTTCAACTATTGAAACTAATCTCGTAATGGTTACTGCTGCTATTGCTCAAAGTTGAGTTAATGAGAGTAATGGAATTAACTCATGATCAAAGGGGCAATACCAATATCATGTATGATAATACCTCTAAAACAGAACTTTCTATAAACTTACTACTTCACGGAGGGAGTAAACATATCAAAGTACGTTTCTTTCACAAGAGAAATTGCAAAGACAAAAAAGTCATGTTACGGCACTGTGGAACTAGAGAACAAATCGAATTTAGCCAAGGCGAAAAGGTCAAGTTAGTGTAATGTATAACTAAGGAGCAGATCACAACCATGATGACTAAAACTTTGAAGTTAGAAGTTTTCCAAAAGCTGAAAAAGAAATGGGAATAGTTAATGTACTTTAGTAGCCTATTTTTATACTTTAAGGTCTCTATAAAGGCTCTGTTTAAACAACCATAGCTAAGGAAATAGATCAATAAATCAGGAGAAGCTATCAACTGAACTTAGTCTCTTATCATCACTTGAAGATAATTTGAAAATTGAACATTGAATATTAGGAATTCGTGAACACTAATTCATTATGTTACTATTGCAACATCAAATGAATACCACTTTGCATCTGCAATTTATTGGAATAGTGGTCGATCGTATCCATATGATAAGCATAATAGTACCGATTTAATATCCATGATTGAGTTATTAGTTTAACCAATTTGAGAAGTCGCCACTAACCCTAGGGCTGATCATACTAATTGAGTTTTTATACTAGGAATTAATAGATCGAGTCTAGGGGAGCTATCATTGCTGGTAGATAACTTAGAATCATAAGATTAGTGACTTGACCATCCGATCCAATTAATTTAGGAATCGATGAACAACATATCAATATTTATTTTGGTGAAATGGTCATTAGAATGAGGAGTGGTTAAATACAAATATGAGTACCTTCAAATTATGTTATTTATATAGTTAGCCATGGTTATTTGTGTAAGCGTATGAATTTTCCCATGAAACCCTCTTTCATTAAACAATTAATATATATATATATATATATATATATATATATATATATATATATATATATAATACATTATGTGGGCCAACAATAAGCAAGGCCACATATAGGCTACATAACCAATTATAAAATACTTATAATAATATGCTAACAAATGCCTAGTGACCGGACAACCACCCAGTATGCATTGGAATAGGAAATAAATCACACAAATGAGAACTAAAGAGTTGCAAGCCATGATGTGTAGTACCACGAATATATCTATGAATAAGTTTCAAATCAGTGAAATGAGGCTCTCGGGGATCATGCATGTAGATACATATTTATTGAACAACATATGAGATGCCTGGTCTAGTAAATGTAAGATACTGGAGAGCACCGACTAAACTGCGATATAGAGTAGGATTGGTGATAGGAGGTCCTGAGCCGTCGAATTTTGTAGACAAATCAGCATGAGTAGTAGCAGGTTTATAGTTTATCATAGAAGCATGTTCAAGAATCTCATTTGCTTATTTGTGTTGAGACAAAAATAAGCCATCAACAATTCTGGTAGCAGATATACCACAAAAATAATGAAGATCACCAAGGTCTGACATGGAAAACACGTACCCAAGAACCGAGATGATATGTGTCAGAAGTTGAGATGATTTTCTGGTAAGGGCAATATCGTCAACATATAATAATATATAAGCAATATAAGGGCCATGCCTATAAATAAACAAGGAAGAATCATATATGTTGTTAACAAAACCAATACGTGAAATAAACATAGTAAACAGCTGGAACCATGCCCTTGGGGCTTTCTTGAGACCGTACAAAGATCTCTTAAGGAATCAAACATGACCTGGTCGAGAAGAGTCCCAAAATCCAGGTGGTTGTTGTATATAAACAGTATCCTAAAGGTGCTCGTGAAGAAAAGCGTTTTTCACATCTAACTGTCTAATAGGCCACTTATGCATGACGACAATACTTAAGATAGTACGAATAGTGGTCGGCTTAACCACCAGACTGAAAGTCTTATTACAGTCGATGCCAGGTCTCTGACTATGGCTGTTGGCAACCAGACGTGATTTATATCGAGATAAAGAGCCATCTACATTCAACTTCCTTTTAAAAATCCATATGTAATTAATAACATTTGCAACAGTAGGTCGTGGCACCAAAACCTAAGTTTTGTTGGCAATAAGAGCAAAATATTCTTCTTGCATTGCATTTAGCCAGTTGGGATCTTGAAACTCCTGTAAGTAAGATCAAGGAGTAGGAGAAGAGTGATTAACATGGAGGTTGAGTTTGTTGATAGGTTTCTTAATGCCCTTTTTTAAACGAGTGAGCATAGGATGTTGAGATTGGGTTTGAGAGATAGGAGGAGGAGGAGGAGATGTCATGATAGTAGGAGGAGCAGGGGTAGTGACATCACAATTGACGCCATCAGTAGCAGGAGGTTTGGTAGATTAAGTATCATTGGTAGTGACATCGTCAAGAATAGAAGAGTCACCAAAGACAGGAGAGTCAGGTAGAGTTGGAGAGCAGATAGCATGTGATTTAGTAGTGAGTGAGGGGATGTGATGTATAGGAGAAATGTTTTGAAGAAAGGAATACAAGGGAGCGGAAGATAGGGTCATGGATCCAAATGGAAAACGGTTTCATCAAAAATGACATGGCGGGAAATAATGATTTTCTTGGTACGAAGATTAAGACATCGATACCCCTTGTGGTGTGAAGGATATCCGAGAAAAATGCATGGTGTTGATCGAGGTGAATGTTTATGAGGGTAGACTATGTTAGGAAACAGAGACACCCGAAGACACGAAGATGAGTGTAAGCAGGGAGTTTATTATAAAGTTTATAAAGGGAGTATTGTTGTTTAGAGTAGAGGAGGGAAGGATATTTAAGAGATGTTCTGCCATATGTAATACCTTAACCCAATATGTGGGAGGGAGACGAGCATGAAGGAGAAGGGTACGAACGATGTTATTAATTGTACGTAACATACGTTCCGATTTTCCATTTTTTTAGAGGTATAAGGATAAGAAAATCGCATTTTAATACCATGTTGACCACAAAGATTATGAAATTAGTGATTATCAAATTCACCTAAAAAAAATTAATATCAGTGTTGAAGTGATTCTTAACGAAAGCACGAAAGTGCATAAATTTAGAAAATACCTCGTATATGGCACGTAATGGGTAAATCTGTAACGACTGGCTTTCGAGGTATTAATTAATTTATTTTCTTAAGTTATAATTGGACTATGTTGGATTTGACATCTTGCATTGGACCTTTAGACTTTTTGGGCCAAGTTGTAGGCTGCCCATAAGCCATACGTGGGGTGTAACCCGTTGTACACAGGGCGTAGTGTCATTGGATGCACGGGTTGTGGGAGGCATACACGCAACGTACCATAAGGTACGCCCAACGTACGCGATCAGACACTAAACGCTAATTTTGGGGTTTAAGAGTTATATAAACCACATTATAGCCTCACTCCCTGGTTTCTTATCAGTCTCCTCACCTTCAAGAAAACCCTAACTCGTTCTTACCCTCTTCTTTGTGTGAAGTTGCTTTTGTGAGTGTTTTTAGTGTAAGAAAGTTATGGAGAAGGAAGGCAAAGGTTGGAGAAGAAGCTTGAGCTTAGAGATCTGGATGAAACTCACTCTTTGTCATCAAAGGAATGTATAAAGCACTGAACTTTCTTCCTCATGATCCAAATCTAGGGTTATGGAAGTTTTGGACCTCTTTAGGTCCAAAGGTTGGACCTTGACCTTGTGAATCCGTTTTAGAGCTTGGGTTGCCATCCTTGAGGCTTAGAACACATTCTTAGCAATAAAGTTTCAATCTTTGGAGCTTTCATGAAGCCATGCATGAGATCTAGCCACTTCCTTGGATATAGATTAATGTTTTGAGAGTTTTGAACTTGTGTGAGTCATGTAAGCCATCAAGTAAGCAACTTTATGGTTTAAGGTATGCAATAAGACTTGGATCTAAGTTTGTAGCTTCTGACTCGAAATATTAAGCACTTAATAGAGAAAGGACTTAACAGGGTATTACACTAAGCGTACGTGTAGGTACGCCCAACGTACTCGCCGTCAAGCAGTTACGCTAAGTGTACTTTGGAGTACGCCCCGCGTAACCCAGTCAGTTGGACTTTGAGTATTTGGGCCTCGATGTGGGCTGTATTTTGGACTTTGAGTCTTAGCGGGCCAATAGGAGTCAGATTATGGGCCAAGGGCAGTTTTGGGCTTAAGTAGGACCATATGTGAAGTCGGACCAATGTAGAATAACCGGGCCATTAGTGGGCCTTTTATGGGCCATCGGTGAACTTAGAAGGAATTAAAGGGTGTGGGGCCATGTTTATAACCCACACCATTGCAGGGGTAGAAGATTCATTTTACCCATAGAAGGATCCTCATTTTGATTAAGTGTTTGATTTGTCATGATAGCCGTAGAGCATCCGGGACAACAGTCAGGGATCTTTCACGTAGGTTTTCAGCAATCAGTTCTCCGAGGTGAGTTCTCTTGCAGTAGGAACGAGTCTACGACCACAATACCGGCCCGTTTAGATAGCAGTAGTATGTATGCTTGATGTCTTCGTGATTCAAGCATGTGTTGCTATGTGTAGTATGTCGGGCAAGCCGATACAATATTTGATTATGCTATATGTTCTTGATATGTTATATCCAGTTCACTTCGAACTTCGGTCTGATGCCGGGCGAGGCTCAATGCAGTAGGCGGGACCAATTTACTCCGGACTTCGGTCCGATGCCGGGCGGGCCCCGATGCAGTGGGTGGGGCCCAAATTACTGCGGACTTTGGTTCGATGTAAGGCGAGGCCCAAGTTATTCCGGACTTCGGTCTGATGTTGGGCGGGGTTCGATGCAGTGAGTGGGGCCCAATAATTGTTGTATCTGTTTATTATGCTGGTGAATGGTATGTGGTAGTCTGGGGGAGCTCACTAAGCTTTGTGCTTACAGTTTCAGTTTTGGTTTCAGGTACTTCTGCTAGCAAGGGGAAGAGCTCATGTTGATGGCATGGCACACACCACAGCTGCAATTTTATCCTGGGAGTTTTATTCAGATATTTTGATATGATATTTACTTCAGTTTTGAATTGATACATTTTCTATGGCATTTTCAGACATATGATTCATGGTTTTATTATATAATATTTGATATTATGGTTTTTAGTAATATTAAAACAAAAGGTTTTAGGTTGTACTTTTGGGATGTTACAAGTTGGTATCAAAGCCTTGGTTTGAGGGATTCGGGCACACTTTCGGGTGTGTCTGAACTCAAAAGAAGGAAATGGTAAAATATTTTTAAAAGAGAAACATTTTGAAAAAGAATTTTTGAAAAATAAATTAGAAAGAAAAAGAGTTTTCTTAAAAAGAGAAAAGGGTGTGGTGCATGCGATCAGTCGAGCTCAAGTAAGAACTCCCAAATCACCCATACAAGTTTATGTTATGATTACCAGTTTCAGTTTCAGTAGAACAACGTGCTAGAATAGGACTAAGGATCTAGGAATGATGCCTTATGTGCCTACTTTGTGTGTTTCAGCCTTATGAGAATTGCATGCTAGTATTGAGTAGACATTAGTAGGATAGCCTGTATAGGTTATGCCTGATAGTATGAGCCTAGCATTGTATGCTAGTACAGTTTCTCGTTATGAGAATAGATTTGCTGAGTAGTTCCTGTGTCCGAATGTTGCTTGCTTTGTGCTTTGTAGGACTCTGAGTGATGGGAGTTAGCCATTAGGTGAATACGTGACGTCACATGTGATCAGGGTTGAATAATCTCAGAGTGTTGGATTTGGCCCTATTGCGCAGCTCTCGTTTGAGTCTAACGGTTGTGGGGACGAGTATTTTACTCGAAGGATTATCCGAGCCTCGTCACATGTGATGGTATTTAGGTGATGGCTAATTGGCATTACAAGGAGGCCTTCAGCAGCTGAGGACTGGTTTGGGTTGGAGATTTCCCTAGGGTAAGCCTAGGATGAGAATATCAGAGATCAGTAGTAGTAGAAGCGACTTGGTGGAGTCAAGGTAGTTCTTGAGGAAAGTACGGATAAATGTCGAAGGTAGTATGGGCCCGTACTACTGGAAGCAGAGGATCCGTACTTGAATCAAGGAAGGCAAAGGCGAGAGCAGGAACCTTGTAGTAGTAGCGATCCCTCGAGATTTATCAGTGTTCTAACGTTTGATATGATGTGTTTTCAGAATGGTTGTTTTACGCCCTAGACCAGCAGGCGGCAGTTCAGGTGCCAGTAAAGGATCGGGATCAGGCTCGGGGGCCAAGCATTTGGATGAGCAGATGAGGGAGTTTTTCTCTCCAGAGATTACCCGTATCATACTTGAGCAGACTCCTGTGATCTTTGGTTCGATCAAGGAGGGTATTTTGGAGCTGATGGATGAGAGGTTGAGCACATTCCGTGCTGAGGTGGCGACCATGATGGGGTCGCGCACACTCACTTTTAGGGAGTTCAAAGCTTATGGAGCTCCTGACTATCATGGGGCGTGGGAGCCCATTGCGAGTACCACATGGTTGGCAGATGTCACCAATGCATTCTGCACCAGCAGATGTCTCGAGGGGGACAAGGTCAGACTAGCATCCTGTCTTCTGAAGGATAGGGCACGAGAATGGTGGGAGGAGATCGTACATGTCATTGGGGATGACGCAACTCTTGATGTGATGACTTGGGCTGATTTTTCTACCAGGTTCAGAGCCGAGTTTGCACCAGTTATTGAGATGTAACAGTTAGTCATGGAGTTTCAGGATCTTACTCACACTATAGAGACAGTGGCGGAGATTACCGCCAAGTTCGGAAGAGGCCTCTTCTCGTTCCTCAGTATGTAACTAATGAAGAAATGAAGAAGGCCCGATATCATGAGATGTTGCGGAGTGATATCCACCAGTTTGTGAGCCGGTCCAGCTGTAAAACGCTGGATGATATGATTGCAAGGGCTCGTGAGAGGGAGATAGATCTGGAGATGGAGAAGAAGAGAAAGCCAAAGGTGGCTTCTGCTACGGGGAGTTTGGGCAAAAGGACCAAGGTATCGGATCATAGGTCCAGGGGACTGCAGAGCCATGGTTGGTATGGCAAGTATGGGAGATTGCACGATGGGGCGTGCAAAGCAGGGAGTCATGGGTGCTTCAAATGCAGCCGGACCGGGCATATGAGCAGAGATTGTACAACTACTACCACCACCACAACATCTGATCTGATGTGCTTCCATTGCAATCAGAAGGGACATAAAAAGTCCCAGTGTCCGAGTTTGATAGCAACAGGGAAGGTGGTAGCACCTGCCCCTACAACATTGAGGATTACAAATGGTCGTCATAGCCGGAGTGAGGTGCCAGTGGCGAAGAGTAGAGTTTTTCAGATGACAGCAGAGGAGGCACGGGCAACTCCTGATGTGGTGACGGGTATGTATCTTTCTTTCATCTCTTTATTTGTTATGAATTGTTTCTTATGGTTATATGTTTTATATAGGATCGTTCTTAGTGAACGGCATTTCAGCTACAATCTTGTTTGATTAGGGGGATACCCGATCATTTGTTTCGCTTGCGCTTAGCAAGAGGTTTAGCAAAGCTCCAGGAAGCTGGATTGTCCACTTGAAGTTGAGATAGTTGATGACAGGACCGACATGGTCGCGAGAGTGCATAAGGGGTGTTCGCTTCGGTTATTCGATGAGCAGTTTTCGGTAGGCCTATTTCCTATTCCTCTGCGAGGGAACAAGGTTGTAGTAGGCATGGATTGGCTGATCCCCAATGGGGCAATGACTGATTTTGAACTGCAGTTAGTGAGGGTTCGCACTCCCAATGGGGGAGATTTAGTGATTCAGGGCGAGAGGCCACAACGCGGACCGATTCTTTGTTCAACAGTGAGTGTGAGGCGCTACTTTTAGCAGGGTTGCGTGGGGTTCGTCACCTATGTTTTAGATGCCCGAGAGGAGGGAAAGGCGACTGTCGATGATGTACTAGTAGTGCGAGACTACCCTGACGTATTCCCAGAGGATTTGCCTTGGATACCTCCGGAGAGAGAGGTTGAGTTCGGGATTGATTTAGTCCCTGGTATGGCTCCGATAGCCAAGGAACCATATCAATTGGCTCCTCTAGAGATGTAGGAGTTGTCTACACAGTTGCAGGAGCTGTTGGACAAGGGTTTTATCAGGCCGAGTAGTTCACCCTGGGGAGCCCCGATCCTGTTTGTGAAGAAGAAGGATGGGTCGCATCGTATGTGCGTAGATTACCGGGAGTTGAATAAGGTGATGGTGAAGAACCGTTACCCACTTCCGAGGATAGACGACTTATTTGATCAGCTTCAGGGAGCATCTTGGTTCTCAAAGATTGATTTGCACTACGGGTGTCATCAGATGCGGGTTAGAGGTAAAGATGTGCAGAAGACTGCTTGTAGGAACCGCTATGGTCATTATGAGTTTCTGGTGATGCCGTTTGGGCTCACTAACACTCCAGCTATGTTCATGGATCTCATGAACTGTGTGTGCAAGACGATGTTGGATCGGTATGTAATAGTGTTTGTCGACGACATCTTGGTATATTCCAAGACTCAGGAGCAGCACGAGGAGCACCTGAGGGAGGTGCTAGAGACCTTGATGAGGGAGATACTTTTCACGAAGTTCTCCAAGTGTGAGTTCGGGTTGCGCGAAGTGCAGTTCCTTGGGCACATCGTCAACCAGAAGGGTATACCGGTAAATCCAGCCAAGATAGAGGCCGTGATGCAGTGGGAGGTCCCGAGGTCTCCATCTGAGATTCAGAGCTTCCTAGGTTTGGTAGGGTACTATAGGAGATTCATTCAGGATTTCTCCAAGATAGCAGTTCCGCTCACCCGACTGACTAGGAAGTCGGTAGTGTTTCGCTGGGGGCCTAAGCAGCAGGCAGCATTTGAGACCCTCTAACATCGATTGTGTGAGGTACCGATTCTTACCCTGCCAAAGGGAGTGGATGACTTTGTAGTCTATTGTGACGCTTTTATCACAGGGATGGGAGCAGTGTTGATGCAGCAATGGCATGTGATAACGTATGCCTCCAGACAGTTGAAGCCTCACGAGGCTAATTATCCAACGCACGATTTAGAGCTGGGGGTGGTGGTGTTTGCCCTCAAGATTTGGAGACATTACCTCTATGGGGTCCGTTTTACCATTTACACAGATCACAAAATTTTGAGGTACTTCATGGATAAGCCGAATTTGAACATGAGGCAGCGCAGATGGTTAGACGTGGTAAAGGATTATGATTGTGAGATCCTTTATCATCTAGGTAAGGCCAATGTAGTGGCCGACGCCCTGAGCCGCAAGGCGATTGCAGCCCCGATTAGAGATATTTGTTTAAGGATGACGGTGATTATTCCCTTGTTGGAGCAAATTAGGAAGGCTCAGGTTGAGGGACTGAAGGAGGAGAGGCAGAAGTGTGAGAGAATTATGGGCCGAGTAGCTTCTTTTGACTATGACAGTCGAGGATTGTTGACCCTTCATGGGAGAGTATGGGTATCGTACTAGGGTAGAGTACGGCAGGTGTTGATGGATGAGGCTCATAAGTCTCGTTTCTCCATCCACCCAGGGGCGACGAAGATGTACAGAGATCTTCGACTTGATTATTGGTGGCCCTGCATGAAGCGGGATGTAGCTTGGTACGTGGAGAGATGCCTGACCTGCAGGAAGGTCAAGGTGGAGCACCAGAGGCCCCACGACAAGATGTAGCCATTAGAAATTCCCGTGTGGAAATGGGAGGATATCACTATGGATTTCATTACTAAGATTCCCAGGACCACACGTGGAGTTGATTCGATTTGGGTCATGGTGGATCGGCTGACCAAGAGAGCGCATTTCATACCGATCCAGGAGAGTATATCGGCTGAGAAGCTAGCCGATATTTATGTGCGCGAGGTAGCGGCACGACATGGAGTGCCTGTATCAGTAGTATCAGATCGTGACGTCCGGTTCACTTCCAGGTTTTGGAAGCGGTTTCATGACGACATGGGGACTCGTCTTCATTTTAGCACCAATTTCCACCCTCAGACGGACGGGCAGAGCGAGAGGACGATTCAGACTCTCGAGGACATGCTTCGGGCATGTTTCTTAGATTTCGGTGGCACTTGGGATACATATCCTCCATTATCGGAATTTTCGTATAACAACAGTTACCACGCTAGTATTGACCACCCTCATTTCGAGATGCTCTATGGGAGGAAGTGTAGGACCCCGATTTGTTGAGGTGAGGTCGGTCAATGAGTCATCAGGAGCACCGAGGTGGTGCTCAAGATCACAGAGTTGATCCAACAGGTTCGTAGCAGACTGTAGACTGCGCAGAGTCAACAAAAGAGTTACGCAGATAGGAGTCGTTCGAACTTGGAGTTTCAGGTGGGCGATATGGTCCTCCTGAAGGTATCACCCTAGAAGGGTGTTATCAGGTTTCGGAAGAGGGGCAAGTTGGGCCCCAGGTTCATTGGTCCTTTTAGGGTTTTGGCCGAGGTGGGTCGAGTTGCTTATCGATTGGATCTTCCAGCGGAGCTTAGCCAGACCCACAACACCTTCCATGTTTCTCAGTTGAGGAAGTGTTTGGTGGATGAGTCAGCAGTTGTACCCTTGGAAGATATCCAGGTTGATGGCAGCCTGAATTATATTGAGAGACCAGTTGCGATCTTAGATTGGAAGACGACGACCTTGAGGAACAAGACAGTTTAGTTAGTAAAGGTGCAGTGGCAGCACCGAAAGGGTTCAGAGTGGACGTGGGAGTCCGAGGAGGAGATGAGGGAGCATTATCCAAAGTTGTTTTCAGATTCAGTAGCAGCAGACTTCGAGGATGAAGTCTGATTTAAGTGGGGAAGAATTGTAACGATCGGCTTTCAAGGTATTAATTAATTTATTTTCTTAAGTTATAATTGGACTATGTTGTATTTGACATCTTGTATTGGACCTTTAGACTTTTTGGTCCGAGTTGTAGGTTGCCCATAAGTCGTACGCGGAGCATAACCCGTTGTACGTGGGGCGTAGTGTCATTGGATGTGCAAGTTGTGGGAGGCATACGCGCAGCGTACCATAAGGTATGGCCAGCGTACCATAAGGTATGGCCAGCGTACGCGATAAGGCACTAAACCCTAATTTCGGGGTTTAAGAGTTATATAAACCCTATTATATCCTCACTCCCTGGTTTCTTATCAGCCTCCTCACCTTCAAGAAAACCCTAACTCATTCTTACCCTCTCCTTTGTGTGAAGTTGATTTTATGAGTGTTTTTAGTGAAAGAAAGTTATGGAGAAGGAAGGCAAAGGTTGGAGAAAAAGCTTGAGCTCAGAGATCTGGACTAAACTCACTCTTCGTCATCAGAGGAAGGTATAAAGCACTGAAATTTCTTCCTCATGATCTAGATCTATGGTTATGGAAGTTTTGGACCTCTTTAGGTCCAAAGGTTGGACCTTGACCTTGTGAATCCATTTTAGAGATTAGGTTGCCATCCTTGAGGCTCAGAACACATTCTTAGGAATAAAGTTTCAATCTTTAGAGCTTTCATGAATCCATGCATGAGATCTAGCTACTTCCTTGGATATAGATTAATGTTTTGAGAGTTTTGAACTTGTGTGAGTCATGTAAGCCATCAAGTAAGCAACTTTATGGTTTAATGCATGGAATAAGACTTGGATCTAAGTTTGTAGCTTCTGAATCGGAATATTAAGCACTTAATAGAGAAAGGACTTAACAGGGTATTATGGTACGCCCAACGTACTCACCATCAAGAAGTTACACTAAGCGTACTTTGGATTATGCCCCGCGTAACCCAGTCAATTGGACTTTGAGTATTTGGGCCTCGATGTAGGCTGTATTTTGGACTTTGAGTCTTAGTGGGCCAACACGAGTCAGATTATGCGCCAAGGGTAGTTTTGGGCTTAAGTAGGACCATATGTGAAGTAGGCCCAATGTAGAATAACTAGGCTATTAGTGGGCCTTTTATGGGCCATTGGTGAACTTAGAAGGAATTAAAGGGTTTGGGGCCATGCTTATGACCCTCACCATAGCAAGGGTAGAAGAGTCATTTTACCCATAGAAGGATCCTCATTCTGATTAAGTGTTAGATTTGTCATGATAGACGGAGAGTAGCCGCGACAACAATCAAGGATCTTTCACGTAGGTTTTCAGCAGTCAATTCTCCGAGTTGAGTTCTCTTCCAGTAGGAACGGGTCTACGGCCACAATGTCGGCCCGTTCAGATAGCAGTAGTATGTATGCTTGATGTCTTTGTGATTCACGCATGTGTTTCTATGTGTAGTATGTCGGACAAGCCGATACAGTATGTGATTATGCTATATGTTCTTGATATGTTATATCCAGTTCACTCCGGACTCCGGTCTGATGCCGGGTGGGGCCCGATGAAGTCGGCAGGCCCCAAGTTACTCCGGACATCGGTCCGATGCAGTGGGCAGGGCCCAAGTTATTCCGGACTTCGGTCTGATGTCGGGCGGGGCCCAGTAATTGTTGTATGTGTTTATTATGTTGATGAATGGTATGTGGTTGTCTGGGGGATCTCACTAAGCTTTGTGCTTACAGTTTCAGTTTTGGTTTCAGGTACTTCCGCTAGCAAGGGGAAGAGCTCGGGTTGATGGCATGGCACACACCACAGCTACAGTTTTATCCTGGGAGTTTTATTTAGATATTTTGATATGATATTTACTTCAGTTTTGAATTGATACATTTTCTATGGCATTTTGAGACATATGATTCATGGTTTTATTATATAATATTTGATATTATGGTTTTTAGTAATATTAAAACAAAAAATTTTAGGTTGTATTTTTGGTATGTTACAAAATCCATACAAAATGAGAATAATTATGAAGAAAGATAACATAGCATTTAAGCCCACTACAACTCATGACCGGTGATGTCCAAACATCCGAATGAACAATATGAAAAGGAAAATGAGAGACAGAATTGGACAAACTAAATGATAGTTTAAAACGTTTGCCTAACCGACAAGGTTCACAAAGACTTGAAATTTTATTAGTAGAATAATGAATAAAATGACTATCAACTACATGCTTGAAAATGTGATGTAGGGGTGACCGAGACGTTGATGCCAAACACGTTGAGTAGTGGAAAGAAAAGCTTGAGGTGTTGGAGTAGTGATTGGATATAAGTCACATGTGCTGTCAAATCGCATGAGAGTTTGTTTGGTGCGAAAATCTTTCACAGAAAAACCAAACGGGTCAAATTCAATAGTGCATCTATTTTCATGAGTAAAACGACAAACATAAATAAGATTTTTAATGATTTGAGGAGTGATCAAAACGTTTTTCAAGAACAAAGTGCGATACAGGTTTCGATGTGGAAGAGTGGAGTTATCGACTTTACTTATAGGAATTAAAGATATGTCTCCAATTAAAACAGATGAGAATATATTTTTATCATGAACTGTGTTAAGGATACCGGCATCCGTATGTAGGTTAAATGTTGCGTCAATGTCCATATACCATCCTCCATTGTCGGGATCACTCATTGAGGTAGTTTGAAATGCTTATGGAATGGCAGTAGGTTGCTGAACATTTGAGAGTGAGGGAAAAGTCTACGAATGTTGATGAAGGTGAGAAGGATTAATGAAAGCTTGCTGCTCTTGTTGACTGGACCCAGCTGGTAGGACAAAAAAATTAAACAGTTGGAGGCTTGCTTGAATAGACCCACCAACAGACATTTGGGTTGGCGCATGTTGATAGGATCCCGTGATAGGGGTAGGCAATAGGCCTACTTGTTGATGTTGTGAATTCGGTAGAGGATACCATTCGAACCCCCATCCATGGGGTGCCGACGAGTGTTGATTTCGTTGACCACCACCAAAACGGCCACCGCCGTTTTTGCCTCCCCGACCCCCACGACCATTCCGGCCTCCACCACGACCATCACCTCGATATCGATTGATTGACTGTTGTGTTGTTCCTTTAGTGGCAAGAATTATTGGAGAGGAAGAGTAATCAGAATGAGTTTGAGGCACATGATTTTGTTGATCCTGAAGCATATGTTGTTCTTTGACAAGTTACATGGAACGAGTTTCCATGAAGGTGGTTAAGGGGTTGCGGTGACGAATTGTGGTAGCGATATAGTGAAACTTTGGTGACAAGCCGTTAATAGTGTAGGCGACGAGATTCTTTTTCGGGATCGGATTGTCCAGATTTTCAAGCAAATCCGAAAGATATTTGATGTGGGTGCAATAGTCTGTTGGTTCAGACTCTTCAATAAACACACAAACACACAGTATAGAGAGTTTAGAGATGGAGGAATAATCTTCCTTGTTTATCCTTTTATTCACTGACTCATTAAAAGAGAACAACGTACATCAATTTAAAAGAAAGGAAGTAACTAAATAAGCGAAAAATTAGCATCTGCATGTGCTCCACAAAACGGGTGACCACTAAGTCACTTATTCCTCCAAACTTGGTCAGCACATGACCAAGTCAGAACCTACATTTTCCCCCTTAATTCTGAATTGTGTCTTCAAGCCTCTCGATTCCCAGAAGATCTCTCATCTTAATGAACTTAACTCTTGGCAATGCTTTTGTCAGGGGGTCAGCTCTCTGCTCTTCTCCTCTGATGTGCTCCACTTCAATTTGTTCTCTCTCAATGCATTCTCGTATGAAATGGTATCTTGTGTCAATATGTTTGCTTCTTCCGTGGAATACAGGGTTCTGCATGAGAGCTATTGCTGCACTGTTATCCACATATAACTTGACTCTTTCTTGCTTCCAACCAGTCAATTCCTTTAGCAGGCTTCTCAACCACAGTGCTTGGCACGCCGCCATAGTTGCTGCTATGAATTCAGCTTCACAAGAGGAAAGTGACACAACCAGCTTTCTATCTCCACCTTTTCTGTGATGACCATGTGATGGGTTTTCCAGAAAAATAGAATATTGTTCATGTTGTACCCTTTCGATCATCTAGATCCATGCCATTGCTACTGTCACTGAACCCAACCAGCTTTCTATCTCCACCTTTTCTGTACACCAATCCATATTTGATTGTACCCTTTATGTATCTGAGAATGTGCTTCACTGCTTTGAGATGACTTTCTTTGGGTGACTCCATATACCTGCTAACTACTCCAACCGAGTACCCCAGGTCTGGTCTCGTGTGGGTTAAGTAGCGTAAGCTACCAATAAGACTCCGGTATTCAGTAGCATTTACCGGGACACCACCCTCGTCCTTTGTTAAACCAAAACCTGGTTCCATGGGATATTTTGCAGAGTTGCAATCTCCCGTTCCAGTTGCTTGTAGTATCTTCTTTGCATAAACGGACTGACTGATCGTGATGATTTCGTTGTCTTGCAGTACCTCTATCCCAAGGTAATAAGATAGTTTTCCTAGGTCAGTCATATCAAACACCTTTTGCATTTGCTTCTTAAAAACGGCTACTTGTTCTTCATTTGTACCTGTTACAATTAAATCATCTACGTACACACCGACTATCAGTACCGAGTCAAGCTTTTGGCGTTTGTATACTGCATATTCTTGTGGGCATCTATGAAACCCTAGTTCCTTGAGTGTTTTATCAAGGCGCACATTCCAGGCTCTCGGGGCCTGGCGTAATCCATACAGGGCTTTGTTTAGCTTGTACACCATATGCTCTTTTCCTGCAATGACAAACCCATCTGGTTGAGAGACATAGACATCTTCCTGTAAAAATCCATTTAAGATCGCAGATTTTACATCCAAGTGATGAACTTTCCATCCTTCGTTTGCTGCTAATGCCAACAACATTCGAATAGTTTCCAACCAAGCCACCGGTGCAAATACTTCATCAAAATCGATGCCTTTCCGTTGCACATACCCTTTTGCAACAATTCTAGCCTTGTGTTTTGTGACTCTTCCTTCTGCATTATTTTTTAACTTAAATACCCACTTCAATCCAATTGCTTTTTGACCCTTTGGAAGGTTCGTCAGCCGCCATGTATTGTTTTTCTTTATTGACTCCAGTTCATTCTTCATTGCATCTCTCCATTCATGTTTACCTGTTGCTTCTTCAAACGTCGTTGGTTCTTCACCAGCGTACATCAGTTCATCTGATTCATCTTCTAAATGTTGGGTTTCATGGTATATATCTGACAATAACCTAAACCCACGTACAGGTGTGTCGTCGTATGTGGACCTATCTACTTCTGGACTTTCTTCTGTTGTTGGAGTCATTATACTCCCTGCATAACGAAGGGTATTTGATGGTCCACCTGTACTGCTGTGATGGGAGTGATGGAGGTGATTGCGGGTCGTTTTCATTCTGTTGTGATGTAGGGCTCAGATTTTCATCTTGGACTGGGTCGTTGAAACCCACATTATTTTGCTCAGTTATCACACTTGGAAATTTTGTCCAGGTGTTGCTTAGGATTGGCCCTAACTCTTGGACCTCAGCCCAATTCCATTTAACGTTTTCTTCAAACACCAACTCCCTAGCTACACATATTTGATTAGTTTTAGGGTTGTCGCTCAGTTTTGTCAGCTGATTTGAGGGGATCTTTGCATGCGCAACACATCCGAAGACCTGAAAATGTCCCAGTGCTGGCTTTCTTCCGTGTATCCCTTCATATGGAGTCATATCTTTCACTCCTTTTGTTGGAACTCGGTTTAGAATTTGAACTGCATGTCGAACAGCTTCCCCCCACAATCTTTCTGGGACACTCATGGCTTTCAAAAGTGATCTAGTAACTCCAAGGATCGTCCGGTTACATCGTTCTACTACCCCGTTTTGCTGAGGTGAGTAAGGAGACGTTAACTGCCTTTTGATTCCCTCATTGTTGCAGTAATTTGTGAATTGTGTAGACGTGAGTTCACCCCCACGATCTATACGTAACGCCTTTAGTTTGTATTGACCTTCACTTTCAACTTGCATCTTGAATTTCTTGAAGGTTTGAAACACCTCATCCTTGGTTTTAATCATGAACACCCACATGTACCTACTGTAATCATCGACAAATAAAAGAAAATATCGATTTCTTGCGGAAGTTTGTGGTGTTATGGGACCACAGAGATCCGCATGCACCAATTCCAATGGATTACCAGCTTGCCATTGTGCTTCTTGTGGGTAAGATTGGCGTGTCTGCTTGGTGATCAAGCATCCCTCACACACCTGTGTGGGATGATGAATTTTGGGTACTCCTTGTACCATCCCCTTCTCAACCATTGCTTCAATAACACGGAATTCACATGCCCCAATCTTGCATGCTACAACCATGATGTGTCATCTAACCTTGAACTAAGACAAACAGGTTGTGTGGTGTGTAGAACTATCTTGTACAAGCGATTTTTTGATCATTGTACCTTCATTATTAACCTGTTCCTTTCATCATGCATGCGTAGGAATTCATGCAACATCTCAAACCTATAACCTTCCTCAGTCATTTGTCCTAAGCTAAGTATATTACTACGGAAAGCAGGGATGTAATATACCTCAGGAATGACCAATTGCTCCTTATTTTTGCATTCCACCAAAATTGTTCCTTTGCCTTTGATTTGAACTCTGGACCCATCTCCAAAACGTACCAGACCGGTTACATTTTCATCCAACTCAGCAAAGTATTCCCGTACCCCCGTCATGTGGTTGCTTGCGCCATTGTCTAGGTACCACGTGTCTTCTTCATTTCCTTTTGATACCAGAAAGACTTTGTCTTCATTGAGTAACACCCAATCATCAGATTCTTCTCCTCAAACTGTCAACAACAGAGCTGCTTCTTCCTCATGTGTCTGAGTGAGATTAGCTTTTTCTTCATTCTGCTTGGGAAATGTTTATTCCTATCTAAATGTTTATTCCTATGTAATGTGTATCTATAATAAAAATTGTATTTGTATATCTTATAATTTTTCAGGAAATGATGAGAGTGTGGCTGTTGTTTATGTTTACCATGGCTGCTGTCATGGGTCGTGGACATGGGGGAGACGGAGCTGAGGACCCACCTTTCCCAGGTGGTAGAGGTCCTGGCCAGCACGAGCAGGACGGTAAGTCTTATAATGAATTTTTATTTACTATTTTTGTTCAATTATCATAAATTAAATGTCGTTTCTAATAATTTTTAATTACATTTGTAGTTGAGGGACGTGCCCGAAGGAAAGCTCGAGGAAAAGCAAAAAATATAAAGCTTGAAAAAGCAATCTTGCAGAACCAGGGGAAACCAATAGCCATGCAATTTGATAGAGATATCACATTTAATCCCGTAGGAGAGGCGGGAGACATGTTTTCCCGAGAAGTTGGGAAAACAATGTGGCAGATGGTCCCTTTCGACAAATGGAGTTGGAAAAGAGTTTCCCCTGAAATAAAGGAAACTGTATTACAACATTTAGCGGTAATTATTTATTTAAATATATTTTATAGGTTTAACTATAATTGTTTCTTACTTGGTTAACTTTTTTTTTTTAATTGTAGACAAAGTTTGATCTCAATCAAATGTACCAGGATGCACAAGCTACTTTATTGACAGAGAGTTTTCAAGCAGCCTTGTTAAGAGGTTTTCGAGAGCGTAAAGCCGACGCAAAAGAATATTTCAACATGGTCGGAGGGTATGAAGATATCCCGAGAGCATTGGCAAATCCTCCGGATGGTATGCTTGTTGATAACTGGGAGAAGACAGTTGAGTATTTTCAAACTGACGAACACAAAATTGCTTCAGAAAGGAACAAAAAAATCCGTGAAAAGCAAACAATTGTGAATCGTGGGGGTTCGAGCTCGTATAGCAGTACTTGCTATAAGAAGGTACCGTACGATACATGTAATTATTTATTTAAAATATAATCTAATTTTTAAACTTAAACAGAACCTTAAGAGAGTGGAAACATTTCGCAAAGCTCACACCGATAAGAATGGTGTATTTGTTACTGCTGAATCGGAACAGCAATATGTAAGTATTTAATTATAATTTTATCATATATTTAAATGTTTATTTATACTTAATTGTTACTCACTTTTGGGAGTTACAGAATCGGTTAGTTGAAGAGCTGCTAGAACAAACTCAAGGTGAAAGTGAGTTTACGCCAACTCAAGAAAGAGCTACGTTCGAGAAAGTATTAGGAGAGCGACGTGGCCACATTAGAGGCATTGGCCGCAAACCTTCTGGTCTCCCGACGATTCCACAGCCTTCGCAACCATCACAACCACCATCACAACCATCACAGGTAAAATAGCAATCTACTTTAGCATCGTAAAATGCATGTTGATTTGGTAGTTTTGGTTTTGTGGTGGTTATTTGCTAAAAAGTTTGGTAATTTAGTTTTTGTCCCAAGTGCAAAATATAGCAATGTACTTTGGTTTTCTATCTTACTTTAAAAATAACAATGTATTTTGATAGTTTATGTTATTAATTATGTAGTTGGAAAATATAGCAATGTACTTTGTTTATGTTTGACGATCTAACTTATAATTTTATATATATTGTTATTAATTATGTAGTTGGAAAATCTTCGTGCAATGCTCGCCGACCCGGCATGTAGGGATGAGCTTTATTCGTTTTTTCAATCCCAAAACAATCAAGGAAACGATGGGAACAGCGATGAGGGTATGTAAAGAATGGGTTTTATTTGCATATGTTGTCTCGTTTTGCTACTTAGTAGAATGTAAAAATTTTGTTGTTTTGCTACTCGGATAGTATGACTTTTGATATTTAATTGTATATTGGATGTTTGTTTGTAATAGGATGTTTGTTTGACACTATTATGTTTGATATTTAATAGGATGTTTGTTTTGTAATTAGTGTCGACACTATTGGTTTTGATATTTAATCGAATATTGTTATTACCGGCGACACTTTTACCTGCGATATTATCACCGGCAACACTTTTACCTGCGATATTATCACCGGCAACGAAAATCGTTATTTAAAAAAAAAATTGAAAAACAAATTACCGGCGACACTTTTACCGGCGACAGTTATCATTACCGGCGACACTTTTGCCGGCGACACTATTAGCGGCGACATAGTTCATTACCGGCGACAACATTATTAGCGGCGAGAATTGTCAGTAGCGGCGACATAGTAATAGCGGCGACTATTATCTTTAGCGGCGACAAATTGATCAATAGCGACGAGTCAGTACTGGCGACTCATTACCGGCGACGCGTCGCCGCTATTATCATTACCGGCGACATTTGGGACTTTTACCGGCGACTTTTGTCGCCGGTAATGGCCTTTTTCCTTGTGGTGATTGGGACACTCTGATGCATAGTGTCCATGTTTCTCACAATTAAAACACTTTATGTGACTTTTGTCTCTTCCCCTCCAATGGCTATTGTTGTTGTCTCGTGGTGATGAGTGACTGCCACGACCGCCCCTGCCCCGTGTGCTTCCTCTTCCTCTACCACCACTTCTTCCACCTCTCTCCTGTTGATGCGAGCCACGTCCTCTACCACCCACAGATGAACTTCCACCATGACATTTGTGAGGCGGTTTACCTTCTGAACGAGTAAGTAACAAGCTCGCTTCACCACTTGAGTTCTCGTTGCGGAGTCGTAACCGGTCCTCATATGCTTTTAATCTGCCAATCGCCTCCTCAAATGGCATGGTATCGATATCTGCGTACTGTTCGATTGAAGCCACAAGTTGAAGATATTTGTCTGGGACAGAATCCAACAGCTTTCTTACCAAAACGCTGTCATCAAGAGTCGATCCAAGGCTGTTGTACTTTGAGTTTAAACCACTTAATTTTCCTGCAAACTCGTCTATAGTTTCTCCTTCTTTCATCCGAAGAGCTTCAAAGTCACTTTTAATCGTGTGCAATCTTGCCTTTTGCACTCGATCAGCACCAAGGTAACGTGTTTTTAGAGATTCCTACACCTCTTTTGCTGTTTTTTTCTTGGCAACTTGTAGGAGGATGTCTTCCGGTATCGCCTGGAAGATGTAAGCTTTCGCCATCTTGTTCTTCTTCTCATCCACAGCCTCTCCAGCTTGTGTTTTGATGGACTCCCATACCCCTTGAGCGTCCATGATAGCCTCCATTCTAATTGCCCATGTGGTGTAGTTTGTCGGCGTCAACATCGGGCATTGAAACGAAACACCACCGCTCTCTTTTCCTTGTTGTGCATCTGTTGACATCTTATTGAGTCTTAGGTACTTGGGCATGAACCGAGCTCTAATACCAAATGTTGGTTCAGACTCTTCAATAAACACACAAACACACAGTATAGAGAGTTTAGAGATGGAGGAATAATCTTCCCTGTTTATCCTTTTATTCACTGACTCACTAAAAGAGAACAACGTACATCAATTTAAAAGAAGTAACTAAATAAGCGAAAAACTAGCATCTGCATGTGCTCCACAAAACGGGTGACCACTAAGTCACTTATTCCTCCAAACTTGGTCAGCACATGACCAAGTCAGAATTACTTTCCTACATAGTCGGTGATAGAGGAGTCACCAATAGTGATATTACGGGTTTTGTTATCAAGCTGAGTTGATTTGGAGTCTTTGTTATCTCGGAACAACTTCTTAAACTCCGGATGCAATGTTTTTCTTTTTGAGAATCATGTGCAAAAGAGATTGAGAAAGAGTGATGTAAATCCATGATTTCACAATGAAATCCAAACGCATACATTCATCGGAGGGAGCAAGAGATTTTTCTATTGAAGGTTGAACGTGATCGGAAACATGTAGCAAATGCAGTGAGTTTCGAACAATTCACGCCATATATCGTAATTCATACGATCAAGATTGAGAACAAGAGGAACTATGTTTTTTATGTTGATCGTAGTGGTGGGTTTGTCTGTAATAGTAGATGAGGAAGGGGTGCTAGTCATGATTGCTTAAAGAGGAAGCAAAAGCAAGCAAGAAAAGAAGAAAGAAGAAGGAGAAGGAGAAGAAAATTGTATGAGCGGCTAGGGTAAACAGGGATAATGAGAAAAAGTAGGAGCTTTAGTTTTTCTCTCTGATGCCAGTTAAGCGTGTGAATTTTCCCATAAAACCCTCTTTCATTAAACAATATATATATATATATATATATATATATATATATATATATATATATAGAGAGAGAGAGAGAGAGAGAGAGAAAGAGAGTTAGGTTCAAATGTTTTTAGCAACTATTGTGTGCCTAAATGCACCAATGAGAATTCAAGAAATAATAAATAATTAACTAAATCATTAAAGGGTATTTTGGACCTTTTGTACTTTTATTTAAGGAAATTATCTAATTGAAATCATTCAATTAATGAAATAAACTAATCATTCAATTAATGAATTAAACTAAATATATTTGACCTAATTATGTTTGTGGCTGAACACTTCATCATCGGCATCAACACCATCACCATCAACCTAGTTATGTTGTTGCTGCCTTCCGTTCGTTCTTCCCCTGCTTCGATCGAGTTCCTTTCGTCCCCGATCAAATGAAGACGAGAATCGGAGATGCTTTCTCTCTCCTTGTAATAGATCGACAAAACATCGCACACCCTTCTCGTTTCTGAGTCGTTCCGAAAGGAGAAAGTGAGAACCCGGAGAAGCTTCAACGATCAACGCACATCAAATCCGCAATACAGTTTATTCCCTGAGTTACCTTCTCCTCGCCTATGGCTGTGTAAGCAGCCATCCCTCTGCTCTCATTACTCCGCCGTTCAAGCCTCCTCCTAAGGTCTGCGTTCTCTCCTTGTTTTACATAAGCCCTCAGTCCAGATTTGAGGTAAGAACGGGTGACTTTTGTTGAAGACATATAAGCTACCTTAACGCTGTCAAAGGAAAAAGTGAATTTTTATATATATAATTTTTTATTAGATTTGGAAGGTTACAAGTCCTTCATATTCCACATACACAGATACATATACATGCTTCAGTCTCTTGATTCTTATTGATTTTATTTCCTTTTTTACCCTCTTATCAGTTGCTTCAGTCTCTTGATTCTCCATGGTGGGGCTGATTGTTTTTGATTCAATGGTGAGGGTGTATGATCTTTGGGTTTACTGAGTTTTACGGGTGGTTGTCTTACATGGTGAACACAAGCATTCTTCTAGCAAGGTATTCCAAATTCGTTTCTTTTTTGTTCATTTTCATCTTCTTCTTTATCTTGTTGTGAATTATGAATACATACTCTAGTGTTTACTGGGAATGAATGCATATGCGTGTTGATGATTCAATCACAACTATTGAATTCTGTATTCAATCACAACTCTTGAATTATGTAATGTATTCTATTAGAATTTATTTTATATAGATGCATTTTGTTAGAATGTTTGAGAATAATTGTCAACAACAAGTACCTTCTGTCAGAATTTATAGTTTTTATTCTCTTAAAATGCATTGAATTTTTTAAGTTTTGAAAGTTGATTATCTTTTCTTTGTGGATTTAGGTTTTGAAGAGGCTAACATTGACGTGGAGAAGGAACAAAACATAGAGAACGAGAGTGTATTATACCAGAATATGTTATGCTACAATGTATAAAGTGTTGCTAAAAATAATATTCTATTAGAATAGATTAGTGTTTTTGTTAGATTGTGATGTTTTTTTCTTTTTTCTTTCAGAATGTTGTTATTATTCAATGAATCATAATCATATAATGTAATTATTTGAATATTATTAGTTTAAGAATTGATTTTGTGTATTCTTTTTAGAATGTATTTACTAGTTTATGGTTGACATTCTGTCATTCATACAGAATATAATCGACGAATATATTTACTAGTTTATGGTAACATTCTACAATTCTGATAGAATAAAATCGAATTTCTAATTTTTGAATTAATTTAAAATAGGGATATCTCCAGAAAAGTCCCAATATTTTGGGCAAATTTTTAATAAAGTCCTAAATTTTATTTTTTGAATAAAAAAGTCCCTACTTTTTCACCTTTTGAATAGAAAATCCCAAGAAACCGGCTACTTTATTCACTTTAGTCCTTTTTGACATGTTCAGCAGGTCATGGGACCAAATTGTTAATTTTTCGAAAATAAAGGGACATTTTTGCAGATTTCGTCAAAATTTTTATATAATGTATAAACATATTTTTTACATATCTATATCTATTTCTACGTATTTTTGTATTTTTTTATATTTTTATAACTATATATTTACGTATTTTTATGTATTTTAAATGTATAAACGTTTTTTTTTACTTATTTATATGTATTTTTAACCATTTTACATATTTTTTTATGTATTTTTATGTGTTATTTTTTATATATTATGTATTTATATGTATTTTTATATATTTTTTACGTATTTATGTATTTTTAAAGCTTTTTATATAGATGTTTATGTATTTTAAGTGTATAAACGTATTTTTTACGTATTTATATCTATTTTTAAGTATTTTACATATCTTTTATGTATTATGTATTTATATATAATTTTAAGTTTTTTATATAAATGCTTTTGTATATTTATGTATTTTAAATGTATAAATGTATTGTTTTACGTATTTATATGTATTTTTAAGTACTTTACATATATATATATATATATATATATATATATATATATATATATATATATATATATGTGTATTTTTATGTGTTTTTTATGTATTATGTATTTATATATATATTTTTGCGTATTTATGTATTTTTTTAGTTTTCTTATATAGATGTTTATGTATTTTTATTTACATTAAATGTTAAAGTGTATTCTTTTTACGTAAAATATATAAACACGTAAAAATAATACAATTAAACATTTAATATACATAAAAATACATAAACATCTATATAAGAAAATTAAAAGAATACATAAATATGCAAAAATACATATAAATACATAATACATAAAAAACACAAAAAATATGTAAAATAGTTAAAAAAAATACATATAAATACTTAAAACAATAAGTCTATATGTTTAAAATACATAAATATACAAAAACATTTATATAAAACACTCAAAGGAATACATAAATACGTAATACATAAAAAAAATATATGTAAAATACTTAAGAATAGATGTAAATACGTAAAAAATACGTTGATACATTTAAATACATAATACATAAAAAACACATAAAAGTACACAAAAAACATGTAAAGTACTTAAAAAATACATATAAATACGTAAACCAATATGTTTATACATTTAAAATACATAAATATACAAAAACATCTATATAAAAAACTTTAAAAAAAAATATAAATACATAATACATAAAAGATATGTAAAATACTTAAAAATAGATATAAATACGTAAAAAATACGTTTATACACTTAAAATACATAAACATCTATATAAAAAAGCTTTAAAAATACATAAATACGTAAAAATATATAAAAATACATAATATGTAAAAAATAACATGTAAAAATACATAAAAAAAATATGTAAAATGGTTAAAAATACATATAAATAAGTAAAAAAATACGTTTATACATTTAAAATACATAAAAATACGTAAATATATACTTATGAAAATATAAAAAAATACAAAAATTCGTAAAAATAGATATAGATATGTAAAAATATGTTTATAGATTATATAAAAATTTTGACGAAATCTGTAAAAAAAAGTCACTTTATTTTCGAAAAATTAACAATTTGGTCCCATGACTTGCTGAACAGGTCAAAAAGGACTAAAGTGAATAAATTAGCCGGTTTCTTGGGCTTTTCTATTCAAAAGGTCAAAAAGTCGGGACTTTTTTATTCAAAAAATAAAATTTATGACTTTATTAAAAATTTGCCCAATATATCGGGACTTTTCTGGAGATATTCCTTTAAAATATTCAGATTTTTAGAAATAAAGGAATTAATTATCCCTAAAAATCCGAAAAATTCCTTTTTTAATATAGGTTAATTGACTAAAATGTCCTTATGCTGAAATTTGTATGATTATATGGTATATGTTATCTTATTCTACTATCATAGACCCTCAGATTATTACCTTTGATTATATTCCATCCGATGGTCCAGATCTGTGCATTCTGGCAAATAATAGTTAGTAGAAACAAAATAACCTAACCCTATATGTATATATATATATATATATATATATATATATATATATATATATATATATATATATATATATATATATATATATATATATATATATATATATATAAATACATTATGCTTCCGTTGTGTGTGCCTTTCTGGCCAAAAGATCCTCACAACCCAACAAAACCTCAGTCCAAAACTACATGTCCATCAAAGTTTGACCAAAAGTCAAACTAGTCAAAAAACCTTTGGCCACATCGCTACCACTATAGTCCAAAATAGTCGCGAACCAGACCAAGCTTCGTGCTACGACCAATGCTTGGTCGCGGCGTGCTTCATGGGGAGAACAACCACTTCTTATTAAGTTCTTAATCCATTATATCAATGCTATAACTTTTCAGACACCATGTTGGGAGGTGTCTGATGGATAAAAATTTAAATTTTGTAAACATGCAAACCCCTAACATGTTATGCACAAACACTAGATCTAAAACAAGCCTAAAAGGATAAGGTTTTCTTGCATGATTCAAATAGAGCATATGCATGCACTCGTTTCACCACATCGAGTCCAGAAGACCATCTAAAACATCCCACCAACCTTGAGTTTTCCAAAATCCAAGGAAATCATAAAAATAAGGGACCAAAGTGACTAAAACTCTAGATCTACGAATATAGGGTTATAAAGATGCAAACTTTAACATTTATAAAGGCTATTAAGATGACAAGAAGGTTGGAACTTTTTGGATTTATCTTCATTTGCACCAAAACTACTTGCTTTTTCTTAAAGCTTCACACCAAATTGCACAAAAACTCAAGAATGTGGAAGGAGGCTAGGGTGTCCTTAAATAGTGTTCAAAACCTAAGTCCTAGGGTATTGGGCTATGGCATCGATACATCGAGAGCCACTTAAGGTCACATCGTGACTTATTAAGCTAGTGTGTGCCACGACCTGGTCGCATCACTAAGTCGATTCAATCCCAAAATCCTCTTTCTTATTTTCCTTAATAAATAAATAAAGATACTTGGAGGCTGGAACCAGGCGTTACACCATTACGGGTTTGTCAATCGACTTAATCTGGTTCAGTACGCCATGTGAATCTTTGCATTTGAACATTTTTCCATTCCAAATCGAGTCAATAATATCTTTGTAGCCTGATGTGTGATTTATAATCATTTTGAAAATTTATAATTGGCTTTAATATAATTTGGTACCTAATCGTATAGTAGTATAGTTGTGGTAAGACTGATTGTCGAACTCTAGGGGAAACACGTATGATTTTATTTAAAAATATTTAGATACTAGTTAAACTAAAAGCAGAAATGTGAAAGGGGAATTTTGTCTAAACTGAATTAAATGATACTAAAACGAAACAAACAAAACTAGTGATTGGATTAAAAACAAGATTCTTAAGGTACTTTTACTTAGATTCGACTCCCCCGTCGATTTTAGTTGATTTCTCATAAGTGCAATAGATTTAGTTGTCTACTGATTCCCGATTCCTATATTAATTAGTTATCTTGGTCCGATTAACTAACCATAATGATTACAAGGAAAACTAACACAATGGTCATGTAATTAACTATCAAAATAAATGATATTAGTTTGTATTATGCAAGAGTTGATCTAGTAATTAATCTCAATGGTCATTATAATTAATTGAAGCACAAAATGGTCATCTAATGCATTCTTACACATTAAAATTCATTATTTTTTACCTAACCTTGAGATTTGGTCCATCACTAGTAATAATAATTTAATGGTCATAAAAGAGTTATGATTCAGACAAACATAGTCAGATTGGTCATCTAGACTATATAAACTCAATAGTAGGTAGATCTAGCAATTTCAAACATGAATCTGTGAGAGACACAACACGACACGAATACATCTTAAAAATTGAGATAAAGCTTATTTCTCATCCTGTAATCGTATCGTGTCAAATTCGTGGCTGACACGTTTTCATGACACGAATACACGAATTGCCAGGTCTAATAGTAAGTAATAAAACTATAAACTTTAATACATAAGGATCAACAAACAAGCAAACATAATAAACTAAACAACTAATAAATCTGAAACTAACAATCAAACCGTAAACTAAGGGGTTCCCTTGCATCTAAGGTTGTAAAAAATGTTTGAGCTAGTCGGTGGACTGAGGTTAATGGATTAATCGGTTAGGTGGGGATTAATCGAGGATCTTAAATTGTTAATTTATTGAAATTTTAAAATTATATATGACTAATATCATAACAAAGTTCGTAAATACCACTAATATCATAACAAAATGAGTTAATATGTTTAATACAACACTAATCATTCCGCAAATAGTTTCTATTGAAATATAACTTTGTCAAAATATTAAAATTTCATCGTTTGTTACTACTTCACTCATTGTGTAAGAAGTGATTAATTGGTAGGCATCTTCTAGTCGGTCAAGTAGAACCTAGGGGCTAATAGGAGGTTAATCGATACCTAGTTGGGATTTTTATAACACTTTTTACATCTAATCAAAAGTATATGGGATTAGCAACCACCGGAAAAAAAAATGAAGTTTCTAAACATCTTAAGAAAAAGTAAACTGATTGATGTTACTAATGATTTCACTCCAAGATCTTTAAAATAGCTCGAATGGTGATCTCCGGCTTCAAAATCGCTCAAAAAAGGGTTTCTTTCAATTAACCACTTTAACTGAAATATGTTTTTCAAGTTACTATTACTGATTTCTTTCAATTAACCACTTTAACTGAAATATCGTCTACTCTTGGAAGACACATTTTCAAATGGCATTTTCTCTTAAAACAATTCAAGATTGTATATGAATCATGATGCACACAACATGTTTGATGAAATGTCTAAGAAAAATCTGTTTTCTTGGACTTTGATTATCCGTAGCAAATAAAAACAGTGAAAAAAATGACAAAAACAGAACCCAAACTGTGGATAGTGGAGGAGCTGGTCAACAGATTCTTTACTAATAATAGCAACTTATAATTTTCTACCATTAATAGTAGTATGCAAAAAAATAAAAATACATTGCCCATATTGGAAATGAAATGTAAGTTCCCATTTTATATAACATTCTATGTACCCTGAACATAAAATACTTGTACATTCTCATCTAACTTAATACAGTATGAAACTTGAATATTTATATCCTTTGAGTTTGTTGACACAAGCACAAATTTACACATTGTTACAGATATTAGAGGATATCCCCCTATTTGTATCTTCAATCTTAATATTCACAATTAATGCGTGAATATTAGTTATTACTTGAGAATTTGTAGAAATCTTTGAATTGATAATAATTTCCCCTAAACAAGCAGATTTTAATATTACGATTATGTCAAATCTGTCACCTGTGGTATTTATATAGCAATACTCATTCCCAACTCACACAAACCTACCATATTTCTATCACTGCAATTGTTGGTGCATGTATGGGCTCCCTAGTCGTTTGTACATGGGTTGCAACATAAATTCCTTAACACATATACAATCCACAACCCAAATCAACAAACAATTATAGATATGACATCAGCAACTCTCTATCTGTCCCTCTTCTATACGCTAACCCAACTAGAACCCACGTCTTTTCTAATGTCTTTATCAATCATCTCCTTCCTTACCTTCCAACTATCTTCCCACTTACCTTCTTCACAATAAATATTTGACAACATTACATACCCCTCAGCATTTTCCTCTGGAAACAACTCTAATAATTTCTTCACACCCATTTTCCCTAACTCTTTCTCACCATGTATCCTACACCCATTAACAAATGATCTCCATATACCCGGCCAAGATTGATAAGGCATCCCCTCAATCACCCTTTTGGCTTCTTCCAGATACCCATTTCTTGATAACAAATCAACAAAGCAACCATAGTTATCAGGGGAAGGATCCATTTTGTAATCCATCACAATCGATCTGAATAACATACGCCCAACATCAACAAGACCCACATGACTACAAGCCGATAAAACCGACACAAATGTCGATTGACTTGGCTTTAGATTCATCGATTTCATCCTCTCATAAACTTCGATTGCTTCAGTTACAAGACCATGATTAGCATTCGCCATTATCATCGTGTTGAAAAGCGCCACGTCAGCAAATCTCCATGATTCGTGGAACCCGATGGTTGCACTTGTGATATCGCCGCTTTTTCCGTATGAATCGATGAGTGCACTCGCGACATATTCGTCTTTATCGAGCCCGATTCTGAACACTTGACTGTGAACCGATTTTGTTAGGTTTAGAGACGCGATTGTAGCACACGCGTTTAAAACACTAACGAATATGAATTCATCGGGTTTTTTTGAGTCGTCTTTTAGACGATTGAAAACCTCAATGGCTTCCTTCGTGTAGCCTTGATCCACTAATGCTGAAATCAAACCTCCCCAAGTCACTATGTCCATTTTATCATCAAAAAACGCATATGAATCGGTTAGGAATCCAGATTTAGCATAACCATGGACTAATGAGCTGGACACGTGTCCATTGGAAGCAAAACCAGATTTGATTATAATCCCGTGAACTTGTCTACCTGTTTGAATGTTTTCAGTCTTGAAACATGCTTCGAGGGCACATGAGAAGGTATACTCATTTGGTTCAATGGTTGAACTTGAACCCCATAAGTTCATGAAAAGCTTAATGGCTTCAAGATCACAACTCAAGTTATACCCATGGATCATCTCGTTCCAGTTCTGTAAGTCTTTAGAAGGCAAGGAATTGAAAATCAAACGTGCAGTTTCTTTGGCACCACATCTACAGAACATGCCAATAAGACAATTTGAGACATTTGGATCATTATGTAAACCAATACGGAATGCAAGACCAAAGAACTGTAGACCGAGGTTGACCACATGAGCATCCCCACACATTCGGAACAAGATTGAAAATGTTATACGATTAGGTTGTAAGCCCATGATCATAAGATCAGTGAACAAGGGTCCAACTTGTTCTATAGAAGACAGAGCTAGAATTGTGTTCCATGTTGCTATATCCTTGTTCTCCATTGTTTCAAAAAGCTTCCAAGCATGGTCCTTTGCATTGGTTTTATAATACATATCTATCAATGAGTTCATCAGTGTAACCATTGCTTCAAAACCCTTTCGAACAATCTGTCCATGAATCTGGCTTCCAAAGTCCAGATTAGATGTAGTTGAGCATGCATTAAGAGCATGTATGAAGGTGAATTCATCCATTGGGACTCCTTTCGAGTGCATGGAAGATACAAGATTGATAGCTTCGAAGCTATGTCCACATTGTGCATAACCTCCAACCATGGTGTTCCAAGAACCAAGATCTGAATCATTCAGACTCTCAAACAATCGTTCAGCTGCTTCAATGGCTCCATATTTGGAGTACATGTGTAGAATTGAACTACCCACAAAAACATTATTTTCCAGTCCGATCTTGACAGAAATACAGTGGATGCACAGACAAAACTCTACAGCTCCCATACTAATACCTGATTTCATGATGCTACTTAAAGCAAAATCATTAGGCATGAAATACTCAGTTCGCATCATTTCAATAAACAACCCCATAGCCATCGCATACTCACCAATTTTATTTGCTCCGGATATAATCAGAGTCCAAGAAACCAGATTTCTCTCAGGCATTTCATCGAATAGCTGGCGTGCATCACTGAACATTCCACATTTCATGTACATTTTCACTGTGTTGTTTTGAGAGTAAATGTCATTTGAAAAACCGTGCTTGATTTTACAGCTATGAATCTCGGTTCTAAGAATATTTGATCTTAAACTCTCCGCCAAACTGAGAGCATAAGTTACAGTGCTTACATTCTTTAAACAAAAGCGCGAGTTATAGAGCCTTTGTGGGTTACAGGAAGCTTGGATTGCAGAGATGGAGACATGCCTCTTAAGGGATAACAATCCGCGCATTTAGCTCATACGAAGTTCAACCCGAGCTATTTGCTTCTACACAATTGCCAATGACGGCTCTTGGCAGGTTGAAGAGTTTTGTATTCAAGAAAACGCTGTAAATGCTCCAACAACTCGAAGTCAGTGAGAAAGATCAAACTTTTCTTGTAACCATGGAGGTGACATCTCTTTTAACAACACCCTGTTTATTTAGGCGGAAATATTGTTTGGAATAAGTGCAGAGGATTCTTAAACCATGTTCAGTGATGCATATTTGAAAACCCAACCGGTAAAAATCAGTTGACGCTCGCATCCGAAAACCTAATTTTACAAAATTTCGTGTTTTGACATGAGCATTATATTAACGTAGCCGGATACAATTTCCAAGTATAATAATTTAATTCAATAATGGAAATAAGATGCTAGAATAAGCAAATCAATGAAAATAGGTTGCTCGCTCTCTCTTTGCATTTAAACATGTAAGAGTAAGAAAATTATACTTTGAAAAATAAAGCCAAATAAAACTAGATAATTTGTTTTGAATTTAGATAACCTTGCTATAATCATGTAAAATTCTCAAAATTTTAATGTAGTACTAGAAAGAAAGGATAGTAGGATTCTATATATTTAAATGTAACCATATTTTAAATATATGTTTCAAACCAATGAAAGTGCATTCCTATTTCTCGCATCGAAACATCTAAGATTTCCATAAATGTAAAGACATGTAAATATAGATATATGCCAAAAGGTTTTTGGCCAATACAATAAAGAAATCAACATGTTCTCAATTTGTTACACCAAAACAATTCATGGATTTTATGTGGGCGAGAACATTATCCATGGCTATTGGCATGGGAATGTGAAGAGGCACTTGTTACATGCAAGGGTGAAATTGAAATGTGTTTGGGCCCAAATATATTCTTTATAGGAAACATGATATTGTTGTTGAGCTTAGCTTGCAATGTTTGAGGAGAAAGCTGATCTGGTCGTTCAACAACTTGGATTGTTCGGCTTGCTGCAAAGTTCACCTATACATACACAAAACAGCAAAAAACTTATTGATGACTCATACTTTGAAAATACAAACAAAATATATACGCACACACACTACTATATTGAAGAATTTTTATGAATTTACCAACAGTTGGTGCAATGAGATAACGAGAAAGGACATTGATGAATGCATTGAGTTTTATACCTTGATACAACACAAATGAATCATATATATATATATATATATATATATATATATATATATATATATATATATATATATATATATATATATATATATATATTTGCATTTCAAAGATCAAATAGGGAGCTTCATAAATGAAAAAATTGTTTACTTATGTAAATTCATCCATTGCTTATAGATTGAATATGTTTTACATCTATTTGTTTAAATCGAAAGCATACACATCCAATTATTTGAATGCGAATGAAGCTAATAATATATACTAGATAACCCAATTACGAAAATCCGAAATGAACCTTTGCCTTAAAATTCATACAAGTTATACACAATATCACATGTAATTCATTTGGTTTTGGATAAAATGACTAGAAAAAATATAATTAGGAAGATCAAACTAGAAGTTAATTTGAATTTGATTAAACAAAAGCAAGGAATATACATGCACTAAGCATATATAAGGAAAGACAATCATACCGATTCAGAAACCATTGTAAGCAAAGCCTTCCCAAGAGGCACAATGCAAAACCTTCAGACAGGAAAAGAAAATTTAATATCAGCATATTTTTATGCCATACTTCCATTTTATAAGCAACAAAAGATGATTTTCTTGACAATCCCTACATGTAAATGAATCAAAGAACTCAACCTCGCTTATGAATGCCAAATTTTGTACCCTAAAATACAAATTTACACCAACTCCGTTACTTGGTACTTGGTATGCACCAATTTTCTTTTAGTTTTAGTAATTCTATAGATGTCATATAAGTAATCCATTTCTTCTCCAAAAACAAATAATTCTAATTGATTCTAAATTCCACATGTAACTTGACTGGCTTCTGCAAATCGAACCCTGTGATCGTGGTTAGGAAGCAAGGTAGCAAAACCTAATCCAACAGGTACAAATTTCCACTTTTAAGCAACCCAATACTACGTTGTTGAGAACTCACTATACATCGAAACCTAGTTATCAAAACCCTGAACGTTCTAGAAAAACCTAATCAATTATCAAGCGTAAAAGGCAGTTTGTTCGATTTTTTTTGTCAAAATGTAGGCTACGTTTTGTAAACGTCAGCGTAAACAATTACTCAATTAATAAGAAACGAATTGCATAACAAGAACGAGAAAAAGGAAATTACATTCCGCGGCCATACGCAAGTGCAACTTCCGAAGGTTCTCTCCATTCATCATATCTGCAATAAAGTAAGTAAATTATAGCTATTTGCATTGGTATAAATGAAGAATCGAAAAAGTAAATATATGACAGAGAGACAAATAATTACACATAGCCGTAGCGTTTGTCAAACAAAAACCGTTTTGATGAAAGTTTGGAGCTTGGAGTAGATATCTTAGAACTCGACTGAACTTCCATGGATATCTATATATCCTTTACAACATGAATTTGGATATGAAATTAGAGGGACGACCCTAGCTTACGCAGTTTCTGACTTGGTGTTTTTGGGGGGTGTTTGATATCGGGTAAAAAGAGCGTTTGTCAAACAAAATCCGTTTTGTATTTTTGGTGCGAGTCGGTCGGGTCACGATCACACAATGGACCTTGGAACACATTTTCAAAAAGTTTATAAATAATAAATTAAATTAAACATTTAAAATATCAAATTTATTAAACTAAAAGTTTCAAGTTGTTAGAAGGTTTAATTAACGATTAAATTAATATTTTAGTGTTTATGGACTAAAAGTGTAATTTAGCCCAAACTAGTTTTGTCTTGCTTTGACAAAATATTTTAGAATTGACGTTTAGTTACCAATTTAAGAGTTTGATCAAGTGACTAGGTCAAATGGTGTCTAGGTTGGGAAAATAGGTGATTGAGGGACCTAAGTTGCCAACTAGATGAAACTTCAAACATATCGTACCTTCCATATTTGAGAAAACGGTCAAAGAGGAGAGCATGGTGATTTTATTTTATGGAAGCTCTAACTCCCCGTTTCCGAGTTCAACTTAACGAGAGAAAGGAAAGAAAATTGATGGAAATGAGAAGAAAATTAAAAAAAAAATAAAAAAAAAATTAATGTTCCCAAGTTTCATTAAAAGAAGGAAGTGGTAGGAAGTTAAGAGAAATAGAATGATCACTTTCCCTTCTAGCTTTCCTTCCGATTTTGGAGGATTTGGAAAGAAAGAAGAAAATGATGAATTTCCCTTCCAATTCTCTCCAATTCGGGAACACAAAAGAAAATTTTGTTTTGTTTTATCTTTTTTTTTTTTTCTCTTTTTTTCTCTTCTTTTCTTTTCTTTTCTGTTGTTAAACTTGGAAACAGTGTAAGGGTTTGATTCAAAAAAAAAAAAAAAAAGCTTGAGAGTAGAACATAGAGCTTGGAAATGTACAACTCCACCTTGTATCTCTAAGATTTCGAATTATGGTTTAGGTTTACAACTAAATCCAATCTCTAAGGATAATATAAGTTTTTTTTATGAGATTAAAGACTAAAATCATGCATTAGATCATCAAGGACTCGTCATTCCGCCCTTGAAATGATTGATTCCACAATTATAGTGGATTTGGGGAAAACTGGAACCCTAACTTGGTGGGATGATAATTTATGGTTCTAGATCTAAATTTTAGTTGTACTAATGTATATGAGTAGTTATAGATCCAAATTCGTGATTTTAGGTTAATTAAGTAAGTCAGATGTCTATATTTTGATCCTTGGTATGTTTCTAATGTTTACATGGCATTTGTAATATTGACATGGTGTTTGTGATATTTTACATGGAATTTGTAAGTTCAATTGTTGATCCCAAAGGTAATTCTCCTTTGAAATGGAATGAAATAACTTCAATATCAAATTACTATCACAGAACCCTTTTGAAATTTACAAATGAATGCAATGTTTTCAAATCTAGATGTACTTTGGAGTTTTAATAAAATGTTAATGGATCATTCGAACTCATAATGAAATATGTGAAGTTAAATCTCACAAATCCACTTTCTGAACTTGGGAATCACAGATTGAATGTTAGAAATAGAGATATTTTAATGTTTAAATCATGTTTAGAAATGTCCTACATGATTACTTAGTTATTTGGAACCAATATAGTTGAATCTAACAAGTCATTGTAGACTTACAACTTGAAATGAAAGGTTAATGTCTTCATAGTAATATATCAAACTTGTGAAGCGTTAAGACCTTTAGTCGTTAATTCATAGATACAAAACTAGGTAATTGAGTATCAAAATAAGTTCTTAAGACTTATTACATCTATTTTTATCATTTAGAAGGATTTTGAAAGGTTTGGAAGCATATGAGCTAAAGTATAATACCGAAATGAGTGATAATGGTGAAATGGGCATTGATGGGCTGTACACAGCCCATGTACCTTCCAAGGAAAGTTTTACACTGCCCATGTATTATCTTGTTAAGAAATCATAACAACTTTTATCACTCATGCTTGGCTAATTCATTTGACCCCAAACCAATTTCGTTGGTCTTCTAATGACCTGGATAAGAGATAGGTTATTATGGTGAGTTTATCAATATCTTAACTTAGCATTTAAGTGAGGTATATAATAAGTTGTTGATGAAACACTATTAGCATCAAATATCACACCTTTTCCGTAAGCCAATTAAGATACACTTTTTTGTTTGAGAATCAAAATCAAAATACCTAGTTAAACCCAAAACCTTTGTTAGTGTTTTCTTATAATCGTCATCTGTATTGATAAAGTAACAAATTATGAAGAAAACCAATTCTTATATTAAAATAACCCCTTATATATCTAAAAAATCCCTTATTTATTATTTATTTATTTTTGAAAAAAAAACGTTGTAGAATAACTTAAACTGAATAAACAATGTACTTAAACGATGCACTACATGATATTGACACAAATGCATAATTCCCAGTCATATATGTTTATATATCTTTATGTCCCTTTTCTATTGAAGGGCTCCCATGATATATCCCCAAAGGAAGATGGTTTGTGATAAGCCCCTACTTTACTATCCTATGGCTCAGGGGTATTTTAGTACTTTGGCATTATTGCAGGCTTTTATGTTTGTGGTAGACATGGTTAGTGGGACAACATTGTTTGTCTGTCGAGTTGGAATTCCTCCTTGTCCTATCCTAGTCTTAGTAGTATTTATATCCTGTTAGAAGGTAGAATGAGGTAGCGAAAAATTGATTTGTAAAGAACTTTGTTCTTCTTTTGGAGAGACCATTCCTCTCGAATGAATGGGAATTCTATCTTAATTTTCTGGTATTATCTGTTTTGTTGCTGTGAATCTGTTAGAATGCATAGGGTATACAATAGATTCAACAAGGGTCTATCAGTTTGATAGAGAACATGTTATCATATTTGGCACAACACATACTTAAATACTCAAATGCTCAAACTCTCAAAAGCAGGGTAGAAATGAGCACCACATGAAGGGTTTGAAAGGTCTAGTGTGTCGTTAAGGCCTTCTTAAATGACAACACAAATTCTATCTCAAATAGATACACAGGTCTCTCTATAAGTGTCCTGATCACACTAGTCTCTTCACCCATATTTGATCATGAATGAATGCAACATGTCTCAATGATTTATGCAACCAAGAGAAGTCTTTAAAAATCATAATTTTTTTTTTACAGAGAGACCCCTTCTTGAAACTCTTTCACTTGTAAGATGTACAACAAAGTAAATGTATAAGAAAGTAATACGTAATATATATATACTCACAAGGCACATAATATGAAAATATGTCGTACATACGGCTATATGTGCTCAAAATACTATGCACTCACTTAAATAGTTTCGTGAATGAACTCCCTTAACTCCCTAGTGGGTTCCTTGATCACATATAAGTCATAACAATCAAGTATAATAAGACTTATGTTTCCTCAATACAGGTAGGAAAGCCTTTGGTATGATACCCTGTTGTCTAGACCATTTCTCAAAACTCATCACGTATAATCTCTACAAGCACTCTCATGTATAGGCTATTAGCATAAGACGAATAAAATCACCCTCATCATGATCAGACTTTAGGAGTCATTTCTTAGGCAGAAGAACAAAAACTCTTTTGGACAACACACACACACACACACACATGAATTTAAGGCTAAGACACTGTATACACATTTACCACATAAAAACGCTAGCCATCATATGTTTCTACATATGCTCAGCTCAAAGTAATACACATAAAGCAGTAGAGAACATTTATTAAGATGATAGACGTAAGTAAACATGCATTTCAGATTCAAATTAAATTACAAATATCCATTGGTCGTGTTTGGTGAGTAAGCAAGTCAAGTGACAAGTCCATGTATTTACACGAAAAACAAGTTATTCAAGTTGTTGCTCCATTGCAATAGTGAACACCATTTCCATTTTCATTTCCAGATACCAATTTCCCTTTACCTTTCTGTTTCACATGTAACTGTTTCAACCCCCATATACGTATTGATCGATCATCACTTGCTGATGCCAACATATGTGGATTTGCAGGATTCCAACTGATGCAGTTAACTGCCCCTGAATGCCCTTCCAATGTCTCAATCAACTCCCCTGATCCCCTGTGCCATATATAAACCTACATCCATTTTTTTTTTTTTTTAAATCATACATTACTTAATTTCTCAACATCTTTATAAATCAATCTATATCTATAAGTTTATATATATATGTATGTATATACATACCTGAGAATCTTCACTCCCGCTAGCAATGAATGACTGGTCGAGTCCACCAAAGCAAGCCCTAACAATAAACCGAGAACGTCTGTGCCCCTTATACTTTGCAACAAGACGAATATGCCCCTGGATGTTCCAAAGATGTAACTCTTCATTCACGAGACTAACAAGAAGATACTTATTGTCTTTTGATAGTGTGAATGAAACTATCATCTGATCCTCCTCAATGCATCTTTCACTTCTTGACTCTCTATCAATTAAAAGAATCATGGTTTCCTTGCAAATTGTAACAATCAGCTTTCCATCACTTGTTAATTGTATATCAGAGATTCTAATGGTTTTTTGGCCTTTTAAAGATTCTATCTCTTTTCCATCCAAACCCCACATTATTATGCTTTTATCAGTTAACCCTGAGAACACACACTTCCCATCTGGAGACCAATTACAGGAGATTAAACCAATGAGGCCCTTTTCATAAACCTGAAGGCATTCACCAGATGAAACATCCCAACGCCTCACAACTTCTTCTAAACCACATGTCAGGATTTGATCATCATTCGGGCTCCATGAAACGCAAGAGACAGACTTTTGGTGACCGATTAATCTATGTTTTAGTGAGAGTTTTCCATCCAGATCAACCTTAATGAAATCAAAAGATGGAAGTTGATATATTAAGGGTGAAAGTGATTGAATGTTGATAGAAGAGGGAGCAGTGTTACCTCCCAAATAATTGCTGAATTATCGCTTGATGAGGATGCTAAATATTTCCCATTTTGAGAAAACTGTAAGTACCAGACTTCATCGTTGTGATCTTGTAAAATCTATAACACCATAACTGAAACAAATCAATGCTCATAACTTGAAAACTAATCACAAACTGAAGAAACAGGATAAATAGAAGCCCTGACCTGAACTGTTTGTGAAGGAATCTGATCTCTTCCACAATGATGATCAGTGAACAATGATGTTTCTCCAACTGAAGAATTATGAAACAAACAAGCTTCCCGTTGTAAATCAAGAGCTTGTTCTACTAGCTGTAACAACCTTCTATCAGGTATCATCACTGTTGGAGGAAACAATTTTTGCAAATCTTCAAGTAGTTGTGACCTAGGCTTCAATTTGACCATTCCTTGACCAGAAACTCCATCAATGATCCTATAAGTAGGTGACAGAATGAATGAAGAAAGCTCACGGACTCTATTACTGTTAATTTCAAGAGGTGATATCTCAGTTCTCAGTGTTTTCAAAGCTTCCATCAACTTTCCATGATCCAAAAGTTCAAAGAACTTCTGTTGTAATATCATAAAGGATGCTGACTTAATTATAGATTCCTCCACTATACCAATTTTGTGTAAAGAAGATAAACTTCCATCCCAATTTCCATCAAGAATCTGTTGGATGAAGACAGTGACAGTAGATGAGTGAAAAGGTATTCCAGACTCCTCTTCAAGACATGCACCGGTTTTACTGTACCCAAGAGAATATAATGCCTCAGCTATAATTCTAACAAATTCCACTTTTTTAACTCCTTTTGTGCCAATTACTTCATCATCCCCTTGGGAAGTTAGGGCTAGGGGGCGAGCCATTGAAGCAGCAAATGAGTGATTTGCAGGTTTTTCTAGAAACTTTCCGTTTGAAAGACCTCTTTGTTCTTTAGAAGAAGCTTTCACACGTTTTGAGGGTGGTTCATCATCCTCTATACCTCCCATGAAATGATCATTCAGCCCATATATAATCACAAGAGGAAATCAAAGGATGATGGACAGAGATTTGTCAAGTACCTCTAGTGAATCACAAATAACCCCCTGAATAAAGAAAGTTAGAATAATTCAAAGAATGATGTTTTTGAACTCTGACATTAGAATATAATCATCATTTCAAGCAAATCATAAGGTATATATGGCAGGATACCTGCGTATTGCAATTTTAGATCATCAATACAACTCTCATAAATCATAAGCGGATTCTGCCTCTCCAAGTGATGCAATGTTGGGTTTATTGGAGCCCTCAGGAACCAGTTTGAGAAGCTGAAAGAGTATGAACAGCCTATTTAGATAGATTGTAAGTTGATTAAATAGAACTGATACTCAAAGTTCCATATAAGTTCCAAGTTCAAGATAAGAACAATAATCCAATTCTTGGTTGATCGAAAAGCCCACACATGGACATACTGCGCTTAATATCATGTTTATATGAAATTATATCCGAACTTACTGTAATTCAACTTGATGTATCAGTCCAACCCAATAAAAACGACAAACTTTCATCGGAAAAGAAATATATATAAATCAATTAAAAGATTCTACGCGAAGTCTAACACCCAGGGAAATAGATGGCGGATCTAGGGTTACAATCATAAGTTAGGTGCATTAGAAAAAGACAGAGAAGAAGAGATAAAGAAAAAAGCGAGAGAGAGAGAGAGAGAGAGATAGAGAGAGAGAGAGAGAGAGAGAGAGAGGGGGAAACAGATACCGAAAGAAAGAGATAGAGTAAAGAGGGATAAGGAGGACCGATACCTGACGGTGGAAGAAGAAAACCCTTGTGTTCGCTGCTGTTGTGGACTGTCAAAGATGGTGAAGAATACCACTGAAATGATTTGATCTTGGAAGGTATTGAGGGGTGGGGTGAACTTTTTGGTAATTAGCCAAGGGAGGTTGGGGCATTGTGGGGAGGATCAACAAAGACCAATATTTATTATTATTATTATTATATTATTATTATTATTATATTATTATTATTATATAGACTAATTTTGAAGGGTGAAAAGTTCTCTAATCTTATCTCACCAATTTTTTTTAATCAGTCTATATTTCTTTTTTTAATTTGTTTTTTAATAATCTATTTCTTTTGTGTATTTGGTTTGTGAGTCTTTCTGTATACGTGTCCACCCTCCGCTCCAAAAATCTATTTGTGTCACCACATGCTCTTCCAAACTATCCATCATCACTTTCAATTCTCTCTCTCTCTCCCATTGTTCCTCTTTTCTTCGTCCTTCGTCCCCCCAGTAGAACCACCAACTTCAGTTCTTGCCACCAGCTTTCCCGGTGGGTTCTCTCAATTCCTTTGGTTGTTAGACCTGATACTGGCTGTTCGATTTTGGAAATTGCTAATATGTTGGATTTTTAGTTCAGTTGCCCGTCGTTTCCCCTTTCAGTTCTTTCTGCGTTAAAACTAAAGAACCCTACCCACCAAAGTGTTCGTTGTCTCGATTCGATTAACGCTTGGAGCCGCCCCTTTAACCACCGCTTCAAATATCTCGATTGTAAGCTTTTCTACCTTTTCATCCTTACCGAACAACCTCCTCCCTCCTCTTGCTTCTCACCTCCTCGACATCTCCCAATGTCGGTCTTCTTAAACGTCGCGCACCGTCGGAGCGTGCATGCCCCAACGCCGCACACTCACATCTGCCACCACCGCGCCATCGACTCCTCTAGCACCGCTGCAGCCTTCTTCTGCATCCGAATAGTCCCGCTTCAGATATATCGACTGCAAGCTTTTCTACCTTTCATCCTCAGTGAACAACCTCATCCCTCCTCTTGCCTCTCGCTTCTAATCAATCTGTTGCTCCTGTTTCTATGTTTTATTAATCTTGTATCTTCTTATAGTTGCTCTATATATTCAATTCAGGCTCTATTTTGTGTTCCATTTCGTGAGCTACTTGAAAATCCAACAGGATTTAGAGATAAGAATGAGATGTTTACTATTATACATGAAGTTATGTATATATGATCGTTTTTTGTTGTATAATCTGCTTAATCTTTCCATCTTCTACAACAGGTTGAACCCAAACCAGGTGTACTAAGATTAACTCTTCACATCAATCATTATGAATTATGATATCGAAGATCTTCAGGCATGTGGCAATACAAATAGGTATTTTCCTTTTAAAAACTCTGATTCTTTTTTAATTTTCCAATTTACTGTGTGATTGTTTATTATTATTTTTAAATCCCAGTATTTAGACAGTGGATTTGGCATATTTACTGCACAAATTTTCTATCAATTTCTCTTACATCACTGTAACTTGAGGTGCTAATCCGAATTTTTCATTGGAATCATTTTACAAGGTGAATCCTTTTATTCCAAATTTCATTAGATATAGTGCTACTACTATTTTATCTTTTAAAATCAACCAAAATTGATAATACAGAAGCAATTATGTGATGATATAGTAAGAGCAAATATATCGTTCAAGAGATCATGAGAAACAGGGATAAATATAGAGGTATGGCTCTGAACTTCCATACACAAAAGGGTAAAATGGTCATTTTACATAAGTTGTCATTGTTTTTGTTCACACTGTCCAACTTCAAATGTATTATTACAATTTAAGAAACTCAATGTTAAACTTAAAGTTAAAAAAGAAAAAAAACATTTAATCCATAAATGCCCATTTTGCCCCTATTCTATCAGCTTCACCCCAAGCCAAGCTTCCCAAAGTCAAGCTTATAAATCCTGCTACTGGAATCTCTTGTGATAAACTAACTTTCAAAATTGTATAAAAACATCACAAAAATAGCCAATATAGATGTACATTGAAGTGAAGAATAATTTAGCTTAGTTACTGTGATGTCTTCATTTCTTAATTTATATTTGCTACACTTACATTTGTAAACAATTTTTAATTTCAGACTGCTTTTCTTTTATACTACTTTCTGAACTTGAATCTATTGATTTGGTCTGTGAGGTCTTTATTTGTTTAAGCAAATGGAAAAAGATGTATACACAATTACATAGTAAGGTTTTCTGTTTTTGGTCCATTTGTCTTATGATATCATAAAAAGTATAATGTACAAGTAAATGAACTGAGGTGATGTAATTATAGCTTCTTTTGAAAGATTTTTCCATGATGATTTTATCGTGTTTGCATTTAATGCATTCATTGGACTCACATACCACAATATTGCACAATTTATGTCGGCACTTCAAAAATTAGATTGTTTGTGGGTGTTCTAATCTGAAAAGACTTATAATTTACAGCATACAACTGATGATCACGTGATTGTACGCAGGCTGCCATGACATCATATCATTAAAGAATACATACCACGGAAACGCAACTGCTAGAATGAGTGTTACGGCTCAATGTAACTGGCAATTTAATGTCTTTCAAGTAACTTTTAGTAGTTAAAACAATACAAATTGTTAAATAATGTTAAATCAAATGTACCAACAAAATAGTTATAAATTTATGTTCAATTTTTTTTTGTTTCTCCATATTTGTCGTTGTGTTTATGTGTGTTTAGGAGTGTTTTTGAATGACAACTGGAAGACGAGTGGATTCAATTCTGATGTGGATGTTGTGTGTAGGAACCTGATGCAAGGTTTACGAGTGTTTTCTGAATGATGCAGGATTTAGGTATAGGAACCAGATGCAGGATTTGGGTGTACAGTTAAAACAACTTTGGTGTCCGCCACTGACCTTGAAGAAGCAAATAAAACGTCCTTTTTTTTTACCAAACTGTCCTACAAAGTCACAGTGACTAACAATCTTAATCAACATCATGTTTTACAATGGAATACCCCGCAAGCCCCGCAATATTAAAACAGAAACTTACTGCAACACCTTAAACAATCAGACTCTTATTGCATTTTATCTTTATTTTTTTCACGGTGCATTTAATTTCAATTATCTTTAATATATCTTCCAATCAATTATCTTTTTTGAAATAGAATGTATTTAAATCCTGTAAAAACATCTCAATTTTAAAACAAAATTTCTTGTCATTCATTTTTTAAATATAATATTATATTATAAAAAAAAAAAAACAAAAATCTTTAATATCTTCCAATCAATTAACTTAAATCTATTGAAATGAAATGTATTTAATTCCAATAAAAAAATCCAATTGTGAAACAAAATTTTATGTCCTTTTTTTTAAATCACTTAATATGGATGTACATTTCATATTTAAAATTCATTCACAGTTAATATGTAGAATTCCAAATTAAAGATTGATATTATTTCCAATTTTGTTTTTTTTGTAAATTACGTATAAGTATAATACAATTCATCTATTATCACATTTTCTTGAAAAAAATTTTGTCATTCATTTTTTAAATCAAGTAATGTGAAGGAACCTTGATTACATTTCATCTCTATCTTTTCCACATTTAGATATTTTGTTGACATCACCATTCACTGCATTTAATTCCAATAATATTTAATATCTTCCAGTTAATAGCCAATTTGAAATGGAATGTATTTAATTCCAATAAAAGCTTCCAATTGTCAAACAAAATTTTATGTTATTATTTAATATCTTCCAATTAATAACTTTTTGAAATAGAATGTATTTAATTCCAATAAAAACTTCCAATTACCAAACAAAAATTTATGTTATTATTTTTTTTAAATCATGTAATATGGAGGTAGATTTCATATTTGAAATTCATTCACAACTTATATGTAAAATTCCAAATTAAATATAGATATCCTTTCCAATTTCGTTTTTTTTTTTAAATTATGTATAATTATAATATCATTCATTTGTTATCATATTTTCTTGAAAGATTTTGTCATTTCTTTTTGTGATCACGTAATATGAAGGTACGTTTCACATTTGAAATCCATTCACAACTAATATGTAGATTTTCAAATCAAAGATTGATATCCTTTCCGATTTCATTTTTTAAATTATGTATAAGTATAATATTATTCATCTATTATCACATTTTCTTAAAAGATTTTGTTTGCAACATCATGTTCGAATAATTGGCATCATCACAGTTAAATACGCCACCATCTACATTAGGTTAGCAAATCTTTTTGATTTACTGATGAATTCTTTTGCAAATCATCTGATTATTGTTTATGTGCACAATTTATGTGTGACTCTTATCTTTTTCCCTACTTTGGTCGAATTTTCATGTTATTCTAATGTTCAAAACCTTGTTGATGTTGGAATGCATATATGGTGTTCGATTAAATGCCTCAAAGAGGTACATTTTTTTATCAGTTTAAATATTTGATTTCGTTACACTTGTCCTGCTTGGTCATGTTTATAGAAAAAGTTTATGTTGGTGAGAGCCTCTTAGGGGGTTTTTTCATCCATGGAAAGTTTATTGGGGCGTCTGTACTTGTTAAACAACTTCTGACTCATTATCAAGTACGTGAGGAAAATATCGAACAACATACTTCATAGGTATAACCAATATATTAAGCTTACCCACATCACTTGGAGTCAACTTCCTTTAAAAGAGAACCCTACATGAAAACCCGAAACTATCCTTTTGATTAGGAGATAGAAGACTATTCAGCTCATTCTCTTTATCTATAGTCAAAAACTCATCAAACTTAGCTTGATAAGTTTTGTCTTTAGATATGGTACGCATATCTCTTTTTCTCTCACTAAATCTCCATCTCAATTCAGTGATGTGTTTTCTTTTTTAGGATAATAAATTTTAAAGCTTAACAAAGCAATGCATCAAAGGTTTTGTGCTTTTTGTGATAGATTAGTTATTCTGTTAACGTTACCATAAACGGCCACCTTAAATGTAACGAAAAACGTAACAGAGATGCTACTGCGCCAAAACCTTGGCCAAGACCCGGTCTTAGACTAAGAAAGCCAAGATCAGGGAGATAGTTCACTTTCCTTCACAAGGAAAGAATATTCTTCGTGATCCTCTCATTCACTTACGACCAATTAGGATGTGACAAGAGGCTTAGGTGACGCCCAGAACTGACGTCACCAGGAGGTTAGTTAACGTGGGCATGATCCTCCTAGTCAGAGGAGGCCATGTCTCACCCTCATTGGACGAGGTCCCCATGATCCATTAGAAACAGGTATAAAAGGATCTTTTCCACCTCAAGGAAGGGATCCATCTTCTCTCTCACGAATATTACCCTAAAATTACATTTCCCATAAATCTAACTTGATCGTCAGAGCGACGTCCCGGGAGAAGACTCGGACGTCCTTTAACGATTCTTTTGTGTTTGTGCTCTTAGGAAAGCCTCTAGGACAGATCCATCATTCAACATCCAAACCCCTTGTGGAACATGTCAGAAAATTTGGCACCATTCGGTCGTATCCTCAGAGTGATACAGCCAATAGACGATGTTGGTTCTCTGCAAACGGGGGATTTAAGCCCAACAGTATCTAGGATGATAGTAGAATATCTGTTTAGAATACTGGTGATGTTCAGCAACAGCCACCGCTAGCGTAGAACATAGGAACCACTCTAGGTGCTAATGGTACTGATCCCGCCGATTACGATAGGAATATCAGAGCCAATACTCCAGAGCAGTTTCCAGAAACTGTCGTCGGATGTCTCACCGCCTTAGATGGCGATATCACATCCTAATCTGTTGCAGACAAATCCATATGATGGCACTGAGGTACTCACTATCTCTAACTCCCGTAAGAGGAACACACCCCACTAGGCGGAATACAAGATTGAGGAAATCTCGAGAAACCTACTCAACATCAGTTTCTCGAGCAGCGATCCCAGAACATCGAATTGGGATCCATGAGACCCACTCCTTATATCTGGATTCATTCGTTACACGAAAGTCCATCGAATATATATCGACAATGGTAGTTGCTCTGATATACTCTATGAGAACTATTTCCGGCAACTACCAGATACGTTGAAAGAGGGGCTACAGCCCCCAACTGGTGGACCATTGGTAGGATTCACCGGGCATAGCTTATGGCCTTCATTTGCAGCCACTACACCCTGAGGAACCCTAGAGAACAGAGAGAGAGAGCTTGTGGTGAAAGAGGAGGGAAAATTCATCACATTTTGGTGTGTTATAGCAAGGGGAAGGATGGATTTCGTGTTAGGCTGTTTTGTGGGACTCAAATATTCCATTATTTCATTCAGAGCTGCTGTAAGAGGTAAGGATTCATGTTCATCTTCGTTTGTGTGATAGATTTCATGAATCTAGGGTTTCTTATCTTCTTTTGGTAAGAGATCTAGAGTATGTGATGTCCCCTTTGTGTGTATGTCTTTAAATATGGACCTTGAGAGGTCCAGAGAGTCCTTATTCCCCAGCTTTATGTAGCCTTTTATGAGTTTGGAGCTTAGGTGATCATTTTAAGGGTTATTTCTCCATCTATGGCTAATTGTGGGTTGCCTGAATGTAAATTTTAAACCTTTACGTGACTTTTGAGTGCTAGAAGGTTAGATCTACTAGTTGGTAAAGCGAATCTGGCCTCAAAAGGTCAAATGAGCATAGTCATGGAGGAAACTCGCCGAGTCCATGGAGAGACTCGACGAATCGAGTCAGGGTTGCCCCGCGATTCATACCAGGAGTAACTCGTCGAGCTAGGGGTTGGCTCAAAGTGTCAAGCGAGGCTAAAAGGAGGATTCAGTGGACACGTGTGGACTCGCTGACTCACCCATGTGCACTCGACGAGTCGGGTCAAAGTTTGACCGTTGACTTTCATTGACTTTAGGGTTTTGGTCAAGACTGACTTTAGAGAGTTCAGGGAAGGGTAGAATAGTCTTCTACCCAATCTTTAGAGCTGAGACAATGAGAGAGTATTGATCAGGGATGTTATTGAATAATAGGAGGAGGCCAGGTCGGGACGTTGAGCACGAGAGTTCATCCGACTTCGTTTGAGGTGAGTCTTCTCACTATACTTTACCTTGAGTGGTAATTAGAGTTATGTGACAAAGTTATTGTATGCTATTTATGTGATGTGTTGCACTGCATTATTTATATGTGATTTATGCCATGTGTATATCAGAGTATATCAAAGTTAGAACTGGAATGTTCACAAGCTAGGACCACAGGGTCGATAGAGTTAGGGCCCAAGGGCCCACATAGTTATAGCCTCATGAGGCTAGTATGTGTTATGTGTGGTATTTTGGGGAACTCACTAAGCTTCGTCCTTACAGTGTTTTGTGCTTTGTGTTTCAGGTTTTCTCAGGATCACAGGACGGCACCGGCTCGATTATACACACCAGAGAAAGAGTTATGTTTTAAGAGGATCTTGGATTACTATTTATTTGATTATGGAGTTATGTTTTTGTAACTTAAACAAAAATGAGATTTTTACAAAAAGTGTTTTAAGACCAAAGCGAATTTAAATGAAATTTTTAGTTTTGAAAATTTTCGGTGTTAAAGATTATATGGTATGTGATACGTTGGGGGAACTCACTAAGCTTCGTGCTTATAGTTTTTAGTTTTGTTTCAGGTACCTCTTATGCGAAGGGGAAGGAGCTGACGCGGTAGTTGCACATCATACACACAAACGTTGGGTTTCCGCATTATGAAATTCTTGGGATTGTACTCTGACATTGATACATTTATGATTTGGTTTCAGACATGGGATATTAGCTTTATGAAATGATATGTCTTCGTTATGTTTTTTTTATGGAAGTTTATAACTCAATTAAATAGAATAAGAAATGACAATGAAAATTTTGGACTCGAAAATTGGGATGTTACAGGGGGAATAGACTGCTTACTCACCAAGCAAAGGGATTAGAGTTTCCTCCTTAAACCCTAACTTTGGCACTAAGTTATCATGTATCAAATTGGTTTTTACCAAATTATCATATAACTATGTAAATCTCGGATTCCATCAACATTTTTGATCAGACATCTTCATCTAACGACAAGAAAATTGGAGAATGAATTAGAATGCTAAATGCATAACATACATGACGTTTAATAGAATGGTAAAAAGAGGGGAAGAGAAGGGAAGAATGATGAAACATGTTGCACCTAATTTGAAGGAAAAGATTGTTGATTGAAGAAATCTATGTCAAGAACGTTCGCCATGATTGACGCTCTCACACATGAAGGTCGAAGGATGGAGGATCAACGATGTATGGAGGTCGGAGGAGGGAGGTTCGATGGATGAAAAAAATGGAGAACGAATTAAAGGCGATTGAAGATGTGGCTTCGATGAAGAAGGCAAAGGAAAAAAGGAAACATACACAATAAGACTCGGTTAGCACTCTTTCAATTCTATCCCAAGTCAGAGCTTTTGGTCCGAGTCAGAGGCACAAAACAACATTTTTCCAGAATAAGACTTGGTCAACACTCTTTCAATAGTGTACGTCGACTATGGAAGAGCCACTTGAATCGATAAGGTTTTTTTTGTGTAAACTCGTTGAATGAATATCGCTTAAATAATGTACTAATCTTTGGTTTTCTGGTATGTCCGTGTTATAAACCTTATTCCTAGTTATTGTATAAAACAAAACCCTAAAATTCGCCCACTTATGAGAAAATTCGGTAAGGTCCGGTCCGAGTCCGATCCTAATTTTTTTCTAGTCCGATCCGGTACAACGGATCATATGTTCATCCCAATAGACCCTTATCAAACATCCCCTAAGACTAATGAGAGATTTGGTGGTACGACTAAGACTAATAGGATTGTTTATACAAAACCAAAAAATAATTAAAAACAATTAAAAAAACTCAACAACCAACACAACTCACCACCCAATCAACATCACCTACCACCATCATTTACCACCCACCACCCATTACCACCACCAATCATCCATCACCACTACCACCCACCACCATACATCCAACCATCACCCATTACCTCCATTAACACCCACTACCACCATTACCGACCACCTCAACCACGCTTCACCACCACTTACCACCCACCACAACCACCTCCCACCACCACTACTACTGACGGCCCACCAACCACCCATTACCCACCACCCCCTACCATCCACCACTCACCACCACTACCTACCACCCAATACCACCCTCTACCACCACCACAACATACTACCCACCCACAACTACCACCTACCACCCGCTATTCACCCATACCATCACAACCCACCATGCCTTCCATCCACTACCAAACACCACCACCACCCATTACCAACCACACACTACCCACTACCTCCCACCAATATTACCTACTACTAACTACTACCCACACATACCATAACCACAACCGAATACACACCACACACCACATCCACCAACAACCACCATCTACCAGCCACCACCTACCCACCACTCACCACCATCACTTACCACCAACCACCAACCACCACCCATCACCCATCACTAACCACCACTACCTATACCACCCACCACACCACCACCTTGCACTCATCACCCACCTCTACCACCCTCTCCACCCACCACCACATATATCACCTACTACTCATCACTAACACCCACCATCATCTATCACCCATTGCCACCCCAAATAACTACCCCCCCCCACCTACCAGCGCCCACTCACCCCTGCAAATCTATATAAATCATATGTGAATAAGTAAACATAAGAGGTAGGTGTCATTAGGTATGGGTGGGTGTGTAGTAGTGGGTGGATGTGGTGATTAAGATTGAGGGTGAGTATAGGTATAAGGGGGTGTGGGAGGATGTAGTAGTTTTTGCTAGGGTCGGGTGATTTAGGGTGGTGGCGTGGGTTTGTATGTAGCGGTGGGTATGACCTAACCCATCTCTATTTTTTTATTAGGGGATTCCTCATCCCCGTCTCATTCAACGGTCAACTTGTGGATTCCCTCATTAAAACGAGTATAGGTTTTGGTGGATGTGCCTAGGAAGATATGGGTACATTGTTTAGGGTGGGTGTACATGTAATTAATGATAAGTGTGGCTGAGGTTGTAGTAGATATGTGTACGAGTGAAGGTTAGGTGGGTATAAGTTTGGGAGTATGCAAGGCGCTATCAAAGACGCTTACAATATTGAAATAACAAATCTTTTAATCATTACTAACAATATTTTCATCATATTTGTTGCCCTTTTTGTTATTAAGTAAATTTACAAGTTTTCGAAACATCAAAACTACTCTGGCCAAATAATCATATATAAAAAAAGTATAACTTTCAACTATCGACTTTTAGGTATTTGCTGCGGGTTTCCAACTAGTTTTGGAAAAAATGGTTAAAAAACAAGTAAACAATGAAATTATAAAATAATTAAAATTAAATTTAAAACATCAATTAAAATAAAATTAATAATACGAATTAAAAATTAGTGTAACTAAATAAAAATACAAACGTAATATATAATCTAATCCTAATAAAAGACTCCTATAGATGCCACATGACTTTTTTCTATGCATCTACCTTGACACATTGACACATGACACCTTCTGCTAAACCCTTTCCTTTAATTCCCGCTCATTCCTTCCTCTCTTCACTTCAATTTTGTTCCTGATTTTTAGGAATCCACAATGCAACTGATTGTTATCCGAACAAATCAGGAAATTAATCAGGTACTTATTTGAATTTCTAATACATTTGCAATCAATCTTTTTTCTTATATCTACTATTTCATTTCCGAAATCGTTTTTCTCACATCAACCCTAAAATTTCACATCGTAAAGATTCATGAACCCTAAACCCCTTTCAAGGTAATGGTGATTGGATTAAACTTTGTAATATCTTCGATTTATGTAAGTATGCATATGATATTAATTATGTCTACATCTACTTTGTAGAGTGAAAGTTGGGGGGGGGGGGGGGTGCAAATTTAACCGTGAATGTTGATTTACCCTTTACTGTATGGTCCTCCTCATTTTTGTGAGTTGTAGATTATCCATTAATTGGTTTTACATAAAGGTATGACTTATTTAGATTGTTGTGCTTCTTATTGGATTGATCTCTCTGAGTAAAATCAGTATCCAGAAGGGTGAAGTTAGAAAGGTAGCATTTCTATATCCAAGAACTTCAAGAATATTGTTTTTTATGATTTTGATTTAAAGAAACCATGTATAGAAACAAGTGATTCTGTCAACAACGATTAAGGAGAATGTTGATATCCTTTTTTTTTTTTTTGACAAAATCACAAACAGATCCTTAATGTGATTTCTTTCCAAAATTGAATGGAGATGTCCATGAAGTCAATCAGAAATACTACGATTTTATTGGTTGACCTTTACCCTCATGAATTCTTTAAACTCAATTCCAGCAAAACTAAAACCCTTTCTCTTTTTTTTGTAACTACTTTTGATATATGTTTGGAATTAGAAACAACTCGCCTATACTTTCTATTGTTCCTTAACAAGTTTAATATCCAGAACCAAGTCTACCTATGAAAATGGTGAAAAGAGGATTTCTAACTGTTATTCTCTATTTATGTTCCATTTTTTCTTAATTTATTTTTTATTTGCAGACCTCTTTTGCAGGATTGGCTTACAGACTTTCAAATGTTCACAGTCTAGAAATGTGCATGACAATTGTTCTCTATCCTTTGTGAATCAATAAGACTGCTCTCAATTTGTATTAAAATATGGTTGGCATAGGTTAGGCAAATAATTTATTTCTATTTTGTGAAAAACAAAAAAGTAAAGTATATTGTTCATACATTTATTGAACAGTTTGACAGAAAATTTGCTTATAGAGGTTGATTTATTATATAAAACAATACTTAAGTATGTGTATGTTGGTAATTTTATAACAATGTCGTCAATTATATCCATTATATCAATGTCATCAAAAAATAGCATCTCCCTTTCATTTTTCAAGTTACAGTACTACACTATGAAAAATATATCAACTATATTAATGTCATTAAATTAGAGAGAAATTTCCACTATTGTATTTGGGTAAAAAAATTTAAAATGTTTCCAATTAAAAAAGAGTTGAAAGTACATTCCCATAAATATATATGTTTTTCCAATGTACAATGCCAAATAGGCTCGAATGCAATACTTGCAGTTTTATATGGATAATTTTTTTTTGAAGCTAAAAAATAAAATTATGAATAAATGTTTATGCATTATGTTGTGTATTATGCCTGTAGTATGTGCCAAACAGTGGCTAAAATAAATGTGTTTTTGTATAGGACACCCTTTAATCAAATTCCTAAATAAAGAAGTTTCTTATTGGCTAAGTGAAGATTTTATTAATGCTAATGCTTAATTTTTGAATCACATTCCTAAAAAAGTAATTTCTTTTGTTCACTTTAATATTATTTTTTTATCTTTTTGAAATTATCGATTTTAGGCTCGAGCGACATGAAGATGCAATGAGGAGTGAAAATCATTGACATGGATAGAGAATTTAGAGTACTTAACTGATATGTATTATATACTATATTAAAAGCCGTGGCTTGTGGCCTCTGCTATCTAAATATATTAAATCCGAACCACCCATCAATGCTTTTGAATCCGACTACCAACTGAATCAGATCCATCCATTGAATCCGACTACCTACTGAATCCGACCCACCCATTGATTCCATTCTACTGTAACCAACCAAATTCCGGTTTCTTCCCCAAAAAATTACGATCAGCAATCCAGAAAGAACCACCCATCAATGCTTTCGAATCCGACTACCGACTGAATCCGACCCACTCATTGATTCCCTTCTCCTGTAACCAACCAAATTCCGGTTTCTTCCCCAAAAAAATTACGACCATTGATTCTCATTCTCTTGCTATCATTGATTCTCATCGTATCATTGATTCTCATTCTCTTGCTATCTGTAAACCCTACGTTCTCATCGTATCCTTGATTCTCTTCGTCTTGCTATCTGTAACCCCTTCGTTGAAGATTGCGTTTACAGACTCTATGTCTAAGTACAACCGGTAAGGATGTTCCTATATCTACTGTTTTTGGTCATTCCATCTCAGATTTATATTGCTTTTTATAATCTTCATTTCCTTCTAATGGATCCTTGAATGCATTGTTTGAATAGAAAAATAAGATTGTTCAGTGTGATTTTCCAAATAGATTATATGCATTTTTTTTTATATTCATCTTCTTTCTTCTGGATATTACGCATCCTTTTCAACTTCATCTCCCTGTTCATGCATTTTTTTATCTTCATCTTCTTTTTCCTAAATATTAAACATCTTTTTGATCTTCATCTCCCGCTGTTTTCCTCAACCTGTAAAAGGAATAATCAGAATTTCTTCTTCAATGACTCGCATAAGATATCAAAGTCTTCCAGTGTATATGAACAATTAGCAATTACAACTTCGTAATACCAGCCGATGAAAAGGTTTAATTTCATATTAAAGTAAACAACAATTACAAACCTAAACAGCAAAAACAAATTATGGGTTTTACTGAACTACAATTCCAACCTTTTGCAATTGTATAATGGAATCAGAGAATAAATAGAATGGTCCACTTCATTGGAATTAACAATTCCATCCTTCACTAATTGCATTATAATAAACACTAATATCACAACATGTAAGGTTGAGGACCCAATAAGTAATCAAAAAAGGCAAAAGCAACAATTCGACATGTAGCACTGTATAATCCTCTCCACATACCACCATTTAAGATGCACATACAACTCCTCACTAATAACACCCACAACAAATTGTTCTTATGTTGGACCCCACCACCATAAGCAAACTAAGAAGATTGGTCGTTCAATTGAAGGGTAGAATGGGAACCACAACCGAGTCTTATGCCGACCAGACCCAGGCCTTACCTGAAAGAATTTTTGAAATGGTTTGGTTTGACTGGTCAAACTTTATTTGGTCAAAATCATGAGAAAATAGTCAAATCCCTAAGAGAGAATTTTGATGTTACTCATAATAGAATTTATGAAGAGTTTTGATTGAAACTTCGATCTATATAAAATCAAAATATTACAAATCATTTACAAAATGGAAAGTTAATGGAATCACAAGTGATGAGATTTTCACTGATTTTCAAATTTCAACCCTTTGCATGTTACTGAATAACACTTTATATTAAGGGCTTCATGCAAAGACCTAATTTTGTTGTTTGAGATTTTTGGTGGTGAGATTTTAAAATTAATTGAATATCTTTTTTTAGCTTGCATATATTGTCAAGAAGTAGGATCTGATCTTTTATATAATAATAACAATAACAATAACAATAACAATAACAATAACAATAACAATAACAATAACAATAATAATCCAATAGAATTTTGATTGCAAATCAGCTTCATAACTAAGGATTGAATCATCTTCCTGGATTATTCAATAAAAGAGTGAAGGCATTTAGCATTGACTAAGGTATGTTTTTACCCTTTTCCTTTTGGGTGTTTTTCCCTGTTTTTGTATACAATAAATTTTGTTCTGCACGATTTGAATTATTCTACTTATTGTTGTTTCCGTAATATAGTTTTTTTTTTCTTTGTATCACTGTTTCTTCTGTCTCCTTCTACATGAGTATTGCCTTTTACGTTAATGTCTTCTAACAAACGGAAAAGAAGTTCTACCTCTGTGGCGTCGACATCAGGTCACTCAAGGAGGATTTCATTTCCCATTGATGTTGATGTACTACCTGTTTATTATGATTGTGGTGATTGCTCCTGTGTATGCGAATTCTGTGGTGCTTTATTTTGGTTTACTGAAAGAGTTCTTCGATATTCTCGAGTTAATCACCCACGTTATACTCATTGTTGTCGATCGGGTGATGTTGTTCTTCCAAATCCTATTACTCCGCCAAATGTGTTGTCTCGGTTTTTTGAAGATGATAGTTTTATGCGCAATGTCAGAGCATATAATTCCATGTTTTCTATGACGTCTTTTGGTGCAAAGGTGGATGAAGAAATTAATAAAAGTCATGCTCCATACGTTTTCAAGGTATCTGGTCAGATTTCCCATTGGATTGGGTCTCTTTGTCCACAAGATGGTGGCCCCCCACGTTTTTTACAGTTATATATGTGTGATACTGAGAATGAAGTTGTTAATCGAATTTGTGCTTTTCGTGAAGACAACAATGTGGTTTTATCTGCAGATATTGTCGCTTGTCTGAGTGACATGTTAACTGCAAACAACGAATATGTGCGTACTTTTAAGACAGCAAAAGAAATTTCGCCGTCTATGAGTTTGGATTCGTATGCTGTTCGTCTATTTAACACTGTTCCTGATAAGAGATATGGTCCCCCGGCTGCCGGTACTTTGGGTTGCATCGTTTGTGGAGATGATGTTGGTGGCGCCTCCTATGATGTTGTCATATACTCAAAGATAGGTTTACCTCAACGTATAAGTAAATTACATCCAAGTTACATGCCTTTGATGTATCCCCTATTATTTCTGTACGATGAAGCAGGTTGGTCTCCGCAATTACAGATACACGATCAATCTTCTGGTCGGGATAAGAACCTGAAAAATAATATGTTCTACAGCTATCAGATTCATGATCGTTTAGGTGTTTACTCGCTTTTATTACGTGGTCGGCGCCTATTTCAGCAGTATTTAGTTGATGCTTATACATGTATTGAACAGTCAAGGCTGGATTACATTGAACATCATCAGCAACAACTTTGTTCTGAGTATGTTACTGGCATTTATGATGCTTTGTCTAGAGGTGATACTGATACACAGGTCATAGGAAGGCGTGTGTTTCTCCCCGCATCATTCGTAGGAGGACCTAGATACATGTATAAGCATTATCAGGATGCGTTGGCAATATGTAGGGTTCATGGTAAACCGCAATACTTCGTTACTTTTACCTGTAATGTAAAGTGGCCTGAATATAGGCGATATACAAGTACTATTGGTCAAGGTAATATTCAAGATAGACCTGACATTATTGCTCGAGTTTTCCGAATTAAAGTTGATGCTTTAGTTGACTTCCTCAAGGAAGACAAAACTTTCGGTGATGTTGATGCGCGTAAGTTGTTCATCTTTACTGGCATTTTTATATAATTTGCTCTTGAATAATGTCATTGTTTAATATATATTTCCAAATTATTACTATTTGTTTCCAGATCTTTACACTATAGAATTTCAGAAGCGGGGTCTTCCCCATTGTCATTTGCTTCTTTGGGTTGCATCTCTGTTTAAAATATATGAACCCACAGATGTTGACAAATATATTACAGCAAAATTGCCCGGTCTTTACAACCGAGGTTGCATTATATCGGACAGTAACCACCTGCATGTTACATGGTCCTTGTGGTCTGTTAAATATGGGTGCTCCATGTATGCGAGATAATGAGTGTAGTAAGCGTTTTCCAAAAGCCTTCACTTCTTCTACAACATTTGATGATAACGGATATGTTCATTATAGGTGACGTGCTGGGGTATGTCATGTACTCCAAAATGGCATAAAAGTTGATAATGGATACGTGGTACCCTATAATAAGTGATTATACACCCGTTTTGATGCACATATAAACGTTGAACATTGTGGCTGGAATATGATGATAAAGTATCTATTCAAGTATGTTTCAAAGGGTGTTGATCGTGTCCGGTTTGTCCTACAACGATCTGAATTGACTGTTGACATTGCTTCTTCCAGCAATTTGTCTTTTGTCAATGAAATTAACACTGTTGACATTGCTTCTTCCAAAATTTTAAACTTTCCAATTCATGAACGTGATCCAGCTATGCAAGTTTTAGCTGTTCATTTGGATGGTATGCAGACAACTATTTTTAATGGGAATACACAACTAAGCTTGGTGGTCAACAATCCTACTTTTGCTGTAACAACATTAACAGAATGGATGTACAACAACCACATAGATATTCGAGGGGTCAATTTAACATATTTAGTTATCCTACCAAATTCCGTTGGAATGCCTCAGCTAAAAGATGGAGCCACAGATTTAAAGCAAATAGTACATCAATTGGGAGACTCGCATATGTGCACCCAACAGTTGGAGAGTTGTTTTACCTTAGGATTCTATTATGTCACCAGAAAGGGTGCATATAATATGATGATATTCGTACTGTACACAGAATTACACACTCTACTTTTCGTGCGGCTTGTGAGGCTATGGGTTTAACCGGTGATGATTGGGAATGGTTAGCAGCTTTTACTGAGGCATCTTCTTGGGCTACCGCAAGTGAACTGCGGTCTCTTTTTTGCCATTTGTTCTATTTTGTGATGTAGGTAGTCCATTTCTCTTATGGGAATCTGCAAAATCCAAAATGGGGGATGACATTCATCGTGAATTAACTTTAGAGTCACCTACTCCCGAGTTAAATTTACACGATGACATTGTAGAACAACAAATACTTATGGAAATTCAGAAATTGTTACTTGCATCTACACCATCTAGATCCCTTGCAGATTTTGGCTTACCTCTGCCTTCACCGTCACTCCTTGTTGTACTTAGAAATCGACTCCTCCTTGAAGAAACAAACTATGACAAACAATCACTAGCTTCTCAGCATGCATCTATGGTTTTACAGCTAAATCTAGACCAACTTAGAATATATGAGGATATTGTAAATGCTGAACAAAACCAAAAACAACTACTTTTGTTTGTATATGGACACGGTGGCACCGGGAAAACATATCTATGGACTACCATACTGTCATACTTCAGATCTATAGGAAAAATAGTGCTAGCTGTCGCAGCCTCAGGTATCGCATCCCTACTACTACCATCAGGACGCACTACACATTCTAGATTCATAATCCCAACAGAACTTACTGATAGATCATGTTGCAATATTAAAAAGAATACCCAACTTGCGGAGCTGTTGAAAAAGACTTCAATGATTATATGGGATGAAGCTCCAATGAGTGATCGGCGATGATTTGAATCTTTGGATCGATCGTTGAAAGATGTACTCGAAAATAACAAATGTCATTTTGGTGGAATGTCAATGCTGTTAGGCAGTGATTTCCATCAAACACTTCCCGTTCAACCAAAAAGCACAAATTCACAAATAATGGCCCTAACTTTACCAAACGCATATTTATGGCCTCATTTTACCGTTTACAAGTTACACTACAATATGCGTCTATCTAATGCAGATAATACAACTATTCCTTCTTATTCGTTATCTGAATTTGCTTCTTGGCTCCTTGATATTGGAAATGGAAATATTGGTGTTCCAGATGCAACCGATCCAGAAAACACAAAAGTTATAGATATACCTCCCAAATTTATCATTGACACAACGAAAGGACTTCAATCACTTATAGATTTTGTATATGGAAGTGAAATATTGGCAAACCCATCACCTGAAAATTTATCAGATAGAGCCATTATTTGTCCGAAAAATGAAACTGCATATAAGGTGAATGCTTTCATCTCACTGAAGAATACAGGTCATCAAATTGTGTATAACAGTTCATCTCGCATACACAAGACACAATCGAATTAGACACGTTATATCCACAAGAATATCTTAATAAATTAGAATTTTAATACTCCCATCATGCTATTAAGGAACATCAACCAAAAAGAAGGTTTATGTAACGGGACAAGACTAAGGGGTCGTTTGATAGTTGCTGACTGAGAAATTGCTGATTGAGAAAGGTCTGTCTGAGTAATAAGTTCTGAGTGAGTAAGAAACTGTGCTGTTTGATTGTACATCTGAGTGAATGTACTGACTGATGCAAAATGACCATTTTACCCTGATGCTCTTTATAATAATAATAATAATAATAATAATAATAATAATAATAATAACAATAATAATAATAATAACAATAATAATAATAATAATAATAATAATAACAATAATAATAATAACAATAATAATAATAATAATAATAATAATAATAATAATGTATACAAAAACTTCCAGCATAATAGACATTAAATATATTATTTTAGAGATTAAAACACAAAAAACCCTTTAGCTTGCTGGTAAACATCATTATATTTATAAGGGGGACCCGAGTTCAATTCTTGTAACCTCTTGTTTCACTTGTTTTTATCCAAGGCCAAGGGTATTATTGTAAAGTCTTACTTTCTTTCTCAGTCAGCCTCCTCCCAACTCCTTTCTCAGACACTTCTTACCGAGTCAGATGGCCAAAGTTGGATAATCAAACACATTTTGCTGACCGAGTCAGCCAAAAACGTCTGACTTGACTCGGTCAGACGCATATCAAACGGGGCCTAATTGTCTCCCAATTATTACCATCCGTTATTGAGGCCTTTATTATAACAGGAACTTCTGTAGGAAAGCGGGTGTATATTCCAAGAATCAAATTTGTACACAACACTTCCGATTTGCCTTTCATTTTCACCCGAAAACAATTTCCAGTCAAAGTATGTTACGCAATGACCATTAACAAAAGCCAGGGACAACCTCTAAAGAAAGTTGGGTTATATTTACCACAATCTGTTTTCACGCATGGGCAACTATATGTAGCATTGTCAAGAGCTACCTCACCACAGTCAATTAAAATTCTATTGGATCCTGAATGTGATATACCCGCAAATACCACCAGAAATGTCGTCACTTTCTTCACGTTTCCATTGACGTTTCATGTTGTTCCACAAGTCATTAAACAACATGAATTCTTTGTTCATCTTCCCCCATTTGGAGTACACTTGATGTTTTGTACGGTATTCTCCACGATTCTTTCCTTTGTAGAACCTGTGTAAAACGTGAATCCAAAAGCGATCATGCTTTTGGTCTTTTCTAACACTAGCATCTTCTGAAATATCGATCCAAGATTGTGCCAACACTAATGCTTCCAAAGGTTCCCAACATCCAGCCTCCGTCTTCTCTTTTCTTTTAGTTGATGCTCGAGTGGGCTGATTTTCTGTAAGGAATTCTGGTTCAGAATCAGAAACGACCGTTTCTGGTTGTGTTTGTGTTTGTTGAACAAACTCGGGTTGAGACAAAAAATCAAATGAATTAAAATCTGGGTCAGGTTGTGGTAGTGGTGGTGTTTGTGGTAGTGGTTGCGTTGGTCGTTGTGGAAAATATGGAAGCATTCCGCCGTAGTGGTAAAACGGAGGTGAGAAAATCGATTGATCAAATGAAAGTATTGGGGTGTTGGTGTTTATGATTGGTGTTTTTTCTTTACTAAGCCTTTTGGTAGAAGACATTTTTTCAAAAAAAAAATGGATGAAAAGATTGTGTATATATTTGTTTAAAGGTGGAGTGAAGGTGGTGTAAATGTTAAAATGGTAACATATATATATATATATATATATATATATATATATATATATATATATATATATAGAGAGAGAGAGAGAGAGAGAAAAGTGAATATACCCTTAAGGTATATAAGCTTAGGTACCCAAACTCACTATAATACATCGTTTTGTTTTATATATTTATTATAATGTTCTTCAACTTCAATCCTTAACTTGATTTACTTTAAAGATTTTCAAAATTTCATTATTATCTTCCTCTTACATCACATCTTTTTGACGAACATCAATTAGGCTATATATATTACAGTTGAAAATGAAAATTATGTAAGAGGAAAATAAATGTGAAATTTATAAAAAAAAATTTGAATGAAATTAAGTTAGAAGTTGAATTATAAGAACATTAGACAATTACAATATATATATATATATATATATATATATATATATATATATATATATATATATATATATATATATATATATGATACAAAACGATGTAGTATGGTGAGTTTGGGTACCTAAGGATATATATATGGAGTAATGGTTAAAAAAAATTACACGAATCTTTCAATGGTCAAAAGGAAATTGCAGCAACCAATCAGAGGACGCGGTCTTCTATGGCCGCACGAAACCGTGCCCTGGGGCGGTGTTTGCGTTCCACATGGCAGCAACACGGTTCCAAACCGCACCCACACCGAGTAGCCTTAGGGGCTTGCATGGCTGGTGTGTTGAGCAACTCATAACGAATTATATTTCTTTTGTGTGTCAAGGTAGTAATGGTGGTTTCCATCCAATAGTCCAACTATACAAACTAAAAGACTGACTCTTTTGTTCAATCCCAAAAATGATGGAAAGGTAAATATCAATTTGAGTTAATGTTAATATTTTAAACAGAAAATAAATATCTAGGTCAAAAGGAATTGTATAACATATAAAAGTGATACTTCATCGACACTGACAGCAGTATATATATATATATATATATATATATATATATATATATATATATATATATATATATATATATATATATATATATATATATATATATGGCATCATATCTAATATCTTTTGATAGTGACATGGGTTGGGCTATTTGTGATTCTGCAAACAGTGGAAAACGTGTTCCAAGATCTGATGAATACAACCACAATGGAAATTAAAAGATAACAAAGCTTCTCTGCCACCACTTTACAGATCATTTTGATATATCAAAGATAAAGACATGAGTAGTACTACTCTTAATTAGCATTTCCATTTCAGGTTCCTTAGCCTGGTTAGCTATATAATTTCCATGTGACTTGTCGGCAGGAAGACTACAATCTGCTTTACATCAACATGAATTTACAACCAACTAATTAATATATAGAGATGACTTGGAAAGTGTCGACATCACGAATTGAAGGAAAATCAGCCTCCCCTTCCCCAACCAACAAAAGCGAAACCACCAACTTTTCTATTCTCAGTTGAGCACACAAGTCAATTCAATCATAGAATTCACCCAATCTTACTTTATTCTATTCTTTTAATTTGCTCACTTCTAATCACCTGCAGTAACGATGAGACATAGATGACACTCACCCAACTAAAAAATATGTTACTTCTTGCCATCTTTATATGCCTATAAATATCACCATGAATTATTCAAAACACATTACCAAACAACTTAGCATTAATTAGCTAATTCAGATATAACTATTTCTGAATATATAAGTTCTTCCAGACCAGAAAGGCAACCAAAGCAATCCATCAAAATATGGATCCGAGATTCTTACAACATGTTATGGGAATTCCAATTAGATCATCAACAAAGGGACTACTATCAACTGAACCTTATCAACCCCATTGCCCTCTTTCTACTACTTCTTCTAAGATCAATGGCATAGAGAGAAAAGACAGTTTTGCAGTCTGGATTAAAGATTATGGTAAAGTTTATTTCTCTAAACTTGTAATAATAAACAACTGATCAAGTTCTCTCTATCTATGAATCATTAAATATCATTATTTTCTTGTATGCAGTTAGTTTAGGACCCAAACTAATTGAAATCATGAAAGACAAGTTGAATCATGGTGCCAAAATCTTCCGATTTGGGAGCCAACGCAAACTATTTAGGAAGCGCTTCAGCATCAAAGAAGAAGAGAAACTGTTGCAGGCTTCTCAATGCTGTTTGTACACTACAGCAGGTGCCATTGCAGGTGTGCTGTTTGTGTCTACAGAAAGGGTTGCTTTTTGCAGTGATAGGCCCATCATAACGGTTTCTAGGACAGGCGAACTCGTAAAGTTCCAATATAAGGTATGTAGGAGGGAATTCGATCGGAAGTACTTAATTTCCTCTAGTCTCATGCATGCAATTCTCAGATTTTGAATTATTTCATGACCTTTAAATTGTTCTTTGTAGGTTTCTATCCCACTAGGAAAAATTAAAGGAGTTGAAGAGAGCGTGAACATGAAGAGAACATGGAACAACTGCGCGGAGATAGTAACGATTGATGATTTCAACTTCTGGTTTATGGGTTTGATTAATTATAAGAAAATATTAAGATACCTTCATCATGCAACTAGTCACGATTGCTTATGCAAATTAAGTTGATGATTCCATGTATATTTCGAAGGCAAATAGTCCTTTAGTCATAGTTTATTTGATTGTTTCCACGCTTTCGTTGCACAACCACTTTAATTCTCTTAATTATGAGAAAAAATATGTATATATGTTGATATAGGGTTTCAATGTCTCGTCTTCCCTAACTTTAAGGTTAAAGACCACTAACTGGTTGTCACTACAAAAGAAAATAACTTTAATTTCAAGACAACTAACAGTCTATACCGGCATCAGAGCACCGTTAAAGCTTTTCTAAAACATTTTGACGATAAGTCGTCGGAAACTTTTGCCTCCCAATTCCGTTGACTGGAATTTTGGAAACCATTTTGTGGTTAAAAAAAGGTGTTTGGGTGTTGAATAAAAAAATATGATAACTGGAAACCTTTTAGGGTAGATTTTGGAGAAATAAATACTAAAATTTGGGTAAATCAGAAAAAAAAAATATATTATTTCGATGGTTAATCCAAAATAATAATAATAATAATAATAATAATAATAATAATAATAATAATAATAATAATAATAATAATAAATTACACTTATTTTTATAGAATTGACATATGTTTAAAATGATGTTTTTTAGCTAATATTTTTATTTATGGTTATTTTGTTAATATTTTTGGACAATCTTTGTTTGGGCATGTACTTTAGCGACGATAGTGTCGTTGTATCCTTCAACCTCCTAGAAACAAATTGCAACATCCTTCGTCTATATAACTATATTAGATCACCAGTTGTGAAACCGGTATATTATACGGGTTAATTAAAACATAATGTTAAACAGGAACGATTAAATGAAAATTTTATTTGAATTTGAAATATAAAATTAGTGACAATTATGAAAAAAAAACATACAAAAAATAAATTAATTAAAATTATGTGTTTAATTGTTAGACCCGTGTACTAAATAATTTATTATAATAAAATGTTAAATACAAATGTTTAAAGTGTCAATTTATTTGAAATTGAAATTGAAATTGAAATTTGAAATTTGAAATTAATAGTTATTATAGTAGGTTTAATTTATGGAAATTAAATTAATGATATACTGGAAATGAATAATGAAGTAATTAACAAGTGGAAAATAAATATATTTTAAAATTATGACAAAATGACATGTGGTCAAATAAATGAGAGAATGACAAGTGGCAATAACATTTTCATTTATTAGGGTAGATTAGGTATATCTACAACACCGTCACATCAAAAATCAAAAATGGTATTGCATCAACATCTTATCACCACCACACTTAAACCAGACCATTAGGCCATGGGTCATGGACCTCACGACAGGCGTTCATGGTCATGTGATAAGTTGTCAGCTAGCCCTGTTGAAAATACCCGTTATCCGAATTACCCGTCAGATTTTTTCGGGTATCGGGTAAATGTTTTCGGGTATTTGGGTAACCCGATTTTTTTTGGGGTCGGGTAAAGGGTAGGTGTTTGGGGTTTCGGGTATAACCGATTACCCGAAAATTTATTAAACAAGTAAAGATGGCCCAATATTTATTACTCTTATATGAGTTAATTATCCGATTCCAAAAAACCAAAACTCCAAGTCCGAGCTCCTTGCCTCCCTCGTTCTATTTTCTCGTCAAAAACCCTCGCAAGTCGCATAGCATCTTCGTTCATCACCGATCAACTCCAGACAGCAGCCGGTCGACCTCGCTTCCTCCCCTGTCGTCCCCGCCTCGTCACCGGTCTTGGTCATCACCAGTCGCTCGTCATAGCGTCGCAGACATCCTCGCCAGTCGTCACCTCCAAGATATTTGGAAATCAAAGTTGGAAGTTCAAACTTGGCTTGAATGTAAGTGATAACTACCAATTTCTTTTATTTTACAGTTAAATTTCGTAATTTCATCCCTTTACTTGAAGCTGTATCGACCTAGAAGCTTCTGTACAAAAACATGGGAGAAAGAATAATTAGTGGACAATTTTTTTAGATGGAGAAAGCCAAAGTTCATGGGGACAAAACTCGTGTCTACAATCTCTTTCATATAACAAATGTAGACATCTAACACAAGCATCGATTAATGGACGATTATTCTCCATGATGTTATAAGACAATGCATTATACACTAATGTATTCAACATTGATGTAAATAGAACCTACACCACAAATACCAAATTTATAAATACAAACTAACATATTGGTAATTTAGTATTACCTGTTTTTCATAGAACTCTATGTCATCAAGAACAAGCAACAGGTGTGCATAAACAACAGAGAAAAGATGAAGTAAATGAGAGGAATAAGTTGTTAAGCCTTCTGGACCTTTTCTAAAAGGCTCAATATCTCCTTGGGATTTTCCAGCGATTTTGTTTAATACATTTTTAGTTAATCCTTTTTTTCTTTTTTTTGGAGATTCTGTTTCTATCTCTGGAATCTTCAGTAAGGTTAAAGTTAGCATTAGAGGTGAATTTTGATTTAGGGAAAAAGGAGATATTGAGTGATTCCTAGAGATTTGAAAAAAAATCCAGGGGTGAATGTTAAGTGCCATTAAAAAATTAAAAAACTTAAAAACTTAAAAAAAAAAAAAAGGGGGTAATACCCGAATTACCCTTATCCGACCCATTACCCGAATTACCCAAACCCGAATTACCCGAATTTAATTTGGGTAGGGTAACGGGTAATTTTTTTATATGAAAAACCCGAATTACCCGAAATCCAAAATTTTTACCCAATCAACACCCCTATAATGTCAGTCACCAGTGACGAGTTTAGAACGTAAAACCATATAATTCACTATTTAAGTTAAACCGATTATTAAAGAAAATAAACAAAAAATTATTAGTTGCGGGTTTGAATCGGGTCGAGTCGTATAATTAAAAAAAATATTTAAAGTTCTTACAATTATATGCAACTACGTCGTCTTATATATTGATATATTTTAATAATTGTATAATTACTAATATTTTCTAAAACATTTTTTCAATATATGACATCAAACTATATATCACCACTAATTTTGCTTATTGTAATAACGCTTAAACAAATTTCAACAATATTCCTTTCCACCATAAAAATAGATAGATAAAATGGGAAGATTGTCATATTTCCTCTTGGTAATTGTGTGACTGTTGAAAGAAATCTCTCTAAAAACTTTTTTTTTATTAGAAAGATAGAAACAGACCACGTCGAAGATGTAATAAATTCCTTTGCGAAAAAAAAATAACGAAAAAGTGTAGATATAATGATGTATTGGTATTATTTTCCTTCTGCTTTATTTAATTATTTGTTATTCATTTAAAAAAAAAAATCCATGTATTGGTATATTTGTTCTTTTAATCTGGGTGTAATATACACGTAGTGGGTTCCTTTTCTTTTGTTTCTATAAATGGGCCTAGCTCAATTTGGATGGACATTGTTTTTCTTGGGTTTGGATTTAAACTTGTATCTTACTAACACAATAATATGAAATTGACAAAGGAACCATATCCGTGATAGGTTAGATCAATTTCTAATATCTTGATTTGAAACGATAGTTATTTTTTTAAGAATAAGATGGTCAAGACTTTGAAATTCTGTTTCTCATGATGATAATTTATATCTATATTTATATATAAAAGGGTTAATATTGTAATTAAGAGTGTAATAAACTTTTTGCTTTTTTATTATAAATACGTTATTGTTTTAATTTAGAAAAAAATTTAATTGGTAGACACAGAATTCTTTATTTTAGTGATACCCAATTAACAAAATATTGAAGTTGCTAGTCTTCTAACTCTATTTTTTTTAAACAATTGTGTGGTACATAGACAAATAATTACCAAATGGTTTCTAGCCCAGTGGTATTCGGTGTTGTTCTCCCTCCTTGAGGTTGAGGGTTCAAGTCCCGTTGTGGACATAGACGGATTTAAGGTGTAGTTTAGGAGTAGGTTGGATTTGCCGTTTCAAAAAAAAAAAAAAAAAAAAGACAAATAATTCGTGGTCTATTTATAACATTAACGATAAAGATAAGGTGTTTGTCTAGCACTATTTATTATAAATTTATTAAACTTTTTTTATATTAATAATTTTATAATATATTAATTATAATTTGTTACTTTATTAAAGTTTGATGCACATGTTTTTTTTTTTTTTTTTTTAATATAATTAGTTACATGTTATATTTTGATTGTGTTTCTTAGGATAGAAAATATTCAATTTTCATTTTGAATAGAAAATATGGCTTTTTATTTAACTCAATGATAAAAAGTTTTGATGTTTCTTTTAACTGTTTTCTAATTCAAATGGTATATATCTTATAAAGGCCTGACATATATCCTGCTAAAACTGTAAACGTTGCCTTCAATCGAAACAAGATTTATCATTTTTAATAACAAAAAAATAATTACATTAGAAAACGGATGTAATTATAATAGTTCTTGATGTGATGTTTTTTCATGTTATAGCAAGTGAAAATGTTAATTACATGTCTTAGTATGTCGAGACAACAATATAACACATAAACAAACTTACAAAATCAATCAATTACATGTCTTGGAATGCCTTAAATTATCGTTTAAAAGTATTAGACAAAATTGCAAAAATGGTCCCTGTGGTTGTCAAAATTATACAGTTTTGGTCCAAAAAAGTTTGGTGGTGCACCAGTGGTCCAATTTTGAATATTTTTAGTGATTTTGGTCCCCTATACACTTGAAATTACTTTTATACCCTTATAATTTATTTTTTCTATTTTTTGTAATACTTTAATTAGTTTGATTTATATATATATATATATATATATATATATATATATATATATATATATATATATATATATATATATATTCATCTTAAAACAAAATAAATAAATAAATAAATATATAACCCACTACTCTTCCATCTTTATCATAAAACCCATTCATCACCAACTCCACCTCCATAACCGGTGCAACCCTCTTTTGTCCAGAACCACCATCGGTGGCTGCCGTTTCGCCTGAAACCACCTCCGACGCCCACCATTTTCGCCGAAAACGTAGGAGACTTCTTTACAGGGGAATGTTATTTTTTCACCGGAAATCATAACAGGAAGTGTGAGTTTCATCCAAAACCAAGACATCCGACGAACACCAAAACTCCGGCGAGCACCTGAACTCCAACACAACCCCTATAATCGTCCTCTTCTTCTTCTTCTTCTTCTTCTTCTTCTTCTTCTTCTTCTTCTTCTTCTTCTTCTTCTTCTTCTTTCTGTTCCCCTTTTCCATTTTCTGAAGACGAACACCAAACTCCTTCGTCATTGTCAACTACCAGCATCTTCGTCACTTCTCCCTCCTCCACTGTTCTCCTCTGGTTCTCATTCTCCTATATCTTATGACCACTCATCGAAACATGGCTTCTAATGGACGAAAATGGTGGAGTTTCTCTAAAATCACGCTCTTTAAAGCCACCATCAACATCATCCTCCATTGGAGCTTCTTCCAAGTCCTCCTGAACTAGTTTTTGAAAATTAGGGCTTGTGTATGACCGTTCTTCTCTTCTTCTATAGGGGGCTCCATCTCGTTCACCTTCTCAAGTTAATTTCTGGTGCTCTACTGTGTTTAATTGAACTTCTGCACAATGGATCTGACCACCACCATTGTTGTCGCATACCATCACCATTTGTCACCACAAGGAAACCATAGCCCTAAAAATATAGATCGAGACCACCGATGAATGAAGAAGGTTTCCGTTGATGGTGTTTTCTGGAGATGAAGAAAGAAGGATGGTCCCGGTTGTGGTGTTTTCTGGTTACCGTGATGAGAATAGTGGTGTTCAAGGAGGAAATCGGGTGGTCCATCGGTGGTTCTTTGTTAAATTTTTGGAAGCAATCTTCAAAATCCCTAAATCAAAACTGAGTGGTGGTGTTTGGAGAATGGCTAGAGAGAGAGAGAGAGAGAGAGAGAGAGAGAGAGAGAGAGGGGGGGTAGGGTTATTTTATTTTAATTTTTTAATTTATTTTTTAATTAAAATAGTAATAACAAATTAAAAATAAATAAAAAAGAATTATCAAAGGGCATATTTGTCATTTCATGTTGGGTCTGGACCAAAAACACATAACAATTCCAACTATAGGGACCAAAACCGCATAAGGTATTCGAAATTGGACCGTACCGTCAAACTTTTTTGGACCAAAACTGCAAAATTTTGACAACCATAGGGACCATTTTTGCAATTTTGTCAAAGTATTATTTAATAATAATTAATTTTTTTTCATTTACAGAAAAGTGAAAACACATAAACAAAAAATGACAAATTAAATATGTTACTTGAGTAAACCCAGTAAATGCCCCGGCAGATGATGAAAATGCACATCAAACAAACTTACAAAATCGATCAATAGCTAAAAAACACACATCTAAACTCTATGGATATATGAAGAGATGAAAACACACATCTAACAATGTCAAGACCGAGCAATAGATAAACCACACATCCAACAAACAAAAATTCCTCATCCGACGATGTCCGCAGCATTACGTTTGTTTTTTTTACAATATTATTTTCTTGAAAACTAAGAATGCCTAAACAAAAGTGAGATTCATAAGAAGAATGGCTGTATATATGCATGCAAGTTGGTCCTCAAATCATCTGCACACGAGCAACTTCCATCTTGGAAGTGATGGAAATACCTGTCGTCTCTCACTGTGATCAACCTTTTTGTGACTTTTGAGATTAATTTCATAAAAGAGTGGCAATCATCACACATCTTCCCGGAGGCCTTTACGATAAAGATTGGTGCCATGTCATGTGCATTCAATAGGGCATAAGCTACTGCAAGCTTCTCGCTGTGATAACCATCACATTCACATGAGTCTTCCAGTACATTATTACCAGCATCTGCTTTAATACTAGCAAACAAAGACTTGATCATTTTATGATGCTTAGCAAATTCTGGGTCACCACTGACAACCGAAACAAACTTATGTCAGGTTCTTTATTTCTATCCCTAACTATTTTCGTCAATTCAGTGAGGTTTGCAGCTCCAAAACTTTGTAAAGCTTCTTTCTCATCAGCCAACCATTCATCAGGGACCAAATCTGCAAGTCGGGTAACCATATTGTTTTTATCAACATGAGGAGCATTGAGCATGATCTTCCAAGCATAGGAATCGAATTTGAAGCCTCAAAGAACTCATAATCTGAGGAACCATGCATCATTGTTGTCCATGAAACCACGTCTCGAGCTTTATACGCGGGTAAAACATTCAGAGCATCTCCAACATTTCCACAGTTCCGATACATCTTGACCATTGCATTACATACAGACACATCAAGCTCGACATCACTCTTTAGCAGCTTGTTGTGAACTTGATTCCCCAATTCGGAATATCTAAGGCGAGCACAAAGACCAAACATACCTATATAAGTAGTTTTGTTCCACACCATGCATATGATGATCATCAGCCATCATTTTCCTTATGATATTCAATGCCTCATCCAAGAAACCTTTTTCAACCATGAACATATTATATGTGGAGGTATCCGTTTGAGGGATAGAAACCACAGCCCCTACCACATCCGACAACATGCGATACAAGTGTACAAGTGGAGTTTTCACGTACGGATGAAACTCTAATCCAGATTTCAATAAATACCCATGCCACTGTCTGCCTAAAAAAACGTCCTCAACTATTATACAAGACGTAAGCACGAGTGCAGATTTATAGTGGTTAAGGCGGAAATCCCGATCACGCTTTGAAACCCATTTTGATTTATATGTTCTAAGAAAACGAAAAGCAAGCCCCTTTGGGAACTTCCCCGAAATTAGGTCGTCACTCCACGAAACGACGTTTTGTTTATTCATTTGATCAAAATTACGGCGTGCAGACATCAGTGCTTTAAATTTTGACAAAATATAGAACACACCATTAGTGCTGTACTGATCATTAGACACAATCGAACGAGCGTGGATTACTTTGCCCATCTCAAGTTTCTTAGTCCGACAGTAGTTTAGAAGCTTAACATCGTCCTGTAGAAGACGCGTAGGGAAATGCGTGGGACGAATCAGGGAAGACATTACTCTATTTCCACCTTTGTTCACTGATTCCCCTTAAAATACTCCTTGTTAAATACTGAAATCAGATATTTTTCCATCAATGTGACGTTTGGTTTGTATAATCTTTTAGAAGGACCGAAATTTATCAAGGAATTAATAAGAATATCATCCTTACATAATGCCTAAAAACGAAGGAGAGCACATAAGGTTGCATTTATTAGGGTAAAAAAGTCGATCTTTACAGCCGGTTAATACAGAAAAAATAAATAAGTAAAGCACACTAAAGCTTTTACACCACTGTAAACCATTTACCTAAAAATTCCAAAGGCAAGAAACAATACTAGAGAAGGATCCGATCTTTACAGCCAGTAAATCCAGAAGAATTGCAAAAGCTCGCTCTCGAAAGTGCTTATAGATGAGAGGGCATTAGCAGGATTATGATGGACTTTTGCTGGCAAACACACGAGTACAAATAGTTGTCGCTACAGAGAGAGGTGAAGAAGAGTATAATGAGGATGAAGAAGAGTTTTAAAGATAATACCTGAAACGTCGGTCGAGGGGAATGCCCTCATTATATTTGATTGTGTTCCAAGTCTTGATCCTTAAATCTTGATAACTATTGCTATATACTGAGTATTGAGTAATGTGTGATAGATGTCGTCAAAGGAAAATATTTTATTTAAATCAAAGCTTGAGTTAGCCATAACGACATAACTATGGTATGTGGATTATTTTCTAATTTGTGTTGCAACTTGCAAGTGATATTTGAATGAGAAAAAGACTAAAAAACTACATCCCTTAAAGATTTTCCACGAATTTAGTAAAAATCAAGCTTATTCCAAAAATAGCCACCAATTTGGTAGGTCTCAACTACAAAATTGGCAATATACTTGCGAAATCATCAAAACTACATAAAAAAAAAAAATGCCAAGTTTGACCTGCAAATAACAAAAACATAATTTTGAAATTTTATAGTAGGAATCTTGAAAGATCATTTTCAAAGGAAGATAAGTTTTATGTTCTAATTTTGAAACGGCGAAATGCAAATAAATAATATTTATAGAGACTTTTGTAGCTATGACCTTCAAAGTTCCCTACGATTTTTATGGGTAAAAAATCATAGGGTTTTTTTGCGAAAAAAAAAAAAAGTTTACTTTAAGTTCTGTGTATTAGGAATCGTGAGATACCATATTCAAAGAAAATATTGCTACAATAAATTGTTAGATTGAGAGGATTTTACCCAACAAAAAAAAAAAAAAAAAAAACAACAAATATGGTTCAAAAATAAGAGGGAAAATGCCTTACGCATGATATTCGTTTGGATGGAGCGGTTCGATCCCAAATTGATTTCGGTTTTTAAAATATGGATCCGAATACTGAAAACTAAACAAATCTAATCCGATTCAACCAAATTACAATTCGGTTGGATCGGTTTTTATATTTCGGCTTCCAAAAATCGAAATATTCTAAAACCATATATAATTACAATATTAGCCAGCTTTATAGAAAAAACAAAAATAAATTATTTAGTTGTGGTTTAAAACTTATAAACAACTACTAAAAAATATATTATAGTTTAGTATTTTATAGATAAATTTTTTTTTAGAAAAATGCATATTACATTTTTTTTATTACGTGGAATATTTTAAATCTATTTGAAAAATAAATTACTAAATTAATAAATAATAGTAGATATTTATTAAAAACAAATGAATAACAAAATGTTATTAAGTTTTTTTTAGACTATTTGGTTTTTATTTTATAAATCAAAACCATTCTGTAATCCAAAATAATAATTCGATTTTGTTAAAAATCAATAAAAAATTCAAATATTCGAACCAAATTGTCAAATTGGACAATTACAGTTTACAAAGTTTACTCATTTTTATAGCCACTTTAGCGATTTTTTGGTCGTTTAACTATTTCGTATTCTCTATCTACAAAACTACCAAGTTGATTAATATAATAGATGATTAATAAATAACTAGTGTAGGTGTCCATATTTTGCATGGGTTGAAATGGTGTTTGTTTTTTTTATTATGTGTGTATAAGTAGTAATCAACCATGTTTTACTAAATAAATAAACAAAACACACACACACCAGATTCCCTTCTTATTTCTAATAGTGGTTGAGTAGTCAATAGACCAAAAGAATTCTCAATTCAGGGTCAAAAATACTTAAAATATTGTCCGAAAGTAATTAAAAGGTTGTAATGGTCATAATCTTCAAGCCAACGATAAATTATCCTGCATAATGGTATAATTAGAAAAAAAAAAAAAAAAAAAACTCCTTAATAAGAAATAAGATTTGTAACAGAAAAAGAAAGAGAGATGAGATGCAACTTCTGCACAATTCACCTTACAATAATGTCTCCGAGTAGCTTTCGATTTAGACCACCTTTTGAAAAACAGGAGCCTCAATTCCAACAATTCCAATTAAAGTATACCCTTCATGCGGGATCGAATCTTAATGATGAGTATGAACAATGGAAGAATTCAATGTAACAATAATGAATATAAGTGAATAATGGATAACAACACCAGAGAAGATTCCCTCTCTCGTTAGCACTAAGCTAAGAGACAATGAATTTTTTTCGTTGATATTTGAATAAATTATATACAATTAATAAAAAGGACAAATTTGACTAAAGAGAAATAAAACAAAAATAGAACAAAATAGGAATACAAAAAATAACAACGGGTCTAAGGCACAAAGGTCAGCCTGTATATGTGATATGTTAGTAGCTAAGTGTGGGCGGGGCCCGTATCTCATTAGTATCAGAGTATAGATATCAGTCAGATTGTTGGATTGCTATGCTTGTTGTCTGTGTGATACTTGTATGTGTTTGTTTATGTATGTGAGTGTGGGCGGGGCCCGTATCTCCATGAGAATGGGAGCGGCCTGTATCTCCTAGTTGTATATTATTTGTATGGTATGTGGTAGTATGGGGAGACTCACTAAGCTTTGTGCTTACAGTTTTTAGTATTGGTTTCAGGTACCTTGGTTTTCAAAAGAAGAGTTCGGGATGATTGCAGTGCACTCACCATTTGTTTAGCCTGGGATGTTTATACTATGATATATTTGACAGTTGTTATGATATTTTGAGATACACTGTATATTATTTTTATATGATGAGGATATTTATGGTTTTATTAATGATATAAAAACAAAAATTTTAGACTGTATTTTTAGGATGTTTCAAGTTAGTATCAGAGCCTTGGTTTGAGGGATTCGGGCACACTCTCGAGTGTGTTTGAACTCAAACTAATGACATGGTATGAAAATTTTCAAAAGGAATCATTTTTACAAAAAGAATTTTGAAAAGAGAAAAATAACTTTGTAAATAGAAAAATGGTGTGATGCATGTAATCAGCCGAGCTCAAGTAAGTACTCCCAAATTACCCATATAAGTTTATGTTATGATATGTTTTTGAGAACTGCATGCTAGTTTAGGACTAAGGATCTAGGAAGGATGTCTTATGTGCCTGCTATATGTATCTCAGCTTAATGAACTGCATGCTAGTACAGATTAGTCAGGGATAGCCTGAGAGAGATATGCTTAATTATATTTACTCGATGCTCGAATGATGCTTGCTTTGTGCTTTTAAGGGTTCTAGTTATCTTTTACTAACTAGTAAACGAATATGATGTGTTACATATTGCGAGGACTGAATAATTTCAGAAGGTTAGGCCTAGCTCTATTGCATATCTCTTGTTTGAGTCCAACCATTATAGGGTAGGATCTCTCATTCAAAGAGTTATCTAGTCTTAGTGATATGTAATAGTATTCACGAGCTAGTTATAGGGAGATAGTATGGAATTCTTTTGCAGATGATGGCAGATAGTGGGTTGGTGATTACCATAGGGTAAGCCTAGGATGATTTTAGCATGAGATTAGCTGTAGTAATATAAGGGACTTGGTGGAGTCGAGACATTTCTTAAGGAAAGTACGGATAAATGTGGAAGGTAGTATGGGCCCGTACTATTGAAAGCATAGGATCCGTACTCGAATCAAGGAAAGCTGAGATAAGACCAGGGAACTTGTATTGGGTGAGATCGCTCGAGTTTGATGAGTATTATGGAGATTGTGATGATATATTTCTAAGTATAGTGACATTACATGATAGGTCAGTTAGCACCACGGATGCCGGTAAGGGATCTGGTTCAGGCTCGGGAGTCGGGCAACTTGATGATCAGAGGTGGGTTATACACCTTGCCTTCGGAAGATCTCAGTACATGATTGGACCATTATGAAGGTTTCGCGAGCCGTACCCGAGAAGTTACCCGACATCTTTGGGCGTGTCGCTGATATGGTGACCGCTAAGTTCCAGGGTCAGACAACAGATGTTCAGATGGTCAATAGGTTAGTAGGGGTAACTTGAGAGCATGAGATTGGTTTAGATAGGCAGTCGGGAAAGAGTAAACGGGAGCATGGTCTGAGACATCGACCTGAGCAGTTAGATGCGACTGCAGCTAGTATCTGAGACCAGTGGGTCGTATTGATTGAACGAAAGATGAAGCAGGCAATTCAGTGCTTCAACCAATTCAGTGTTTCGGGCAGTTAGTGCTTCAGTCAGTTTAGTATTTCAGGCAGTTTATTTCTTCAATTAGTTCAGTGCTTCAGCCAGTTCAGTGTTTTAGGCAATTCAATGCATCATTTAGGTTTGTACTCCAGGGAGTTAGTGCTTCAGTCCATTCAGTGTTATAGGCAATTCAGTGCTTCATTTAGTGTTAGTGGTTGGGATATATCTCCAAGAGATGTAATATGCAGTTTCATATCGTGGATCATGAGTGGTTAGTAAAAGGTTGTTCCCAATTGGCGGGATGGGATCACTTAGTATTATCTTGGTTTGTGGATGGGATCGGTTCAGGGGTATTATGTGGAAGGTTTCCGGTCAGGGTTCCGCAGGATGGTTATACAACATCATCAGAGTTCAGTAATTTTAGTAACCGTTAATGATTGGCTGTTGGAAGCGCCGAGGAAATGGCTCATTGCTGAGGTTTGGGTTGGAGCCGCTGACTTTTGGGCCTTCGAGATTTTGCGTGTAATACCAATTCAAGCAGCAAGGGCTACCGGTTCCGCTGGAACTCAGGGAGTGCTCCATCAGTATCTAGGAGATGTGTTGATTTAGTATTGACTAGTTTTGGAACACTAGCAGTGGTAATCGTTGGATTTCCAGCAGATGGATCATCAGAATATGGGGTGGATTGGGAACTCCTCTTGGTTCCAGAAGTGCTGAGAAGACTTAGGAATCTAAGTGGGGGAGTACCATTCAGGTACTCAGGAGCAGAAGAAGGTGCCATACCAGGATGAGTTTGCATTCCCGCTGGGTGAAATACAACCCAAGTGGCTGATTGGATTGAGGAGTAAGTGAGTTGGGAGTTTGGGAAATTTCCCAACGTTGGGATTTGCGTCTTCTGAGTGTTTGATAATTGGTGATGGGAAATCAGGTTTGGAAATTTCCGACAGATGCGAGATCAGTCAGGATGCGAGACCATGTTCGTGTTCGACATCGAATGAGCTCAAATTGGTAATTAGCAGCTAAACAACATGGAAAGTGTTGTATTTCTGTGGGATAATCGTGACATACACTAGCAGACAAATAGCAGGGGATGTATGGTACGACTACGGTGCAACCGTATCATTATTCATATGGTCAGATTATGTGAGGAGGTCTTGTTAGACTACGGAATAAGTCGTAGCATACACACGTTCTTTCAGATGAGTTAGGCCCGGGTGGGTCAGTTCGTAGGATCATGGGAAGGCCAAATCGTTATCAGAATCAGGAAAGAGTAGGTCAAGCACCCAAACATGCTCGACAATGTTCGGTCGGGTTAGACTGAAAGGGGTAGGTCGAGCACCCAGATATGCTTAGAAATGCTCGGTCGGGTAAGACTGAAAGGGGTAGGCCGAGCATCCAGATATGCTCAACATTAGCTGGTTGAATCAGACCGAAAGGGAGGCCCGCACCCATATATGCTTGGCAGTGCTAGAGTCTTAGAAGCTTATGCGACAGTGATTTATTTTGGTTGGGACCCGAGGTCGAGGCCCATATGATTATATCTATATAGGTGGGACCTGGTAGAGACGGTTGGGTCAAGGCATGGAATCGAAGGTCCCATGATTTATAGAGCCGAGAGTGACAATGTGGATATGGTAGTTTCGATAGTCGAAGTTTTCTTCGGAAGTCGCGGGAAGCGACTGAGAGCAGGTTCATTAGTTCAGCGACCGGGTGGGAATCCGATATTCCACTTAGTTGGTAGATAAGTTGGGGCCTAGGAGGTCTTGACTCATTCGGACAGTGGATAAGAGATAGTAGGATGTTCAGGCAGAAGTTGTGATAAGAGAATTCTTGTGTGAAGCATCTAATATACTGAGGATGCCAAGTCACTCACAGCGGGATTAAATAATATCAGAAGTAATTGATTTGACTTTGTTGCGCATCCTTCCTATGTGTCTTAACCATTGCAGGAAAGAATCTTCTACTTGAAGGAATATCTGAGCCTTTGTCAAGTATAGGTGTTCCGTAGGGATATTGTTCTGTAGGGATATTTGGTTTGTGATTATGTTTTCTAGTAGGAACCTCAAGTTACCAGATGTTGAGTAGCCAGTTGGGAGATAAGTGCAAAGGATTCGATAATAATTCAGTATCGGCGGACTGATAGAGAGTTAGATCATCTAGAGATTTCAGGTTCCATATGGAATAGATATGATCATGTTGCAAGGAATTCGTTCATTTCTGGGTTTTAGAACCCCACGAGGGATGATTTAGACTGGCTTAGAAAGGCTGGGGTTATACTCGGGATTAAGGTCATGTCGTTCAAGTTGTTGGGCATGCAAGGGATGGTAAGGGTGATTTCAAGGACAAAATCTAATTTAAGTGGGGGAGAGTTGTAACATCCCGTTTATTAAATAAATAAATAGACAAATTAATGAATGAATAGTAGTCCTAAAAATCAATAATAATATAGCAAGGTGTTGGTCTCGAGGAGTTAAATAGTACAATTTTTGAAGTTGGGGGTTTGTAAATATTTATGAAGATAGGGACTGCTTGGTAAATTATTGGGACTTTATTTGAAGAGATTTAGGAGGCTAAGGGGCCGAATGGTAAGTTTTGGACCTAAAATGAAAATGAATTTATGGAATCAGGGGCTAAAGGGTAAATTTTGGATTAAAGCTGAAAAGATTTTGTAAGGAGGGGCTGATTTCAGGAATATGGACAAGTTGAAGTGAAACACGGGTTTAACCCCGTATCTTTTTCTTTCCCTCTCATTGGAGTATTGAAACCCTAATCGCTAACTCCAGCCACCACCACCATTTGTAACAGCTTCAACCACCAACCTCGTGTTCAGTTGCTGCCATGTTGATGTGTCGTCCGCCACTCACTACCATGCTGTTGAAGCGCTGCCGCTCCCACCCGCTACCAACAACGGTGCAAACCACCAAGAGATGCGTCGAAGAACACAGGAGGTGTTGTGTTCGTCATGTGAAGGCCGGGAGCCACCGAAAATGCATGGTAAGTCCACCTGCAACTCATATTTTCTCGTTCTCTTGTTCTTTTCTATAGATACGACGTCGGAGACGTCGTTACAGTCGTCGGTGGTCATTATGTCTTTGTTCTTGTCTTTTCCGACGACTCCTACCGCTAAGGCGGTGGATGTATAAGTGTATGCTCGAGTGTACATGCTGGTTGCTGTATTTGTGGGATCATAGGTGCGATTTGTGGCTGGAAAACCCACCGCGACCACCATGAGGTAGTGGCTACCACTGTTTGATGCCGTTTTCTGCCGCCACCAACCACCGTGGGAGGTGGCTAAGTGTGTTTATATTATGTGGCTGGTTTAATAGTGAATGTATATAAGTTTTTCTTAATCAAAAGTGAAGAAGATCACCGCCACCACCGTGAGGTGGTGGCTGCCGCCATGAGCCGCCGCCGACCACCACTGTCCGAGGTGTCAGTGGGTGGTGCCCGACCTAGTAGAACCCTAATGGACCTAAAAGCTTAATGTTGGACTTGGTTGGCTCGTGTTTGGGTTAGAAACCCTAATGGTTTGTTGGTTTGGATCTATCGGGACCCATGTTATAGGCCATTAGAATTGAAATTTGAATTATGCCCAATTACACTGTATGATTGACGTGGTAGATTGATGGACTTAATGGATTAAGTCCTTAATAGGTTAAGTGTTTCTAATTAACCCTAATCGTCATTTCATGTGAAAAACCCTAATTGTGTTAGGTTTAGAGTTGGGCCTAGATGTCTGGACTCTTGATGGGCCAACTATTAATAAGTAAATGGACTAAAATAATTGGATTGGACTTCAGGAGAAGGCACATTGGACAGGCTTGGGCCCAATTGGGAAAATTGGGCCATAGATGGGCCTTGATGATTATGAGATGTTGGACCATCAGAATGTCAAGTGTTGGACCGAGAATAAATGGTTGGGCCTTAAGGCATGGCCATATAGAGGTTTGGGCCTAATTTAGAAAATTGGGCCATAATTGGGCCTTGGTTCATTATTAGACTGTTGGGCCTTTGGTTTGGGCCTTAGGCTTGAGTCAAGCTAAATTAGGGGTAAACTAGTCTATTACCCCAAGCATGGACTTATGGTATGTGTTGAAGCCCAATTATTAATTAGGTGTTATTTTAATGTTGACAGCTTGGGGATCTGTCAGCCAGCAGCCCGAGATTTATTCACGGGACTTCAGCAGCACGAGGTGAGTTTTCATTCAGTAAGAACGGGTCTAAGGCACCAAGGTCGGCTCATATATGTGATTTGTTAGTAGTTGAGTGTGGGCGGGGCCCGTATCTCATTATTATCAGAGTATAGATATCATTCAGATGGTTGGATTGCTATACTTGTTGTCTGTGTGATACTTGTATGTGTTTGTTTATGTATGTGAGTGTGGGCAGGGCTCGTATCTCAATATTATTTGAGTGTGTCCAGGCCCAAATCTCATAGTAGCCGAGTGTGGGCGGGGCCCGAATCTCATAGTATTATTTGAGTATAGTTATGTGATTGCATTATAGATATACTTGTTATCTGTGTGATACTTGTATGCATGTTAGTAGCGGAGTGTGGGCGGGGCCCGAATCTCCTAGACAACAGAGTTTGGGCGGGGCCCGAATCTCCTAGACAACAGAGTTTGGGCGGGGCCCGAATCTCCTAGACAACGGTATGTGGGTGGCGCCCAAATCTCCTAGCCAACAGAGTGTAGGCGGGGCCCGAATCTCCATGAGAGTGGGCATGGCCCGTATCTCCTAGTTGTATGTTATTTGTATGATATGTAGTAGTATGGGGAGTCTCACTAAGCTTCGTGCTTACAGTTTTCAGTATTGGTTTCAGGTACCTCGGTTTTCAAAAGAAGAGCTCGGGATGATTGCAGTGCACACACCATTTGTTCAGCCTGGGATGTTTATACTCTGATATATTTGATAGTTGTTATGATATTTCGAGATACACTGTATATGATTTTTATATGATGAGGATATTTATGGTTTTATTAATGATATAAAAACGAAAATGTTAGACTGTATTTTTGGGATGTTTCATTAATCCTAGAACGGTTAGACTCAAACAAGAGCTACGCAACACGACTAAATCCATCACTCGAAGATTATCCGACCTATGCCCCATGTGACCTAGCGTATTCACTTAGTAGCTAGCTCACATTGCTAGAAGTCCCACAAAGCACAAAGCAAGCAGCATTCGGGCAACAAAAAACTAACTAACATATTCCAATCAAACAATTCTATCTATACATACAATTCACAATCAGGTGACTCGTGTCACTAATCTCATCCTAGGCTCACCCTAGGGTAACTCCGACCCACAAACTATCATAGAACATTCAGACCACATACCACATCCCATGTTGTCCACATCCACCCTCGCTGTCGGCTGCCTTAGGCATGCAAATTATACACAGAACATGATCTAATAGACTGTCAAATAATAGACCCTATCCTAGGACCACAACCAGACAAGGAACAAGAAATGTCTTGATACCCTTCTGGGATGCATCATTGTTGTAGTAATGCTCGACAAGAGATATTACTTTGTCAGTAAGGTGCATGTACTTGCTCCACTTTTCTTTTGTCTTTTATAGAGTGGATACACCTTTAAGGTTTTGCCAACAAAATCCACTTTCATCCCGCTCATGCTTTTGAATTTTGATTTACACCTTCAGTTTAATAAAATAAATGAAAAGTATGATGAAAGGAACGACTCTGTACATATGATGTTATGGATGACATGCATTAATCATCCAATTATTAGATATACATATTATCGTTCAAAAGAAAGCATATGCACACTCTGATGTGTTAAATCAAGTAGATAAGTAATTAAAAAGACTAAAAGAGTAAACATTACCAAAAACAATAAGTGGATATAGAAACTAATAAGTAAATCATGCATTATAGCAGACCGATACATAGATGAACAACTTGATTCTTCATCAAATATGGAATACTCATCGTGCTTGTTTCATAATATGTTTCTGTTAGCGGAAACTACTTGCTTAAGGTAAGATTACATCCAACAACTCTCAACCAATCAAGGAACAAACATACATACTTAAACCGATCCATCGGCTAGCATATTGATTTTTGAAAATCCAAATGAAGTAGAATTGCTCATAAATCACATAGAGAAAGATAGAGGGGACAGAGGGAGACGTACCAATTGAAGTGGTGGAGCGACAGGGTCGGAAGGAGTATGTAATGCGTCGCAGTCGCCAAGAAGTCCTTTGATGTTGAATCGCCTTGGTGATTTAGGTCTAGTAGGGCAAAGTCAAGGAAAACTAGAAAGCTACAACAAAAATTGTTGATATCTTGGTGATTTAGGTCTAGTCTAGGGTAAAGTCAAGGAAACTATGAAAGATACAAAGAGGGTGTTTGGCATTTCATTTAAGGAAAAATGTTATTTTAGGCCTACAAATTTTTACGATTTATTTTAAAATTCCTATATTTTTTTGTAGTATAGGGGCATAAAGTCTATTTTTTTCATGTTAAAAATATCATTGCCATCAATTTGAAGGGTCATGCGGTTAACCCTATCTAGTCAGCTAGTTTGAATGATATGTCAATATTCACAAAGTTTTTTATCAGATTATTATTATTATTATTATTATTATTATTATTATTATTATTATTATTATTATCCTTATTTATTATTTATTATATTATAATCTTGCAAAAAACATGAAAAAGTAGATGACGAACATCTCATGTTCTTGGATTTGAACAACTAGACAACACCCATCAATCACATTTTCTTCTTCTTGGTTATTAACATCTCATCTTATTATCATTAAGAGCACCACCATCAACCATTACAAGCAAGTTTGAAGATGTAACAAATATTTCATTCCTAAATCTGAGTTTGAAAATGTTAAAATATTTCATTTCTATTTTCATTAATTGTTTCTTTAATTTCATTTTTATTTCTTCGATTTGAAACAATGAAGAAAATCAAAATGAACAATTAGGTTTTCCATCTTGTTTCTTCGATTTCGTTTCCCTTTGGGTTTAGAGTTATAACAAATCTGGGTTTGAAGATGGTTTCCAGATCTCATTTCTTCAGGCCACTAATGCTCTAATATTGTATTATGGGAAATGTGGCACTTCGATATTACCTTGTTAATGTGCATATGTCGAAACAAGCATATATAGGAGAGTATGAAACTATACTATAATATGCATAAAAAACTTTGGAATAAGGCCAAACATAAGATATCAGGCGGCTGTAGTTAAGTTGTATGCAAGATATGGATTGTTCAATGAAGCTATAAAAGTGCATAATATTAGAAAATATCTTATATATAAAATGAAATAAATAATAAAAATCAATGAGAAATACCTTACAACAGTATATATTCAATTTTCCAAGTGCAATGCTCTTTTGTACTTAGTTCACCCCTCGAACGAGCTGCAAAATTTAAGGTTTCAACATAACATTATTTAATTAATGCAAACAATTTCATCTATAATGGAAATACCAATGGAAAGAAGTCTATTTTATATCTGAAAATTATTTAAATCAAAACTTCAAAATACTTATCACTACAGACTTAATAACAATGCTCAATCCCAAGGCCTCAAACCGTTCAACAATCTGAATTACAAATTTTGTAGAAAAAGAAACCAAAACCAAGGAAGAAATACTTAGAAGAAAATCAATAGATTTTCTAAACTCATTAATTAGATAAAAAAGCATCAAATCTTGTATAAAATGTTGAAATTATTTTGGGACACAGGGTAGAAGGAAAGAAGTGAGAGTAGTTGCAGACCTTATGTCCACCCTTCTATCAAGGAAACAATTGATCTTTGTAAAAAGGCACACACTGAGAGCATCTGAATTGCAAAATAATGTTGCATCAAGGGTTTCATCCAGAAGGATTCTCCAAAAAACAATAAAAACATGTAAACTAGTAAGAAAATATGAAGAAAATCCAAGTAACAAACTTATTATGACCCTTTACCTGATCTATTATTGCCAATGTATAATTTAAGTTCTTGTTCAACTGTATGGAATTTCTGCAAATCACAACCTTCACATAATACATAAATGAAATCTGTAACATCATAATAATTTTTGCAAATTCCATTAATGAACATGCCCGCTTTCTCCAACAAATGATCTATTTGCTTCCTACATCAAACAACAACACCATTATCTAAAATCAAAAGTTCCAGGGTTAGGGTTTCCTAGGATGAGGCCATGAGTGATAGAGCACGAAGTCAATCGATCAACTATAGAAAATCGAGATGATACATTACCTTTGTTCTTAAAGTATGTTGTTGAAGCTGCTTTCTTTCCAATCGATAGTTTTGAGGATTTGTTCTACAATCTTGACAAACGATACAGAACGTCTGTTAAAAACTTATGGGGAAAAAGTTTTGAGGATTTCCTGTAAGCTTAAATACCTGCTGAAGCTGGAGCATTCATTTGGAGACCCCTATTTGTCATTTCATCCCCTTCTACTCTATAATTCTTAGCATTTAGAAAATTCTTGAAGGATAAATCCTAATTATCTTCCTTAACTGAATGCTCCACTGAATAGTACCAAATTGGAAGAATGAACCGACCAAATAGACAAAAGAAAGGCATAATGTGTAGATAGTGTAGGTCATCATGTGTTTCTTAGGGTTATCTGAGTTGCGGTTCTTCAACTCTGATGGTTAAACCCTTTTTCACTTTTCACGGAGGAGATGGTCGATTTGTACAGGAGTGTGAGGTTGAAGAAGAAATAACTTGTTTTTTTTTACCAAAATATTTGTGATTTGAATAAGTATTTACAAATTACTTCTATTTTAAAACTAACTGTGATTTATATAGGTTAATTTAAAAAGAATAAAAAAATATAAATATCAAAATATTTGAGAATTTTAAATTTATAAGAAAATAAGAAAAATAATGATTTATTATAATGTAAATGTTTTTATCTTTTAAATTTAAATAAATAATTTAAATAAAGAAAAGAAACAATAAGTTTTAATTTTAAGAATTTAGAAATTAGATAGAATAAATCCATTTATTACTATATTTATTGTAATTATTATATTAAAATATTATATAAAATTTAATAAAATAAAAAAACTCATTATATGAATAAATAAATCAAAATAACTATGAGAAATTGAACAAGAGAAATTAAAAATAAGCCTCCCTTTTTTCCTCCTGGCTTCTTCCCCACTAATCAAAAACATACAGGACGCCTAGTCCGCGCTCACCGTTGTCATCATAGTTGCCCATCCCATCAATCTCCCCTTGCCGTCTACCATCCTCCTTTCGCCAGAGTACCCCCGTTACCCCATACAACCTGCCAATTCAATTTCTACTCCGTCCTTTGCAGAAAATACTCATTTTTTTTTTATGTAACTAGCTAGAATGTTCTGCATGATGTCATCTGAAAAGGTCTTTTGATCCTGTACGTAAAATAACTTCTCTCTTTGGCCAAGTACTTTGAAGATTAGTTTAATACTTGCAAGTCCACCAACTACCTAAAAATCCCAGAGATTAACTCTATACAATCCGTGATTCCATATGAGATGCTCTTGGCGATTGATTATGCCTTTGTTCGGCAACTTCCATTTCCTAGAATTCAACCAGAAAAAAGCATGTTGCATCCTTGTTGGTGGAAAAAAAAGTCAGAAAACAAAGGTTGTGTCGCCGGTAAAATTGGATGGGAAGAGGACGAACTGATGAAGAAGTTGGTGATATGGTAACAATCAATTAGCCATCAAATGCTCATCGTTGAAGCCTCAATTTGATTACCTCGTAAGCGAATGCAAAAGCGTTAAGCAATTCAAACAAATACATGCTCAAATCATCGTTTTATTCCTTATGAAACCTCACTTCCAGAATTGTGTAGGTTGGCGTCTTTTTGTGCAATTTCACCTCATGGAAACCTATCTTATACTAAAACCATATTTGATAAGCAACCAAACCTACTGTGCAACTCTATAATACCCTCATTAGAGGGTTTTCGGCACCCCTAACCAGCCTCAAGAATCCATCTTCTTGTTTCGTCAAATAATGGTGTAGGACCTAATAATATGACGTTCCCGTTTGTAATAAAGGCATGCACGTTGTCTTCAAGCATTGAATATGGGATTTTGGTTCATACCCATATTTTGAAATGTGGCTTTGAGCCTGACTTTTATGTACAAAGATCGTTGATTAAGTTTTATACAGATGCTAAACGTTTGCCTTCTGCAAAGAAGTTGTTTGATGCGCATCCAGAGAGAGATATTGTTTGTTGGAATTCAATGGTCAATGCATATGTAATATCCAGTCACATGGACCTTGCAAGGCAAGTGTTTGATCAAATGCCACACAGGGATGTGATTTCTTGGAACAGTATGCTCAATGGCTATGGACACCGATGTTGTTGGGCCATATCTCGGGCTGAGGTTCATATGGGCTATATTTGTGTGGGAGTTGCAAATGAGTATTCAATAACAAAAGCCTTTTGCATCTTTTTCCTTTCTTTGAACCGCATGCCACCCCAAAGTTAAAGCCTGTCATGATATAGTTTATAACATAAGTTGTTGTCTGCATCTTTTATTTTATGACACGTCATCTTTTCAATAGTCCATGTGTTGATCTTATCATAATGACCTTTAGTTGCCACACAGGTTGTTTATCATACAATGTACACGTTTTAAAGCCCAATTGCAATGAATATGATATTGACCCACTTAATCAACCTTCCCAATTTGTTGAAGTACCGCTTAAATAATATTTGTTGGGGCCACATCTAGTCTATTAGACCTTTGGATTTAAACTTATAACACCGTAAAATCGACACTTTTTGATCATATAACAACAGATACATCTTTTACTCATTAGAGAAAGTAGATCTACTACAAAAATTTTGAAACAACTATATATAAGACTTTACATGAAAAATGTACATCAAATTTAAGAACTAGTTAGTTTTCAACATCTATTACATAAGCATTCGTGGCCAATTGCATGATGGAGATATCTTAATGTTTTCTTATAATTTTCAAAGCCCAGAAACCAAAAGCTGAAATCATCAACAGTCACTACCTCCACATAGTTATACGATAGCCTCTTGGTGTTCATGCTTTCTCTTACTCCTTTTATCTTCCCTAAAGGGATTGACACCTTATATTGGAACTTTAACAGCTCGCCTGTGGGAGAATAAGTTTTAAGGGACCTATCACTGCAAAATGCAACCCTTTCTGTAGACACATAAAGTATGCCTGCAATTGCACCTGCTGTAGTGTACAAGAAGCATTGGGAAGCCTGTAACAGTTTCTCTTCCTCTCTGATACCAAAGGTTTTCCTAAAGATTTTACCTGGAGTGCTACCTAGTTGAATCATTTGGGCACCATGACTCAACTTCTGTTTCATGATTTCAATTAACTTGGGACTTGAACTTGCTGAATATTAACAAAAGATGAACAGTATAAGATTGACTGAAAGAAGTATAGAGAACATTTAATTATGCATGGTTGGAGAATTAATACAAGACAATTAAATAAAGTGGTGGTTAATTACCTTCTCTTTCAGCGCCATTGGTCTTGGAAGAAGTGGAAGAAATTGAGTGACAGGGTTCATAAGGTTTAGATAATAGCAATCCCTTGTTAGTTGATTTGATCTCAACTCGAGTATCATGTTTTGATGATGATCTGTGATCCATAGTTGATGTATGTTTGTTGTGATTCGGTTGCCTCGAAGGTGTATTGTTTTGATTGTTGCTAGTACTTCTGAAGCTTAATGTGGGTAATGTGTTTTGATTTTTGAAGGACATTTATAGGCATCTAAAAATGGAAGAATAGCTATTACAACTTTTAGTTGGTCATCCTTATTTGGTGGTTAATTGGTCGTTGAGTCTTTTTCTGGACCACTACTTTCCTCTTATTGTGCATATCTACTTTTTGCTGTCGGCATGCACATGTTGAGTCGGGTTTCTCTATTTTCAAAGTTACGTATGGTTTGATCATGCAAAAAAGTTTATTGGTGTTTATTTTGCTTAATCAGAATGAGGTGTAAAGCAGGGGCGATGAGACTAATTTTAGGATCTTATCTTCTTCATATCCATGTCATGGCCCATAGGGAATGGGAGGAGAGTGGTGGGTGGGAAGTGGGACCAACATAATATAGATTATGATAAATAAATAAATAATCGACATGACATGGTATTTGCTTTTTCTAGGTTTCTTTTACTTTTTCTTTTTATATCCGCCCCTTCAATAAGGTTAATTTACACATTTACTTTTATTGTCAACTTGACTATTCTGTCACATATGACACACATAATTATAATATACAATCTACATGGCAACTGATCATCACATGCAACTTACATAACATGACCCTGCTAAGCAAGCGGAAATGTAAATGTCTTTTGTCGATATGCATGGGCTTATAAATAAATAAATATATTTTATTCAATGAAACTGAGGTGTAACTCGGTGGGAATATTTAGCTTTGTTATCTTATAAATAAATGCTAGTTCATGGTTATTGACGTAAGACTTTTTGGTTATTTTCTTCATTTGAAGCATCCAAATGCACCATGCATGCATGCCAAGTCATGAATACACAAAAGACATGCATGACACATATGATGCTTCAATCATCTAACGCAATTTATGTCCCAAAATAGAACATGTTGTGCCGGATAGTGTATATATAAGTGGATAACTGTGTTTGTAGACTAATTATAATAATAGGAATTTTTTTTTCTTATTGTAAATATGTGTTGTTAATTAGAAAACCTTTGTAAAAATGGGTTGTTTTGAAGATGCCTCCAAAAAAAAAAATTATGAGTTCCTATTCAATATTGTTTTATTTTTTTATATATAAACCCCTTCAACGTTATTTTTATTTTACATTTTTTTATATTAAAAAACTTACTATTTGTTTTAAAAAGTTTCATAATTGATCCTTATAATATTCTATGTTGCTTTTCTCCTACCATGACATGTTTTCCAATAAAAACATTAACATTCAAGCTATTTTAAATATTTGTTTGTATGTTTTTTACTGGTTAAGCAATATATCTTTTTGCATTGAGTGATGATATATGAAGCAATAATTGTGAAGTTTAAATTTATGTTATTATTGACTGTACAAGATCCGAAACAATTATATCCATCCATCCAATGAGTAATTTCCATATATGATCGATTTTTCTTTTTCATTCTCCGAATATATCATTAATCATTCACATAGAGATGTATATGGGACAATATTAGAACTTTCCCCTTCACCTACTAGATAGCCCTACACTCAATGGCAGAGGAAGCATGTTAGGACTACTAAAAAAACCTTTAAAAATGCTTGTTTTACTAAGCCCTCCATCCCCCCTCTTCGGCACCCATTCTTGCAGAAAAAGCCTCACTTTAACATTTATTTGCTACAGAAACCAATAAATCACCAAAAAAAAAATTAAAGTTTTATTAATTTATATGTTTTTTTTATGTATAACGGACCTCTTTTAACTTCCATCTTGGATCTGCCATTGCCACTGTCTATACTTTGCTATCCAAAAGTTACTTTTACTTTCCCAAACCCTAAACTCCTTGTTTTGAACGATTGACCAAAGTGTTACTACCTTGTTTTACATGTCTTACTCTCAAATTGCATTATCTTATTTTGTTTCAGATACATTCCAAAAATCTATATGAATTATGCCAAAAAATCTGCTATGTCATCATCTCATATGTCTTAAATATCATTCATAAAGTTCACAATCAGAGTTTCACTCACATTGTTAAGATCATCTCTGACATACGTACTTAATGACTCTAAGAGTGTTTCTTTTTAACTTAAGGAACTTAATATTAACAACATTTAAAATATTCAGATATATTTTGATGTTTCTTTTTTACTTAACTGTTAGATGAAGACTTCACTGGAAAAGTGGAGAGGAATGGATTCACACGTGCCTTTTTCCACAATTGCCCATGTATTTTTCTAAAATCAATCAAGTTTTCTAGATAATCCGATATTCTCTCTCCCTTTTATTTATCATACACCTAATGAAATCCCTAATATCACTCCAACTTTCATTCATCGTCTTCCTTCTTCTATACTTCACAAACAAGAAGAAGATCTACAAAAATAGTATTCATAGGCCACATTATTTGTTCTTTGACTATTTTTTTTTCTTCAATTTCAACACAAACTTTATGCATGGAAATGCAACTGCAAAATAAATAATGAAGATAAAATATGTAAATTATTATGCTACATATAATGTTTCACATGAGATATTTGAAATTAAGAAAAATTGAAGTACTTTATGATGACATTTGAAATATGAATGAGGAATATAGAGAAACTAGGATTGAAATTTCAATGTGTTATTTGTTTATGAAAGAAGGATGATGAAAATTGAAATCAGTAAAGTGAATTTAACGACTATTCAATGACTACATCTACTTTTATCTATTTTTATAGATGAAAATGACTATTCAATTGTTCTTAAAGATGAAAGTGACTATTCAATATATAATGCCAAAATTAAACAATTTTTTTTCCAGGTAAACATTAAAATTGATACATCTACTTTTACATATGATCAAAATGACTCAATTGCTTCTATCTTTTTTCTACAAACGTATTTGACATTAAAATGATATATTAATTATTATAGTTTTTTTTTTTTTTTTTTTTTAAATATATTTGATATTAGTATTGATTTGAATGTGTTTATGAGATTTTGTAATGGTATAAGTTGTTTAAAGTGGACTTTGAATTTAAACTTAGGGAAAATGACTTAAAAACCCAACAAAGTTTCCAAACCGTTTAAAAAACCCCAATCATATTTTGTCTGTTAAAAACACCCAACAAACTTAACATTTTATCTAAAAAGCCCAATTAAGTTACACTTTTTCGAAAGTCAAATAAGAGAAACAGATGACGTGGCTTATTACCGTATCGGAAAAATGACTTGTTAGACCAACGAAGTTTTCAAAATGTTTAAAAAACTCCAATCATGTTTTGACTGTTCAAAAAAAACCCAACGAACTTAAACAAAACAAAATTGGAATTTTCTGAACGGTTTGAAACTTTGTTGGATTTTTTAGACAAAATGTTAAGTTCGTTGGGTTTTTTTGAATAGACAAAACATGATTGGGGTTTTTTGAATGGTTTGGAAACTTCGTTGGGCTTTTAAATCATTTTCCCTTTAAACTTATAACACCCAGAAATTGACATTAAAAAGTATGATATGAGAGCATATAACAACCTATACATCTAGAGAATTAGTAGTTCTACTACAAAATTTTAGAAATAACTATAAGATTGACTTTACATGAAAATGTACATCAAATTTAAGGACTAGTTTTCACATTTCAACATCTATTACATAAGCATTCGTGGCCAATTGCATGATGGAGATATCTTAATGTTCTCTTATAATTTTCAAAACCCAGAAACCAAAAGCTGAAATCATCAACAGTCACTACCTCCACGTAGTTATATGATAGCCTCTTCATGTTCACGCTTTCTCTTACTCCTTTTATCTTTCCTAACGGGATTGACACCTTATATTGGAACTTTAGCAGCTCGCCTGTGGGAGAATAAGTTTTAAGGGACCTATCACTACAAAATGCAATCCTTTCTGTAGACACAAAGAGGATGCCTGCAATTGCACCTGCTGTAGTGTACAAGAAGCATTGGGAAGCCTGTAACAGCTTCTCTTCCTCTCTGATACCGAAGGTTTTCCTAAAGATTTTACCTGGAGTACTTCCAAGTTGAATCATTTGGGCACCATGACTCAACTTCTGTTTCATGATTTCAATTAACTTGGGACTTGAACTTGCTGCATATTAACAAAAGATGACCAGTATAAGATTGACTGAATGAAAGAAGTATAAAGAACATTTAATTATGGTTGGAAAATTAATAAAAGACAATTAAATAAAGTGGTTTGTTAATTATCTAGGTGTAAAACTACCTTCTCTTTCAGTGCCATTGGTCTTGGAAGAAGTGGAAGAAATTGAGTGACAGGGTTCATAAGGTTTGGATAATAGTAATCCCTTATTGGTTGATTTGATCGCAACTCCAGTATCATGTTTTGATGATGATCTTTGATCCATAGTTGATGTGTGTTTGTTGTGATTTGAAGGTATATAGTTTTGATTGTTGCTAGCTACTTCTGAAGCTAAATGTCGGTACTGTGTTTTGATTTTTGAAGGAGGACATTTATTTATAGGCATGTAAAAACGGAAGAATACCTATTACAACTTTTAGTTGGTTATCCTTATTTTGTGGTTAATTAATTGGTCGTTGAGTCTTTTCTGGACCACTACTTTCCTCTTGTTGTGCATATCTACTTTTTGCTGTCGACATGCACATGCTGAGTCGGGTTTCTCTAATTTCAAAGTTACGTATGGTTTGATCATGCACAAAAGTTTCTTGGTGTTTATTTTGCTTAATCAGAATGAGGTGTAAAGCAACCCACTATGAGACTAATTTTAGGATCTTATCTTCTCCATATCTATGTCATTCCCCATGCATGCATGTATATGGGGAATGGAAGGAGAGTGGTTGGTGGGAAGTGGGAACCAACATAATATTGATTATGATAAATAAATAAATAATCGACACGACATATGGCAACACAGGTCACATGAGATTGAAGGTTGGTATTAGCTTTTTCTAGGTTTCGTCTACTTTTTCTTTTATATCCGCCCCTTCAATAAGGTTAATTTACACATTCGCTTTTTATTGTCAACTTCACTATTCTGTCACATATATATGACACACATAATTATAATATATAACTGACTTGGCAACTGATCATCACATGCAACTTACATAACGTATTAACATGACAATGCAAAGCAAGCGGAAATGTAAATGTCTTATGTCGATACGCATGGGCTTATAAATAAATCTATATTATGCAATGAAATTAACTGATGTGTAACTCGGTGGGAATAATATTAGCTTTGTTATCCTATAAATAAATGCCAGTTCATGGTTATTGACGTAAAACTATAAATTAATTTGGATATCTTCTTCGTTTGAAGCACCATAATGCACTATGCATGCAAGCCAAGTCATGAATACAAAAGACATGCATGACACCCATGATGATTCAATCATCTTCTAATTTAATTATGTCCCAAAATAGAACATGTTGTGCCAGATAGAGTATAAGGTGATTTTTGTTTTTTTTAAAAAACCACTTCAAACCATTTATTGTTGCGTCGCGCAGCACACGCGCAACACTTGGCCATTCGAAGCTGTTTGTTTTTCAAAAGACTTCTGACTTAAAAACTGTTGCGCGTGTGCTGCGTGGCGCAGCACTAAACCAACTGCTTCAAACATCTTCACGCATTAGTTTAACTTACTGCAGCAGTCTGCAGACGTTAAAAAACAAACATAATTTTTATTACATGCTGCAGCCGTTTGTTCCACCTCTTCTGCTACAGAGGATTGAAGAGGTGGTCTGCAGACTTCAAGCAATTTCTCTTCGAAAAAACAAACAACACCTTAAATGTATAATTGTGTTTCTAGTATATATATATATATATATATATATATATATATATATATATATATATATATATATATATATATATATATATATATATATATATATATATATATATATATATAAGGGAGGGTTCAATTGAGAAAAAAAAAAGGTTGACAATGGAGGAATCATTCTCAGCCAATCATTTATTTTTGCCGCAAAAGGCTCCAACGTACCGGTGGAAATGGGAAACGAATGCATATGTGTTTTCCAACATAACATATTTCCTTAAACTATGCTACTCATTACCTTAATATATACAAAAACATAGTTTTTTTCGTTTTTTTTTTTTAATTTTTATAAGCTATTTTTATCAAAAAATGATTTTAAATATACCAAAATTCATGATTTTTTATTCTCTACAAATAGACATCCATATTGATATAGTTTTAAGATAAAATAATTTTTTTTTTAATATTTTCAGCTATCGTTATTCATAAATGAATAACAATGCATCAGGTTTTATTACAGTACATTCGTTATTCACTTATGAATAAAAAGTATGATTTTTTTTTTTTTTTTACAATTTAAGTGTCATTCATGTATGAATATAGCATATAATAAACATAGTATATTCATATTTTAATATTGGACGATGAATTCACTTGTGAATATTAACATAATATATTCACTTGTGAATATTAGATGATATATATTCACTTATGAGTATTAAATGATATTTTATATGTGAATATTACATAGTATTACATGGTATATCACATGTGAATATTACAGAGTATATTCAATTGTGAATATTAGATGATATATTCACTTATGAATATTACACAATATATTCACATATGAATATTACAAGGTATATTCACTTATGAATATTGAAGGTTTTTGACAAATATATATAATTTTTATATGTTATTCACATATGAATAACATACAGACTTGCATATTTGTTTTGTGTTTTTAATAATCATATACTGATTCAGGTGAGAAAACATATTCATATGTGAATATAACGTGGTAATTTAGTTGCATTATGATTCATGATTGAATAATAGACTCAATATACTTGTTTCTGTGTGATACTTGTATGTCAATATAGTAGCTAAGTGTAGGCGGGGCCTGTATCTCGAACAGTTGAGTGTGGGCGGGGCTCGTACCTCAAGAATAACAGAGTGTGGGCAGGACCCGTATCTCCTAGTTAGCGGAGTGTGGGCGGGGCTCGTATCTCCAAGAGTGTGGGCGGGGCCCATATCTCCTAGTTGCATGTTACGTGTGTATGGTATGTGGTAGTTTGGGGGAGCTCACTAAGCTTTGTGCTTACATATTTCAGTTTTTGTTACAGGTACTTCCACTAGTAAAGGGAAGGGCTCGGGTTGATCATATGGCACACACCACAATCACAGCCTGGGAGTTCACTCTGATGATTTGATATGAGATTTTGATTTGAGACAGATACTATGATGTTTAATGATCCATGATTATGATTTTACTTATGATGGTTAATGGTTTTAGTAATGTTTTAAAAACGAAAATTTTTTTGGGTTGTATTTTCGGGTTGTTACAAGTTGGTATCAGAGCCTTGGTTTGAGGAATTTGAGCACACTTTCGAGTGTGTCTGAACTCAAACTAAGGAATTGGTATAGAAATTTTCAAAAAGAAAATTATTTTTGTTTACAAAAAGGATTTTTAAAATAGAAAAGTGCTTTGAAAAGAGAAAAAGGTGTGGTGCATGCAATCAACCGAACTCAAGTAAGTCCTCCCAAGCTACCCATACAAGATCATGTTATGTTATGATTATTAGCTTATTTAGAACAACATGCTAGATTAGGATTAAGGATCTAGGAAAGATGCCTTATGTGCCTGTTATATATGTTCAACTTTATGAGAACTTCATGCTAGTACAGATTAGACAGTATGATAATCAGAGTAGTATATGCTTGATTATGTGTACTTAATGCCCGAATGTTGTTTGCTTTGTGCTTTCAGGAGTTCTAGTTGTCTTTCATTAACTAGTAAACGAATATGTTAAGTTACATATTTCAAGGACTAAATAATTTCAAAAGGTTACATCTAGCTCTATTTCGTAGCTCTTGTTTGAGTCTAACCGTTATAGGGTAGGATCTCTCACTCGAAGAATTATCTGGTTTGAGTAATATGTAATAGTATTCGCGACCTAGTTAGGGGAAGAAAACAGGGACTTCTTATGCAGCTGATGGCGGAGAGTGGGTTGGTGATTACCCTAGGGCAAGCCTAGGATGAGATTAGCGTGAGATCAGCAATGGTAGTAGAAGGGACTTGGTGGAGTCGAGGCAGTACTTGAGGAAATTACGGATATATGTGGAAGGTAGTATGGGCCCGTACAACTGAAAGCAGAGGATACGTACTCGAATCACACCCCCAAACCAGAACGGCGAAAACGTTCGAGGGCGGAGGACATCATATTCAGTATCATAACAGTTCATAGTAAGGAAAGTACACACCACCATACATATAAAGGTTTCAAAATGTTTACATAATTGTATTTGTTACATGTTTAAAAGATAAATACATAATCATCTTTCAAAAGAAGTAATTAACGTCAGAGCGTTAATCCCCAAAAGTTGGTTTCCAAACCTGCTTAGCGGTTCCCTGATAATACAAGTTATTTCAAAGAAAAAGTGTCAACAATTAAGTTGGTGAGTTCATAAGCAGTTTTGAGAAAATATATACCATTCCAAAGTTCGTGCGTTTTCCAAGAAAATCTCTTATTTTCTTATAAAAGTATGAAATGCATATGAATGTTCGTGTTGTAAATTGTAAATTGTTGTACCTGGAAAATCCCTTATTTTCCTATTAGTTTATTGTTTTGGATAAAGGAAAATCCCTTATTTTCCTAAAGTAACAGGCAGTCTCTAATATCCAAGACCGAAAATCGCAAGCAACTGAAACGCTTAAAAGGTTGAGGCATAGTTTTATATAATAAAGCTATAAGAAGATTGCACTTGTTAGATGAATAATAGTTTTAGTAGCTACTCATTCATAAAATCAGAATACCATAATAATTGTCTATCCAGTGAGTTTTATAACCATACTAAACATAATATGCCTGTGGCGACGGTCTTCAGGCGTCGAAACGTTATGAAAAATTGTCACCCAAAGGACTGTAGCTAACAGTCAAGACGCGGGATCATGACTTCCCATATAGATCTATACACATTTGACACGCTCTCCAAATGGGAGACTCTGGTTACAATAGACAGGACTTTAGGTAGCACCTTTTAACAAAAAGGTAGCATTGAAGATGTAATCGTCTCATGGATTCTCAACTAAGTCTGTATTACAATAATAGTTTTGTATGCAATGTTTATCCCCTTTCACAATGTTTGACAAAGCATAAACCATAAGTTCTTTAAATGCATAAAATGGTTTAACAATGATGGCTACCCTGGATACTATGCATTTTGTATAAATCTAATGCATGCAAAGTATAACAAGAGTTTTCACGTTTCCACTCGGGATCAACCGTGTGTTTACTTGTATTCTCCCCCGAAATGTATTAAAAGTATATTATAAAGTATTTGAAGGTGTATAAGGTATGAACTCACTTGATTGAAGTGGTAGCTTGAAGAAGTTAAGACAAAGAATCGAGCAGAACTTCGACTAGAGAAAGCTGAATTCTCGGGAATTCTCGGGATCCTCGGGAGCGTAAGACTTCCTTCTGATCTCGAGTATAAAAACCGAGGCTTCGGGAAGGCTTCGAGAGGTATAAACGCAGAGCGACGAAACTTATGTAACGCCCGCAGATCCGGGCTAGTCAATTTAAAGGCAATAGGGGTCAAAAACAACTTTTTGACAAAAAGATTATTTAGAATAAATAATCTTAACCAAGTTGTAGAATATGTCACAAGGTTTCAGTACATATAAAGAACGCCGAAATCCGAGTTATAACGAAGAAGTTATGACCCGTCGAAGTTTCGCGTCGGAACCGGCACGGCGCCGGGAAGCATAAATAGTAAATTTATGATAGAGAGAGATTTAGCCTTAGCGCTCTAAATGAAAGTCGTATAATATGTTAAACTAAGAACATCGATAAAAAGAACGCCCAAATCTGACTTTGTATGAAGAAGTTATGATTTTTCGAAGTTTCGGATTAGCGGTGTACAACCCGAAATTCGAATTTTAGATCGATTGATTTTTAGCCAACACAACCTAAACAAGAATCGAAGATCTCGTTATTAGTAGCGTAACGATAAAAAGACAGACGAAAATGGACATCGGATAAAGAAGTTATGAGATTTTAACGGACCAATCCTGTTCCGGCCTGTTAAAAATATAACTTTAAAAATAAAGTCAAAATTAGTCGACGGAGTCTAAACGAAAGTTGTAGAGTACGTCTCCACCTACGCGTGGATATAAAGAACGTCAAAAACGGAGTTTGTATGAACGAATTACAAATTATAATAGCATATTTACGTATTAAAATAAAGTATAAATCATGTATACGTACACATATATATACATATGTATATATCATTAGAAAGGTATCGACGATGCGGTCATTATAAGACTAATGTTGAGTTCTTTCGACATTAGTTTAGTACAAATATCATTAAATCCATTTAAAATAGTATTATAGAGGGGTGTTTAGTTGTTTATATAACTAAAAGGTCATTAAGTAATTATGGAGGGTAGTTTTTGAAAATTCAATTAGTATAAATAAGAGCCTTGGGCTCTCATATTTCTTGCACCATTCTCTTGATTCAAGAGTCTTTCTCTCCTTATCCCCCGAACATTTCGGTCCCTCGTAATTCGACTTCTCTTTCTGTAGTTTTAGTATAGTAAGGTGAGCGCTGAAGCGCTGCACGAATCTTTCTTAGAAAGATTCAGCGATGAAGTTCTGCCCCTGCAGAGCCCGACTCCTAGCTAAAATCCCCTTGAAAGTAAGTTATTCTTACCCTATTTTAAATATAGTTTATATTTAAAATTAGTATTGTTATTATAAATTTATAATAAATATTTGAGCTATTATTATGACTTATATAAGTGTCGTTATAATATCTTTTAACTACTCGCGGTACGGGGAATCTGGTTTAAAGGGCTGCATAGGGTTGTTGGATTTCAGAAGTGCTATACGCCAAAATGGTCCTGCCCTCCAGTGTTTTATGTCTGGCCCCTGTCTGTACATAGTAGTTGGAAAGTATTGTTTAAACGCTTATATAATGATAATAATAATAATAAGACTAATAATTAGTGACGGTAATATTAGACTAAAATCTAGTGGTGATAATATTAGGTTTCGAAGCGCTGTCCGAGTACCGAGTCACCACCTTCTCAGGTGAGTGCATAGTCCCTTTCATCTTACACATAGATATGAAGTATTTTATATAAACTACGTGTTATGTGTGCATATTATCTGAATACTTGCTGTCTATGCTGGATGAACGTTTTATACATGTTTTAAAGAATTTAAGCTGTATACGTATTTTATATATACGAATATGTTGGGTATGATATGGGTAGATGAATGATGAGAGATAGAAGATGATACATTGGTAGCTATAGACTTAGTGCCTATGGGACAAACACCGGTAGCTATGGACTTAGTACCTGTTAAACGTTGGTAGCTATGGATTTAGTACCTGTTGGGAATTGGTAGCTTTGGACTTAGTACCTGTTGAACATTGGTAGCAATGGACTTAGTACCTATTAGATAAAGACTGGTAGCTATGGATTTAGTACCTGATGAATAGACCATAGCAGCTATGGAATTAGTGCTTTATGAACGAACATTGGCAGCTATGGATTTAGTGTCAGTCCTATAACCCTGGAGGTAAGGGACTTCGGAATAAACGAATGCAGGATAGATGACTCTTAGGTTAAATCCTTAAAGAGTAAAGAAGATAATGGGGATGGGTAATTGGGTTGATTGTTTGATTGAACATAGTAATTATATTATTGTGGGTTGAAAACCCTATGTACTCATCAGGTTTCCCAACCTGACCCACTCAGTTTATGTATATCACAGGTGATGAAGTGAAGTGACATTACACTGAGAGATTTAAAAGAGATGTAGATCACTAGTGTAAATCATTGTAAATTCTGTTTATGCTTATGTTTCGGTATTAACGATGACATCTCAAACATTTTAAAATGAAATAAATACGTTTCTCCGAAAATGTTTTAATAATGTATTTACCATGTTTTTCTGGGAACAAATTCCGCAACCTTTTTATAAAATGAAGTACTCTGATTTTTATAAAGCATAAACAAAAATCGGTCTTTTCTGGCCGTGATTTTGGGGATGTCACAACTTAGATGGAAAGAAATGAGCACTAAACACGACACCCCTAAGCTTCTATTTATAGGGAGGGTTTTGGGGTCTCACGTCGTGAATATAGCCTTGTTCACGCCGTGAGGTTGAGTCAGATCTATCCCCTTCGATGAGTTGACATGTCTGACACTCTGGAACCCATCAGTCACAGTCTCAGGTCGTGAATATGGAACTGTTCACGTCATGAGGCTGAGTCAGCCTCGGGTTTTGTGTCCTGAACTTGTAAAATCCGCAACATTTGCGTAGGTGTGATAATGCTCTACAACTCTCATTTAGACTTCGTCGGCTAGTTTTGACTTTATTTTTATTATATTATTTTTAGTTGGTCGGGTCAGGAAAAGTCCGTTTAAATTCCATAACTTCTTAATCTGATGTCCATTTTCGTCAGTCTTTTTACCGTTGCATTCCTAGTGTCGAGGTCTTCAACTTTCGTTTAGGTTGTGTTAGCTGAAAATCGCTCGATCTCTAATTCGAGTTTTTAGCTGTCTACCGATAGGTTCAAAACGTCGAAAAATCATAACTTCCTCATACAAAGTTAGATTTGGGCGTTCTTTTTATGTATGTTCGCGGTTTAATGATATCTATGACTTTCATTTAGATACTTAAGGCTAAAAGTATTTTATTGAAATTTCTCGTTTTATGTTTAACAACGCTTTACCATTAGTGTTATGAATCTTTGATTGGTCATAACTCCTTCGTTATAACTCGGATTTTAGTGTTCTTTATATTTTTGGAAACTTTATCACGTCTACCACATAGTGTACTCAAACGGAGCTTTTTGAACATTTCATTTTCGATGATATTCTTATTACTTCACAAAGAGATTATAAGACTCAACTTTTAGACATTACATTGATCTGAAATAACGGTTTGTTACAGAACACATTACTTTAATAATAATATGTGTCCATAAATGTTGGATTATTCGGAAATAGACAACTTTGTTTACCTTTTTATGTGTAGGAATTGACAAAGTAATAAAAAAATGAGGACCACATTGTTTTGATCCATGTATATCATGCACATTTTAGCATAATGTACCATATTACCCATTTGTGTGCATGGATGCAATAATATGGCAACAAACCTAGTATCATGAAATAATTAGGCAACCTACTTTCATACATTTTAAATTCAAAATTGCTTAGACAATCAAGTATCAAGGGATCCAAATTAAAACCATATTACCTGACTATATTACCCAACTTCAAACATAACTTAAAACTACCAAGTATCCAAAATAAAAACTAAAGTATCATAATAAAACAAGATTACCAACACTATCCTACTCTATATGAAGCGCTTTTTCCTTGGAGTTCATTGGAGCATGCGCATCACCTACTATCTTCCCAACTTCAACTTCAAGATTCTATCTGACTTTTCTTTTCCTGATCCTCTTCAATAAGTCAGATATGTATAGTATTAGTGGGACCTCTTGAGTTTGAGCATTAACACCATTAAGCTCTTGAACTTGAACATTAACATCATTGAGCTCTTGAACATGTACATTTCCAACATTATCCTCTTCATCTTGCACCTCATTAAACAAATCTTCAATGTCAACAACATCATCATCTAACCCTTCTTCAAATTGTACCTCAGTTACACCCTATTCAACTTGGATACCCTCCTGAACTTGGACATCCTTCTGAACCATTGTTGCACCTTAAATGGAGTGACTTGAATTTCTTCTTGTTCTTGACCTTCAGTTGCAATTACCGATCTATGATAAACCTTAAGCCACCCTTTTCCTACCTTTTTAAGTCCAGGTTAGTGTGTCGGTTAGTTACACACTCTCAACTAACGACTTAATCAAAGTGCAAAGTGTAATTTCATGGGTTAGCACCTTATTTACATTTTTCCTAAAGTAACTAAGATTGGGAATTTATAAAAAAAAAAATATTTAGTTACTTTATAATCATCATACTTTTAATTAGGATTAAAGTCATTGTCCTACCCGTTCGGCTAATGACCCTCCACCAGTTAAGGAAGCGGTGGGTAAGAGAGGACACCCATTAAGTTGCCATTTTATAGGCAACAACCTTATACCCTGCCCCCCTTATAGACCAGCTTTGTGAATGAGGCCTACTAACGGTAAAACGACTTGTTCTTATTCATATATAATTCTTATTAAACTTATAATATTATAAAGTATAAGGGTTGAATTTTAACTTTTAAAATTCAAGGGGTTAGAACTAAAGTTTCACCAAAGTGTGTGACACTTTACTTGCTCCAAAACTTAAGGGAAAGTTTTGTAACTTTCAAAACTTTTCATCTTTCATAACTTATGAGTTAATGGTTTATTAAAATGAGAGACTTTTCATTTTATGTAACCTATGTGTTTCTTTAATGGACTTTAAAAGAGTGACTTTTGGTAATCCATAACTTGAGGACAAATTATGGATTCCATTAAAACACATCAAGATCAAGAATTAAACTACCAAACAAGTTGCAAATAATTCCTATGATCTTCTAAACTCATAAGTTCATGAACATTCATATCAATAATTTCAAGAATCATAAAAAACACATATAAGACTTGAAATTTTGATAATATCTATTAAAAATGGATTAGCATAACCATTACACCATCTAAAACAAGTTTTATAAGACCAAAACAGTTTAGGGTAATGTTTCTAGTCAATTTCCAGCAGCAAAACTCAAAAATCTGCATTCAGGGGCTCCTACTTGTCGAGTGCAAGAACCTACTTGACGAGTAGGATGAATTAACACATGGACTCGTCGAGTCCCCCCATAGACTCGGCGAGTTCATGCTGCATAATGTAGAAAACTTGAGTTTTTTCACCAATTTTCATAAAGTGTCAAGAAAACAAACCTAGGCTCTGATACCACTGAAGGGTTTTGAGCATTCTAACACTCTTAAGGTATACATGCAACCCTAGAAACCTTGGATCTATGTTTTACTAAGATACATGCAATTTTGCATTTCCAAGGTTCTTAACCTAACTAGCATGGCATGGGGAACTTTGAAACTTAATAAGCTAGTAGAGTTACATACCTTTTAGTAGTGGTTGATTGCTTGGAGTTTGAGAGCCCAACACCAATAATGTGGATGCCTCAAATGGAACTCACAAATCACCACAAACCTTGGGAACTTGAGAGAATAGTAGAACAGTCCTAGAAATTGGCCTACCCTTGTTCTTACACAAAAACTAGTGTCATTTTAAGTGCCAAGGACTCATTTATATAGTGTGGTGGATTAGGGTTACATCCATGTAAACCCTAATACCCATGACCTTTCATTTCCATGAGATCCATGGGTTAAAGCTCCATGGACTATCACTTGACTTACCATGTAAGCCTAGCCCATTCTAAATAAGCATTAGCCCACGCTATATAAATACAACAATCCATATTTAATTAGTCACACTTTTGATCACTAAATTAATTCTAAATTAATTGTAGATCAATACTAATTAAATAATATGATTTCATATTAATATATTAGAACATATAATATATTAATAAATAATAACTTATACTATTCTCAAAAGATTATCCATATAAATTGTCTGGGTGAATTGCAACCCAAATGGACCATGTCGGGTCGGGTCAAGTACATCTCAAATATAGTTATGGACTTAGACACCTTATCCAACACCATACACCTTTGGAAGGTGGCAGGAGCGTTGCAGAGTCCGAAGGGTATGTGTCTGTAAGTGAGAGTTCTGAATGGGCAGGTGAAGGTTGTTTTCTCCTGATCTTCTAGAGCAACTGGAATCTGGTGAAAGCCTGAGAATCCATCCAGACAGCAGTAATGTGATTTTCTAACAAGTCTTTCCAACATCTAATCAATGAACGGAAGTGGAAAGTGATCTTTTCGGATGGCAGCATTTAATTTCATGTAGTCGATGCAGACGAATCATTCCATTATTAACTCAAGTTAGGAATAACTCTCATTCTTTAATTTCAAAAATGGTCTCCATAAAAGAATAGAATTGGTATTCGGTGATTCATCATCTCCCATATCTAAGATGTAAGAATCAGTTGGGAACATCTACTCATTCACTTGGACCAAAACGTCCTCTAGCACACCTTTTGGGTTGTACCAGTGAACGATCAGCCAACTAAATGATAACATTTGTTCTTTTTAGTGGCCCTATCCCAATAGTTTTAAAAACTAAATATGGTAAAACATTTATTGAGGCTCTTAAGTCCAGCATGACACATGGTACTGAAAGGTTTCACAACTTGAAAGGAATAGTGAATACCCCTGGATCTTTGCATTCTAGGGGTAACCTTTTTTGTAAAACGATTGAAACATTTTCGCTAACCTTAGCTATTTTGTTACCTTTTAGTTTTCTTTTAGAAGTACAAAGTTCCTTCATAAATTTTTCATATCAGGGTAGCTATTTTATAGCATCTAGAAGTGGGATATTTACCTTAAATTTTCTGAAGAAGTCCATAATCTCTTTGTCCTCCTTCTGTTTTTTGCAATGTTTTAAAACCCGGGTTTTTAGTTGACCCGGTGTGATGACCGGTTCACGGGTCAACCGGTTGAACCGCCGGGTCAACCCGGTTTATAGTCTTTTTCTATTTCTATATATTTTTACTTTCATGCATAATGTATAAACATATAAAACCAATAATTTGATGTCCACAAAGTTTAAACATTGAAAAACATTGAAGAAACCGCAAACGGCTCGTTGTTTTGGCGTTCGCTACTTGTATCCAACTATCCAAACTCTATTGAAACGGGTCAAACCGGTTTAACCGGTTCAACATAAGCGGTCGAACCGCGGTTTAAGGGAAACCCGGCCGGTTCGATCCGGTTCGTATTTTTACAAAAAACCGGTCTCAATCGACCCGCCTTCTGCCCCGGGTCACGGTCCAACCGGTTGACCCGGGTTTTAAAACATTGGTTTTTTGGTCTATTTCAGTCTTGAAGGAAAAGGTGGAGGAGTGATTTTTACCTCAGCTTCAGTAGGTTTGTCTTTTTTCTGCATCTCTTCAGTCACTTCAGATTCCTGCTCAACTACAATCTCTTCTTCCTCGTGTTCTTGTTGATCTAGTCCTTTGTAGTTTTTACCGCTTCTGAGAGTCACATCATAATCGTTGTGCTTTGGGTTTTTCTTAGTCTAAGATGGAAACTTTCCTTGTGGTTGTGCTTCCAACTTGCTCGTAGGGTTCGCGGGTTGTGATACCTACTACTCTAAATTTTTGATACTAGAACTGATCTCATTTGGAAAAGCTTGGGTTCTAATAGCAAGGCTTTTAAAAATGTCTTCTAGAGACATGTTGGAACTGCTAGCTTGTTGCAGATCAGGTGGTTGTTGAAAATTAGGTTGATGTTGATTTTGCTGAAATGGTTGTTGAATGCTAGGTGGGTGTTGGTACTGATTTCTCTGTTGAAAGTTTTGTTGGGGTATTGGATTCCAGTTGACTTCATCGCCTGCAAGTGAACCACCTCTTGAAGCGTTGATTAGACGCCTTTCCATTGGTATCAGACCTTCAAAGAAACATTGATATAGTTGATAGTCATTGATCCCATGTTGCAGGCACCGGACTAGCAACTTCTTGAAACGCTCCCAATAAGTATAAAGGGCCTCTATTTTTCCATGCTTTATGGCAAGAATTTCTCTGGGGATGTTGTACACTTTAGCTTCTGGAAAATATTTTTCTAGAAAAAGCATAGCTAGTTCATTCCATGTAGTAATTGATCTAGAAGGGAGATTATATAGCCACTATTTTGTTGCATCTGGGACAGAAAAGGGAAATGTCCTTAACTTGATCGGGTCTTCTGTGATAGCATGTACTGATTAAACTAGTACTGAAAATTATTAATAAGCTCTAAGAATTTTCTTTACTAAGATGTTTAAGCATAACAAGCTCTTTGAATTTAACCTTACATTTACTGAATTAACAAAATAAGCTCTTAATTAATTTAGAAAAGCAACAACGGACATAGTGTAAAATTCCTAGTAAAGTCCAATACTTCTCACAATCTAATATTTGTTACTTTTACTGATTAATACAGATAATTACAGATCTAAACAAATCAGATAACTGGAATGATTCACTAACAATTGGAGTGGAAAACAGAAACTAAATCAAAATTAAAAGTTCAATTAAACACAAAACTGATCAAACTGAAAAAATAAACACAATAAAAATCGTGTCTAATGATTACTTGCACGAAAAGTTGATTCGTTTGTGAAACTGAAATCTAGGGGTTTTAGTCTGACATGGCTAAAAACGAATTACAAGAAGTAGAAACAAAACCTAATTGACAAATCTTACTAAACGAAAATAAAAATCGAATCATGTTCTCTAGATCTATGTTTGGGACTTAAAAACCTATAAAAATCGCCTCTTAGTCGTATGGAATCACGAATTGGGTAACTGGGGTATTTTAAAAGCCTTTTTATACGTCCAGTAAAAAATTGGAGATATATACAATCGCATATATGATAAATGTGATCGCATTTTTTGTAAAAACGGGTCCCGAGGTGACTTAATGAAATACGATGCCATTTTGGAACTTTTTGAGACTTCAAAGCAAACTACGATCGCATAAACAGATCTATGATCGCATTTCTGGTTTTTTTCTCAACTTGAATTTTTGGCATGTAGAATCCTCAAAGTAATTATGTAAGCATTTATGCGATCACATAAATAGGAAATACGATCAAATTTCTCCATCTTGTCTCGTTTCGGTTGCAATTTTTCCTTTCAAACTATTCCTGATCATTCCTCAATATCCTTCTTTAGTTCCACCTCCAATTATGCTTCAATGCTTCCTAGAATGCATCTCGAGATGTCGTATGTGTCAATGTGCTCCAATTTACCCTGAAAATTAGAGCAAAAGTGAGTAGTACAGACATTCTACAAATATAAGGAGAAACACGTAATTTATAATAACATTATTGAAATAGTTACCTTTTCATAGAAAAATACCAATAAAAACATGCGAAAAGATGTATATAAAAAGCATCTAACATGTATGCAGTTCACAAATACTGCCAAGACAAAATGATAGGGACATTTCTACCAAAAGTGCATGCTTTTGTAAAGTCTGATGACATTATTATAATATTGTAATGAAATGTGCCCTTACATTATTGTCAATTGAAAAGTGTGTGTGCATTAGATTCCTTAACCATATAAAAGTACATTGTCTATGTTGTTTACAAGTAACTGAGTGCATTGCATGTGCAAGAATAGAACTCATTAATTTAATAATAACATGTGAACAAAATTTTGAACATTATCACCATTGAGCTCTTAAACTTAAACATTACCACCATTGAGTTCTTGAACTTATAGATTTCCAACATTATCCTCTTCATCTTGCACCTCATTAAACAAATCTTCAATGTCAACAACATCATCATCAAATCCCTCTTCAACTTGCACCCCACCTACTCCCTCTTCAACTTGGATACCCTCCTAAACTTGGATATCCTCTTGAACCTATGTTGGAGTCACTTGCACCTCAAATCGAGTGACTTGAGTTTATTCCTATTCTTGACCTTTAGTTGCAGTTACCTATATAGCAGGGTAAAATATTGTTATGTAATTCATGACAACCTTAATTTAATGTATAATACAATTAAAGTGAAACTAGTGTATTACATTAACATTTTGTTTCTTCCGTGTCTTCGTTTTAATACATTTTTGGGGTCTTCCCACATAACAAGTAGCTTTATTGTGACCTGGTTCCTTGAAAATGTTGCACTTCACCCCTTCCAATTTTGGAAACCTTCTTGGTGTCATTAGTAACTGTTGAAGCCTTCTTGTTTTTTTGTTTGTGTTCTGCCATTATTTTTTGTGGCATCCCTCTTCCTTTTAACAATTGGTCTTCCAGGCATCCTTCTACTCACAAGGGTTAAAGGTGGTGTGTATTCAGTTTCTGGCCACATGTTAGACCTATTCATCCTTGCAATTCTACACATGTATGATTTCATGTAGGTGTTTCTAATGAATATTTTGTCCATATAATCCTCTACATTCCTATTAAGATACACTACATTAGAAACAAAATGCACACAAACATATCCATTGAGTTTCCATAACCTATATGACCAGGTTCTTTTCTCCATATCAACCTCATATGCATCTCCAATTCCTCTCACCTCAAACTGATTCAAACCGCATGATAGTCCAGTTTTCTCTGATAAATCCTTAGTTTATTAAGTAGCTCTCTTATTTCTGGGCATACTTGGTTTCCCCATGCTTGTCCCTTCAGCTTTAAATTGTATCATCTTTCCATAATATACAATCTTAATTCCTCTAACATTGTTATAATAAGATTTTTTTTTTCTAGCATCAACTATGAGGGCATTGAAGCTTTCACACATACCATTCTCTACAGCAGCACAACATCTTCCAGTTTGATAAAATGTCAATGACCAGTCTTTGGGTCTTTGTCTATCAAGTACTTATGAGCATCTGGATTTGTTATCCCAAGCTCTCTCATTGAAGTTTTGAATGATTGTTCAGTTCTTGATCATGCAGCTCTCCAAAACAAGGTAATGTAGTGGGCTCCAATATACCTTCTCTACAAATTTTAATTGATGTGTCTATCATATTGTATGTGCTCTACAAAGGGCATCATCTCTTTTTACAGCTTCTATCAAACCGTGTAACAGCAAACCTTAATAAGATTATATACAATAAAAAAAAGCATAGATAATCCATAATACTATAATAAAAAAAATATTAAATACCTTGTGTTGATCTGACATTAAGATGTATCTATTTCTTAAATTCAATTGCAAATCATCAATCAAATTATCCAAAAACCACTTATAATTCTCTGTGTTTTCAACACATACTACTGCCCATGCAATGGGATAAATCTGATTGTTTGCATCTCTGCCAAAAGCACATAATAATTCTCCTTTACAAATGCCTTTCAGAAAACAACCATCAAGTCCTTTTATCCTCCCGCATCCCTCTATCCATCCTTTTTTCACTCCATCAAAGCAAACATAAAATGTACTAAAGTACTTCTTCTCATCTGACATGTTGATATCATTTTTGACAGTTGAACCTAGATTTGATCTCCTAATCTCTTCTCCATATAACCATAACTTTGCATAATGTTCCACAAGAGTTATATCTATTAGTTGCAAAGCATATTTCTTAGCCCTCCTGTATTGACAAAGACTCACATGAATACCAAACTTCTTAATAACTTCTAATCTTAATTTTCCCACACTCATCTTTTGTCTGTGTAAGATTTGTTTGCATAATAACTTCCTATCCATGAATATGAAACCAATGAACCTAACTAAAAGTTCATAGCATAATTATGTTCTAATTTCAAAGATTTAATTTGTAAGTTGTCTTCATCACTCATCCATGATTCCCATAACCTGAAGATACACTCACCCTTGCAACATTGTGCCAACAACCTTTTCCTATCATTTTTAACAAAGCATAGTTGGTACCCATTGGCTACAACATAGTTACACAACACAGTTTTTACTTGAGTTGGATCTTTAAATCTCATAGCAAGTATGGGCTTTTGTTTCTTCCAGTGTTTTAACTCATTAAAAATAGCATGAACTTGACTTGTGGGTTCACGTTCATCCTCATCTTTTACATCATAGTTTGTATCCTCCTGCTCCCCATCTTCTTAGGCACACAATTCAATCAAGAATTCATCATTACATGTACTATTCATAGCAACAATTTCCTTATTAAAATCCAATGTTACATCTGTAAGGATACCTATGTCAACATCACCACCACTAATACAAGAATCATGGTCGTCATCTCATCCTTCTGACTCAAACATATCATCTATACCATCACCAATATGGTCTACACAAAGGGATATTTGACCATCAGTTCCATATGCATCAAAAATGAAACATGCATATTCCATTTCATTAGAGATAGGCATAAGGCCACTCAAAAGGGGAGCACCTGGCTCACATTAGTATAGCTTCTTACATTCTAATTGCATGAAACGTTCGAGAAAAGTAATATGCTCTGAGTGTGTCATATCAGAAAAATCATGATCTGTAAAGGTGAATTTCGTACCATTAGTGTAAGATAAATGGCGGCGAATGAACACCCCGTTAAAGTTCAGTTCCACTATCGAAAATATCTCATGGGGGTTTGAGGTTGACATAACTTTTGCTCTACTACTTCACTTCATTCCAAGGAGGACTTGTAAACCCTAGCTCTGGCTCGAGGTTTTGGAGTATTGCTAATGCAAACAATGAAGAACAGGTGAACATAACTTCCTCTCATCTACACTGGTCTCATTTAACTTGATAATTATGTGGAATTGTCATCATGGCCTTCGATTTTCTTTTTATTTGTTTTTCTAATTAATACGTAAGCAAAGTAACAGATTCATCAAGTTCCCTTGCTAAAAAAAAATAACCTGAGTGGCCAATCCGGGATAAAGCTAAGACTTTATTGTGCTACTGTATCAATTTCTCCTAGTTTTACATATGAAAATGACTAATTAATTACTTCTCCAAACGATTTGACATAAAAATGATATATTATTTATTATAATTTTTTTTTAATATACTTGATATTAGTATTGATTTGAATGTGTTTATGAGATTTTGTAATGGTATAAGTTGTTTAAAGTGACCTTTGAATTTAAACTTATAACACCCAAAAATTGACAATAACATTATGAACATCTTTTACTCATTAGGCCATCCCCGATGGGGATTGAATGGTGAAAAGTGATGATGTGGTCATCCAATTGATTAAACCCACCATTGCAGTCCAAATTTAATGAATGTGAGTTTAATGGGGATTGAACGGTGGTATGGATTATATATATATATATATATATATATATATATATATATATATATATATATATATATATATATATATATATATACACATTTAAAATATATTTATTTAATTTATTTTATACAACCAACTTATTTATTATATTTTGATTTTTTTTATTTATCATTTAAACTATTTTGTGTTCAATAATATTAAGTCAATTAAAATGATATATTTTAATTTTGTAAGTAATTAAATTTTGTTTTATAATTTACTTTTTAATTGTCCGAATAAAGAGTAGAAAAATATAAACAACCTTTTTGAATAAAAAATGTAACTTCTAATTTCGAATTATTTTAATATTTTAGTTTTATGTATTAATATTATTTAAATAAAAAATATAATAAAATGATGATGTGGTGATCCATTAAACTTTAATAGAGTTGAATGGAATGTCAAGTTTAATGAATAAAATGATAGTGTTAGTGGAATGTTGATGTGGCAATACATTAAGAGTTCAATGCATAGAAGATGGCCTTAGAGAAATTAGTGGTTTTACTACAAAATTTTAGAAATAACTATAAGACTGACTTTACATGAAAAATGTGACTAGTTTTCTGATTTCAACATCAACATACACATTCGAGGCCCATTGCATGATGGAGGTATGTTAATGTTTTTTTATAATTGATAAAGCCCAGAAACCAAAAGTTGAAATCGTCAACAGTCACTACCTCCACATAGTTATATAATGCCCTCTTTAAGTTCATGCTTTCTCTTACTCCTTTTATCTTTCCTAAAGGGATCGACACCTTATATTGCAAGTTTAGCAGCTCGTGTGTGGTAGAATAAGTTGTAAGGGACCTATCGCTACAAAATGCAAACCTTTTTGTAGACACATAAAGGATGCCTGCAATTGCACCTGCTGTAGTGTACAAGTAGCATTGGGAAGCCTGTAACAGTTTCTCTTCCTCTTTGATACTAAAGGTTTTCCTAAAGATTTTACTTGGAGTGCTGCCTTGTTGAATCATTTGGGGACCATGACTCAACTTTTTTTTCATAATTTCAATTAGCTTGGGACTTGAACTTGCTGCATATTAACAAAGATGAACAGTATAAGATCGACTGAAAGAGGTAGAACATGCATTTTGTGGTTTGTTATCTAGAGTGTAAAACTACCTTCTCTTTCGGTGCCATTGCTCTTGGAAGAAGAGGAAGAAAATGTGTGACAGGGTTCATAAGGTTTCGATAATAGTAATTTAATCCCTTATTAATTGATTTGATCGCAACTCCAGTATCATGTTTTGAGAATGATCTGAGATCCGTAGTTGATGTATGTTAGTTGTGATTCGGTTGCCTCAAAGGTATGATTTACTTTGTTTTGATCGTTTCTAGTACTTCTGAAGCTAAATGCGGTGAAGTTCATGGGTAATATGTTTTGATTTTTGAAGGAAGGCATTTATAGGCATATAAAGATGAAAGAATAGATTTTACAACTTTTAGTTGGATGAGTCATCCATGTCTCATGCATCCTCAGTGGCGGAGCCAATGGGTTAGTAGTGGGGTGCAAGGACCCCACTTAAATGTGGGTTCCACCAGGTATATACACAAACAATAAAAAAAAATTTGAATAGATGGTCCCATCTAAGAAAATCATGTGCACCCACTTTACCCCATTTGAAAGGTGAAAGGCGTATTATTTTTCTTTCTCTATTCAGTTTCAACAAAAGCACCCCCCTTCTTTCATCGTCCTTAAACCTAGCTGCTCATATGCACTGCTTCTGATGCCGTCCACAGAGATCAGAGACCGGAATGAGGTCGTTTTTCCGGGCTCTCTCTAAATCTGAAGTCTAAAAACAACCACAAAGCTAGGTATGCTATTTATTTTTGACATTTACTTTGTTAAAAACAAGAAAAATCCGAGTAATCGTAACAGATGTTTTCGAATCGATTTTGGGGTAATCTTTATCGGACCATTTTGGCTTGGTCATTTGACAAAATTTATGATAAGAATTCAATCTAAACTCAGGCATTCAATCAGGTTCCTTTTTCCATGATAAAATTGACTTGATTGTTTAAGAAATCCCTATTAAGATATGTAATATCTTTTAAGAAATTGCTAAAGTGATCAGCTGAAGATTGATGAATCTAATTAGATTCAGCTCTAAGCTTCAAGAGCATTGAATTGTGGGATTTGACTTTTGTGTTTGCTTGGGTCATTCGTTGTCTTGTTGCCGCCATTTCAATTTAATTGAAGTGTTCATCTCTTTACAAAAAAGTAGTGATCCATTGTCGATGTTTTCGTTTTTTAGGGTGACCTTGTTTTTGCATAGTTTAATAATTTGACTTGTAATCAGCCAACCACTCTATTGTTATGTGTTTTTTGTGATATAGGGTTTAATGTAGAGGCTTTATATTATCTTGTGTTTCTGCTTTCTTTTTGTTTAGTTTAAGGGGCATTTTGATGCTGATTTTATATTCTTGTTTAATGCTTATCTTATTGTTTAACACAATAACAAGGGGACAACGGCTTTACTGGTTGGAATAAACCAAAAAGCCAGACAAACTTAAGACTCATAAATAAGCAATAGTCAACGGTTAACGGTCAATGATCAATGGTCAACTGTGCACTCCACTTGATTTCCTCCGCCACTGTGCATCCTACGGGTAGTTAATTGGTCGTTGAGTCTTTTTTGGACCACTAGTTCCCTCTTATTGTGCATAGCTACCTTTTGTTGTCGACATCCCCATGCTAAGTCGGGTTTCTTTAGTTTCTATTACGTACGTATGGTTTGATTATGAACAAAAGTCTATTGGTGTTTATTTTGCTTAATCAGAATGAGGTGTAAAGGAGTGGGTGATATGAGACTAATTTTAGGATGTTATCTTCTCCATATCCATGTCATGGCCCATAAATATATATGGGGAATGGAAGGAGAGTGGTGGGTGGGAAGTGGAAACCAACATAATATACATAAATAAATAAATAATCGACATGACATATGGCAACAGGTCACATGAGAAGGTTGGTACGTATTTGCTTTTTCTGGGTTTCTTTCAATAAGGTTAATATACACATTTACTTTTTATTGTCAACTTGACTATTCTCACACATGACGCACATAATTTAGGAAATGCATATAATATATAATCGACATGACAACTGATCATCACATGCAACTTACATGACCTTGCTAAGCAAGCTGAAATGTAGATGTCGATATGCATGGGCTTAATTTATTTTATTCAACGAAATTAATTGACTAATTGTGGTGTAACTCAGTGGGAATATTTAGCTTTGTTATCCTATATAAATAAATGCGAGTTAATGGTTATTGACGTAAAACTTTAATTGTGGATATCTTCTTCGTTTGAAGCACCCAAATGCACCATGCATGCCATATATGTCATGAATACACAAAAGACATGCATGATACAAATGCTAATTCAATCATCTAACGCAAATTTTGTCCCATAATAGAACATGTTGTGCCAAATAGAGTATAAGTGTATTACTGTGTTTGTAGACTAATTAGAATAAAGAAATAGCTTCAAATGCTTGAGTTCTTATTTCGGAAAAAGTCAATTCAATTTTTTCTTATGGGAAAAACTAATTCTTATGGGAAGCGTTTATTTTGTCTCGAGGGTACCAGCCCAAGACAATTAGGCCTTGGCATGATTTTTTTTAGGCTGCCAAATTGTTTCTTCTTGCTGTACCATTGAATTCCGAACAAGTAGGCCAATAGGGTTGTTACTGTTTAGGCATTTGTAGTCCCCTTGTTGATCTCATTAGATTGATTTAACACGTTGTTCCAGTTTTTCATATTGCCGATTCTTTTTTGGATAAAGAGGTTTCTCTCTCACAAAACTTATTGAAAAGAAAATCAATTCAAAGAAAGAAGGAAAAAGCCTAATAAAACCCTACCTACACACAACTAGACCAAGCTAGATAATTGCACTTTTAAATGACAAATTCTTAATTAGGCTCTAAACACTTAGAGAAACGACAAAGGACTTCATGTTGGTGATTTTAGTGTTACCATGTCATTTTAAGTAACTGGAACTAACATGTAAGTTAAAGGGCTTCATGATTTGTACTCTAATACATGTACGGGGTTGTGCGAAGTGCACGCATGTATAAGATCGAGTCAGAAGCTGGTTTGACGACTAGTCGGGGGTCCGGGGGCAGCGCCCCTTTGGCGGAGTCTAGGGGCAGCTCCCCTAGCTGGTCCAAGGGGCAGAGCCCCTGGCTAGGGTCCCGCGGGGTTTGGGGCAGCGCCCCAAAATCTCACCGAATTTTTCATGTGGAAACATAACGGAAGACTCAATTTCTTGAGGGTGATTATGGTAAAACTAACAAAACTCGTTAGTTTTTGGTAACCCTAATCCGGATTAATATTACTTGCTTCCAAAGCAACTAATGACGGCCCAACCCTAATCGTGTTTAGTATATAAACAACTTATTCTTTCCAGAAGGGAGACGTTCTTTAGCTCTCATTTTTCATCACACATTCACAGAACCCTTTAGCATATTAGCTTATGTTTTCTGTGCCTAGAAACGTAAGTGTCTGCTTTGATTATCCTAAGCTGAATTTCTTGTAACTCAGGCATAGGGTAGAAATGTAAGTTCGGAAAGTGATATCACGATCCAAGTTGGTATCCAGATCTCCACCGTAAACCCTAATATTCCCAACACTTCATACATAGAGCAATTAATAATGCAAAAAAAAGAGCAAAACATAGTATTTATTAGGGGTGGAATTGGTACGGCACCAATTTATCTGGTATAAAAAAATTGCTATCAGTATCGTACCAAGTAAACTTGGTACCAATTTATTTGGCTACCAACAAGTTTGATTGGTACAAATTGATAATGATATACCAACTTCTTTTAATTTTCTATTATAAGATTTAAAAATAAGCAAAGACATCGGGATTTTGATGTGTAGTATAGAAATTAGTTACGTAGTTTTTTTAGTTTACAAAAGAATTCTACTCAAGTAACGCTAAAGTAACGTTTTAATATTGTACTTTAACGTGGTAATAACTATTGACTAATACAACCACATGACTAATATAATATTATTAAAACTGTAAAGACTAAATACAATTAACAATTGAAATATATATATATATATATATATATATATATATATATATATATATATATATATATATATATATATAGGGAAGAGTTATATGGAAAATGAATGATTAGGGCAACATATATTTAAACCAATGAAAACATGACAACACATCACTTCCACAATAATTTTTACAATACATTACTTGTGAAGAAAGAAATGGACACGTGTCATTTGATTATTGGTTCTGGTAGATGTTGCCCTAGTTATTTGTTTTCCATAGAACTCATTCCTATATATATATATATATATATATATATATATATATATATATCAAATGAATTGGTTGGTACGGTATTACCATGCTATTCCAATTTTTGTACCATTACCGTAACAACATTAATCAATTGGTACGGTACTACCAACCAAACATGTTAGCTACCAAGTTTCTTGATTCGGTTGGTAACATGTTGGTTGGTTTTCCATGGTACAATTTTGTCAGCCCTAGTATTTATGTGGTTAGTGATAGGCTACGTAAACTTACGAACAAGAGAAAGATTTTATTGATATTGTTGAATTGCTTACATATGTTACACAAATTCAAGAGATTTATTTATAGCAGCAAAACACTTGAAATCTGCCAATATTAAGGCCAAGCCCAGAAAGTAGGCCTGGCAAAACATGGCACGACACAAAAATCCGACACGAGCTCGACATGAAATTAGCGGGTTAGGGTCAGAGATTTCAACACGTTTATGTAAATGGGTTGATACGACATGACACAATAATTAAATGGGTAGGGTTAGGATCAAGATTTTCAACTCAAATATGGCCCGTTTAATTATATATTATTTATTATAAATTTCATATTTTCATAAATATATTATACGTTATAGACTTATAGTGGGTCAAACTCAAGAATTATAAGTAATATTCAAAATTTCAAAGTTACTTAATTTAGTCGTCCTCACCACCTGTCCTTTTGCTCCCCAACTTTAATTCTCTATATTTTTCCTTCTAAACTTATTATAAATTTTGTCATTCCATCTCATAACTCCAATGTTTCATTTTTCCTTTTTGCCTTCACAGCTCCTACTTTCCAACCTTTAAAATTTTTCAACCCGACATGACACAACATAATTACAAGGTCTAAACCTTAACCCGAAACCCGACACAAAACTGACACGAAAATAAACGAGTTAACACAGCACGACACGATAATTAAACAGGTCGGTTAGAGTGAAGCCCTTTCAACCCGTTTAATATCTTAACAGGACACGTTTATCAGGTCTACCAGAAACTATGACAAATTTGTCTCCGACATATTTTGTCGAATCTGATATAGGAACCATCAACTATAAAGTCAAAGTGTAAATTAGGCTCCATGTTTGGTCTGTGTGGTGGCTATATGGCTAAATGATGATGCACACTACACAACTCAATACAAATAATATCTAAAAGTTTAAGGAATCCAATTCCAAGCTATAGAATGAAACCAAAGATAAACACATTGATTTCAGTAAATCTCATATTCTCCATGGTAAGACCTTTATTCTACTTTGGCTTCACTCCAATCATCTCTATAGCCTCATACTTCATAATAATTGCCAAAGTTTGATCAAAAACACTTCTTTCCATATGCTTCTTGTTCAATATACTCACAAGAATCATCAGCCCATTGATAACTTTTTAATATTTTTAGATCTCGAATTCTTGATGGTAAGGTTAATTACTCAAAATCAATTTCATATTGCCATTTCGTTGCCAAACATGTAGTCTTGCATAAGATATACACATTTTAAAGCATACTTTCCACAAATAATGATCACTAACCAACTTCTTCAATTTGTTCAATCGCTTAAATTGTTGGGAGCACATATAATCTATACAATAGACCAGTAAACCTTGAAGATTAAACTTATAGCACCCCAAGATGTCACAAAATATTAGTTAAATGAGACATGAAGATCGTATATCAACATAGATAGCTTTTTCTCATTACAGAAAGTAGCATGTACTACCAAAATATGGATAACTGTTTATAAGAATGTACATATGAAATTTACATCAAATTAAAAGATTAATTCTCAACATGAATCAATTGCTTAAGCATTCAACTGTTTATAAGAATGTACATATGAAATTTACATCAAATTAAAGATAAATTCTCAACATGAATCAATTGCTTAAGCATTCAACTGTTTATAAGAATGTACATATGAAATTTACATCAAGTTAAAGATAAATTCTCAACATGAATCAATTGCTTAAGCATTCAAGGCCGATTGCATGATGGAGGTATCTTAATGTTTTCTTATAATTTTCAAAGCCCAGAAACCAAAAGCTGAAATCATCAACAGTCACTACCTCCACATAGTTATATGACAGCTTCTTCATGTTCATGCTTTCTCTTACTCCTTTTATCTTTCCTAACGGGATTGACACCTTATATTGGAACTTTAACAGCTCGCCTGTGGGAGAATAAGTTTTAAGGGACCTATCACTGCAAAATGAAACCCTTTCTGTAGACACATAAAGTATGCCTGCAATTGCACCTGCTGTAGTGTACAAGAAGCATTGGGAAGCCTGTAACAGCTTCTCTTCCTCTCTGATACCGAAGGTTTTCCTAAAGATTTTACCTGGAGTGCTGCCTAGTTGAATCATTTGGGCACCATGACTCAACTTCTGTTTCATGATTTCAATTAACTTGCGACTTGAACTTGCTGCATATTAACAAAAGATGAACAGTATTATAAGACCGACTAAAAGAAGATAAGTACAGTTATTTTTAATCCAGAGTGCAAAACTACGTACCTTCTCTTTCAATGCCGTTGATCTTGGAAGAAGCGGAAGAAATTGAGTGACAGGGTTCATAAGGTTTAGATAATAGTAATCCCTTAGTTGATTTGATCTCAACTCCAGTGTCATGTTTTGAGAATCTGTGATCCATATTTCGATGTAAATTTGTTGTGATTTGGTTAACTCGAAGGTATTGATGGTTACAATTTCTGATGCTCAATGCCGAAGTTGATGGGTAACGTGTTTTGAAAGAAGAAATTTATTGGCATATAAAGACGACAACTTTTATTTGGATGAGTCATCCATATCTTATCTTTACCGGTGGTTGGTAGTTGGGTCTTTTTCTTCAGCACTACTTTACCAGCTTCTTTATCATGGCCTGCTTTTAACTGTGTATGTCTACCTTTTGCTGTCATGCTGACGGTTTTTTTAAAGTTATTTATCGGTTGGGAAAACACAAAGGTTTAGTGATGATGATTGATGACGAGTAAAGGGAGATTATACTCGAAATGCAAATTAAAAGACCAGGCTAAGGAAAGTAATGTAGATGAGTGCTTAATCAGACTGAGGTGTAAAGGAGTACGCGGGTCAGGAGATCTAGATCTTGTTCTCTCCATTGCCATGTCATAACTACAAGCAGTCAAACAACATCTGGTATGCATAACAATTTAAATACTACATATATATCTTATGGAGACATATATGAAAATACACTACTAAAGGTATTAATAGTTAGCTTTTCTTTAACCCGTTTTAATACTACATACCAGTGTTACGATATTTATCTTTATGTTCGTTCAAGAATCCAACCAATTTATGCGAGATTAAAATTGAAGATTTTATTGCATGGCTTGTTTTTTTTACAAAACTGATGAGGGTGAAGTTAGTTGAAATCATAATACTTCATCAAATGAAGATATTGATCTTTCTTTTTCTTTTGACGTGGTGCATGAAATCCAGTTTCATAGTTTTACTTGCATATAATGTGTGCTTCAATTTGAGTATTTGACATAAGATGTGGGGCCCACCATGACCCTAACCCATCACCGGCAACCCCCCAGTGGGGCCAAAACCCATATATCGCATCAAACCTGTAACTCCTGTGAACCCACTGCATAATCAGATCTGGGAATTCAGTTCATTAATTTCTCCATACTTGCCCACACCTCAGCTCCAAATCCGTCAATTGTCAAATAAAGCCCATTTAAAACCGGAAACTCACAGTGGTGGTGGTGTCCATACTCACATCGATATATCTATGACTATTCCTGTCATAAATATCTGATATCTATTCGTTGGTGACGTGCAGAATTTGAAAAAACCATGTAATCGAGATTGCAACAGGTCACATGCACCTTACATTACCATGCGAACCAAGCCGAAATGTATGTGAATGTCGATATGGGTTTTACTTTATTCATTGAAATTGAGGTGTAAAGTGGTGGGCATTTAGATATCATATGTGATATGACTGCAAGCTCATGGTTATTGACGTAAGACTTTTTGGATATCTTCTCCGTTTGTAGTATGCACCTCAAATGAGATGCATGCCATGTCATCAAAATTCTAATTATGGTCCAAAAAGTAGGATTTTGTTCTAGAAATCATGAAGTAGAATATACTAATTTTTATGGGAAACTTTTATTTTATCTCAAACGGTATATATCAACACAAGACAATTAACATGATTTTCACGGCATTATATATAATGCATTGAACTTTATAGATTTTAATATATTGTCATGTTTTTATTCTATATTTCATACAATTCTATTAATTTTTTTTTTCTATAATACATTGAACTCAATAAATGTCAGTTAATGGAATGTATTTAAATAGTTATTAAGAATTAGAAAACTTACTTTCTTTTTTCAAGTTCATTGAATGCCAAAGTGGCATTCCAAAATGATAGAGAATGACAACTATGATTACCACCTCATTTAACTCTATTATTGAACTCTTATGTTTTAAAGACTTCCAAATTGTTTTTTCATGTGACATTGAATGCCATACCATATATGCACACATTTTTAAGTATACTTTCAATGGATAGATAGGGATCACTTAAGCAAATTCTCCAATTTGTTTAAATTGTTGAGAGCACATATACTCTATTAAATAGAACAAATAGCTTCAAATTTTAACATGTATATGGCTCAAAAACTCACAAAAAAACGAGACATGCATGGAGATTACCATATACTAACATTCATCTTTTTATTTTCATGAGAGAAAGTAGTTGTACCACCAAAATGTGGACATATTACATATATAACTCTAAGACTTTACATTTGAAATTTACATCATTTTACTTAAAAACATCCATTGCTTAAGCACTCAAGCCGATTGCATGACGGACGTATCTTAATGTTTTCTTATAATTCACAAAGCCCAGAAACCAAAAGCTGAAATCGTCAACAGTCACGACCTCCACGTAGTTATATGATAGCCTCTTCATGTTCACGCTTTCTCTTACTCCTTTTATCTTTCCTAACGGGATTGACACCTTATATTGGAACTTTAGCAGCTCGCCTGTGGGAGAATAAGTTTTAAGGGACCTATCACTACAAAATGCAATCCTTTCTGTAGACACAAAGAGGATGCCTGCAATTGCACCTGCTGTAGTGTACAAGTAGCATTGGGAAGCCTGTAACAGTTTCTCTTCCTCTCTGGTGCCAAAGGTTTTCCTAAAGATTTTACCTTGACTGCCGAGTTGAATCATTTTGACACCATGACTCAACTTCTGTTTCATTATTTCAATTAATTTGGGCCCAGAACTCGCTGCATATTACAAAGATATAATCAGATTAAGATCGATTGAAAGAAAGAAGTATACCATTTTGTAGTTAAAGTAATTATATATAGTGCTAGATAGTTAATTACCATGATTTTTAATGCCGACTGCAAAACTTCCTTCTCTTTCGTAAGGTTTAGATAATAGCAGTCCCCTACCTGATTTAATCGCAACTCCGTTATCATGTTTTGACAATCTATGATCCATTTTGACGTATGTTGATGTGATTCGGGTTCCTTGAAAGTATGATTTGCCTTTGCTGATTCGGGTGTCTTGAAAGTTGGTGGGTAATGTGTTTTGAGTACTGATCACATTATATATATATATATATATATATATATATATATATATAGGCATACAAAGCTAGATCGAATAACTTTGAACAACTTTTAGTTAGATGAGTCATTCATATCTCATCCTCACTGTGCAGGTGGTTGGTAGTTGAGTCTTTTTTGGAGCACTACTTTATCTTCTTGATGGCCTGCTTTTAACCGTGTATCTCCACCTTTTGCTGTCATGCTGACGGTTTCTTTCAAAGTTATTTATCTGGTCGTACGATTATATCCGAAAATGCAGTTTATAAGACCATGCTAAGGAAAGTGATATGGAAGTGGTGGGGAGGTGATCTTTTATTTTGCTTAACCAGATTGAGGTGTAAAGAAGTTGTGTCATGAGACTTTCAGGATCTTGTCTCCACGTTGTCATGTACTGACTAGACAGAACACGTGATATGCATAATACACATATATCCTCTCTCTTGAAGGTTAATTTTTGTCGAAGATGAAAAAATGAAGTAAAAGTAACTAATATAGTGAGCTTTAATTAACCAAACTTTATATATATTATAGGTTGTAGCATGATCGGGCATTCGGATCATTATGTTTGGTTTGCGGAAATTAAAGAAATTATGTGGAAATGAAATTAAAGATTGCAAATCATTACTTGTTTGGTTAGAAAATTAGAGGGAACTGAAAATTATTAAGACCGAAGGACTCCATCAAATGATCAAAATATTTATCTTTCTAATTTGAAGTAGGGGATGAAATTCAATTTCGTTGTTTTACTTGCTTATAAAAAGACAAGAACACACTGATCATCTTATAATTTTGTTTGTGTATTGCACACACAAACATATATATGAAATTATACGTGGCTTGTGATTCAAAAAAATATAAGAAAGTAATATAAATTTTTTTTTTTTTTGAAATTGGAATAGGCATATTATAATCACAATGACAACATGTCACCTGCAACTTACATTAGCAATAGCATGCTAAGCAAGAGGAAATATAAACTGCGATGTTGGATTTTATTTTCTTTAAGGGAATTGAGGTGTAAATTGGTCATTGGTGGAAATTCAGCTTTCTTAATATTATATAACTGCTAGTTCAAGGTAAATGACATAAGAATTTGGAGAAACCATATTATACTCTATGTAATTTTTCACATAAAAAAATAATTTCAAAATTAATTCTTATGGTCCAAAGCTTTTAATATATATACAAAAATTAAGGCACGGAGATAGGATATCAACATACATCTTTTTCTCATTAGAGTTAAAGTAGTTATACCGCCAAAATGTGGGCATAACTGTAACTCTGTAAGACTTTACATTTGAAATTTACATCAAATCAAGGATTAATTACAAACATCATTTGCTTAAGCATGGAGTCCGATTGCATGATGAACGTATCTTAAGGTTTTCTTATAATTTACAAAACCCAGAAACCAAAAGTTGAAATCATCAATCGTCACTAGCTCCACATAGTTGTTTGATGGCCTCTTCATGTTCATGCTTTCTCTTACTCCTTTTATCTTTCCTAAAGGGATTGACACCTTATATTGAAACTTTAGCAGCTTGCCTGTGGTAGAATATGTTTCAATGGATCTATAACTGCAAAACGCAACCCTTTCTGTAGACACAAAAAGGATTCCTGCAATTGCACCTGCTGTAGTGTATAAGTTGCATTCAGAAGCCTTTAACAGCTTCTCTCCCTCTCTGATACTGAAGGTTTTCCTGAAGATTTTTCTTTGGCTTCCAACTTGAATCATTTTTGCACCATGACTCAACATCTCTTTCATGATTTCGATTAATTTTGGCCCTGAACTTGCTGCGAAATATAAACAGTATAAGCTCGATAGAATTGATTTGAAAGAAGTAGAACATTCTGTAGTGATTTTTAATAGATTGCAAAACTACCTTCTCTTTTAATGCCATTAATCTTGGAAGAAGTGGTAGAAAGAGGGTAATGGGGCTCATAAGGTTTAGACAATAGTAGTCCCCTTGTTGATTTGATCGCAACTCCAGTTTCATATTTTGAGAATCTTTGATCCATATCTTGACGTTTGTTTGCTGTGATTTGCCTTTGCTATTTCTGAAGCTAAATGCTGATTTTGGTGGGTTATTTTATGTGTTTTGAAAGAAGACATTTATAGGCATTTAGAGATTGAATAAAACTGACAACTTTTTATTTTGATGAGTCATCCATGTCTCATGGTTACTGGTGGTTGGTAGTTAAGCCTTTTCGAATGCACTACTTTGCTTTTTTGATATTTGTGGCTGCTTTTGACTGTGTATAGCTACCTTTTTCTGTCATGCTGACAGTTTTTTTACATGTTTTTTATCGGTTGACGATAAAGCAACAAAGTTTTGTGATGAGCAAAATAAGGAAAGTGATTTGGGTGGTGAGAGATGATCTTTGTTTGGCTTAAACTTAATCATATTGAGGTGTAAAGCAATTGGTGATAAGACTTTTATGATCTTGTTTTTATTTGTTGACATGTCATGACTAGAAAGAACATGTAACATTCATAAAAAATACAATACACATATATACTCTCCCTCTCTCTCTCTCTTAAAGGTTAAGCTTTGTGGAAGATGAGAAAATGAAATCTGAGTTTTTCTTTAGCCAATTTTAATAATTTGTGAAATTTAAGAGAAATTGGGTAAAATTTATTGAGTAATTGTAAAATTTGATAAAATTAACTTTGTTGAAATTGATGGAATTCCTTAAAACCAAACTTGCTTATTAAAAGCTAAAAATGTCATCATCCTATGTTTTTACACCATTTTGATATGATTGTTAATGTTGTTATTACATTACTAAATAGAAATTAAAAATTCCATGTCAGCAGAACAGGTCACATTAGGTTGCTGTGACAAATTTTTACTTTTTGCCCCCAATTCAATCTTCGCTTTAATTAATCAAATGTCAAAACCTTTATAAATATACATTTTTTTAGAAGATTTCAATTACATGTCAAATCCTGTCAACAAAACATACTGCATACTTAATATCCTTCCTCTTCCAGACAATTCCAAATCCCACAAAAACAATCAGCCAATTCTTAATACAGGTGTTTAAAGCTGTTTTGTTCAATTAAGCAACATGATGAAATGTTTGTCTTAGGGTCATTATTTGAGTTGTTTATAAACGTTATAGTTAAGTCTACCCAAAATTTATGTGTTACAAAGTCAGAAAAGTGAAAACAGAAAGATATTAGATATTATATTACAACTGTAGTTGACAATATTTCATAAAGACCACACAAGTAGCCTTAAACAAACAAAAACTACGAGATAACACACCTGGTCTGAGTTTGATCTTGAATTTGAATCTGAAACAATTAACAAAACACTACTCAACCACAAACATATCCAATAAAACATTGAACATATATGCACACAATAAAAATAGTTAGCCCATTTCAAGCTATTCCATTTCCATAAATAAACATTTTCAATTTAAGACATCAGGCTCCACTAAACTCCCCGTATAATTCACCTTACAACCTTCCGGAAACCTCAATCCTGCTTCTTCACAACCAGCTTTCGTCACATTTGGACAAGACCTCACATCAAGATACTCCAAAGACCTACACGCCTCCAAAACCATACTTATTCCCAACACTGTAATCTTCGGACAATTACTAACTTTCAAAACCTTCAAACCGGAATGGAATTCCGGATTCCGGAGTCCATCAAAAGCAGCATCCGTCACCTCTTCACAGCACCCAATGTCTAACACCTCCAAACAACTGCATTGTGAAAGTATGCAATTCAATGAAGCGTCTGAAACATTTAAACACCAATCCATACGCAAGATCTTGAGGGTTTGAGAAGTGGCAACTAGTGATTTTATTGAATCACTCGATATGTCCCGACATCCTCCAATTATGAGGGTTTCAAGATTCTTGCAATGATTAGCTAATGCAAATATAGATTTGTCCCCGAGTTTGTAGCAGTCTAGTAACTTTAATGTCTTTAAGGAAATTGAACAGGCTTCTGCTATAACTGATATTCCAAGATCTCCCACGTTTGTACATTTATTTACATCCAAATGCGTTATGTGTTTACATCCGTCTACTAAAGCAGTGAGTCCGGTGTCTGTTATGTTGGTGCAACCTTGTAGGCCTAATTCTTCCAAATTATGACAGTTTTTAGAGAGGGATTTTAGTAGGGTATCAGTGACAAAGCGACAACCAGCAAGGTGTAAGCTTTTTAGGTCATGGCAGCCATCGGTGACAGCTGATAATCCTTTATCAGTTAGCTTTCTACAGTATGAAACATCTAATGATTGTAGAGATGAAAGACCGGATCCAATTGCCACCATTCCAGCATCAGTGATACCTGCAAAACCACATTTGCATAAAAGAATATAAGGATTCCAACAAGAGGTGAAACGGAATTTAGATGGGGGATTGGGGATTGGGAGTTCTTGCAATTACAACCGTTTAGACACTACACAATATGAGACAAGAAAAAAAAAGCAAAAGGTTTCTCACAAACAGAAAGGATTATAAACATTCAACCGAAGTTCAGAAGTCAGAACATCCCTGCAAACCAAAGCCATGACTTTTCTACAAGTCTGGTCCGTTAATTCAGAACAAGTATATCACTTCCAATATATCACAGAACATCAATTGGAGGTGAGAACGAAAACCATAAAGAATCAAATAAGACCTTTGCAATTTTGAAGCTTGAGTAGACGTAAGGCGGTGAAACCAGTGGCGATGACGGATAGATCTGAATCAGTGACTCCGGGATAAAACGAACGTGATGCGGATTGAGAGAGATCGAGATCCTTGAGGCGAGTGAAGCGTGCAGCCATCTTACGAAGCATGTGTGGACCAGCACGAGCACAGAGCTTCTTCCTCTCTGTGCTCTGAAGATAGAGCCATTTCTTGCATACAAGACCGAAAACTTCTTTATCTTTGTCGGTTTCTAGTTTAACCAAAACTGCTCGGAGTTCGTCGTCCCTTAATCGCTCGTTAATGCACGTCTCTTCTCCTTCCCCTGCTATGCCTTTTTCGCCGATTTCTCCCATTGGGTATATGATTGATTGATGAATCGTGGGAAATCAGAAACCCTAATTCAAGTGTTCTGAACTCCTTCTGTCATCTGGTGAGTTATGGATTTTCAACGGGGACCAAAAGGAGTTAGAGATATGGATCGTGCAGAGCTAACTCCGATAATGATTGAGCAACGGGTGGTCTTCGGGTCGAAACCCGACATGATCGGAATCAGAAGAAAAGTAGTTAAAGTACCAAATGATAGGAAATGGAACCAAAAATCATATTCATCTGAAAATGATATGGAAGCAACAATCATATCATCAAATGATATTAGTTTTTGTTATGTTTTAAAAATTTTAGACCGAAGTATTGATTTTCATTATAAGTGGTGGATTAATTGAGGATTTTAAAAATAATAATTATGTTAAACGATTTGTCACTATAAATAAAAGTCAATCATCTAAAACATTTTTATAATTTGAGAGCATTCTACATATAGAAATTTTTAAGAGCTCTCATGCTTGGAGAAATTATATTGTAATATGCAAAATGTATAAGATTCAACACAATTAAATTATACATAACAATTATAAATTATATGAAAATGATTTATGTTTATTTATGAATGTGAGTCATTTTCATAGAAATGAACGTTATGTTCAATTATTAACGAGTCATTTTCATGCTAAGAAATGAACATTATGTTCAATTATCAACGTATATCATTTTCATGTGTTTCTATGATTAGAGCATATAATATAATTTAGATATATGCTCAACGCTTTCATTTGCTCAATATTCTTTATAATGAAATCATTCGGCTATTCACTATTAAATATTGTGTAAGATTCATGATTATTCACAATAGGTGTAATAGCTATATTTGATGATTTTTCAATCAATTTCAAGTCAACAATCGTGAAATGATGATCTGTTTTTCATGAAGCATATTGAGGTCAATGAAAATTGTAAGTTTTCATTGTTTTAAGTAATTTTACATGTCAATAACCTATGGGCATGAGGTGTGTCCCAATGGAGAACTGCTTACGTGATCGTATTTTCATCTATTAAGGATTTATTGTTGATAATTATATGTGATTTAAAGATTATAATCCCAAATTCAACTAAGAAAACAATAAATCCAAATCCTACAACAAACCAAACCGTTTGTTTTTACAAAGCTCGAGTTAATATCAGATTATTCATTAAAATATTGTACCATTAAATGGTCTATGGGTGCAAGTTTGAAACTAGTAGTGGTACTCCCGCTTGGAGACAACATGGGACTGGTTTTGTATCCATCCACCACTTTAACAGATACCATTATCAGAGTCGTTTAAGTAGCATTGTAATTTCATCTCTATATTCAGTAACAATCGGATTACAGTAAGAGGATCAGGTTAAAGGGTAAGCATTAAAAACCCAACACTTATTGTCCCTCGTGTATATATTCCACTTTAAAAATTAAATCATATAGATCATCATGTCAAAGAATAGGAAAAAGAATCAAAGTCAGGGTGAAGGTCAGTGTCAAACCCCATCATCAACTTTTTAAGAAGTACGCACACAGTCTTTGAGAAACTGTGAGAGCTGAGAAGCATACAACTCGGGTTCATTCCTAAAATGGTCAACATGTGGTGTTGACTTAAAGTTGCATGACCTGACCACACGCCCTGTTCTTTGCTGTGCCTCTATAAAAGACTCCACTGACCCTGCAGGAATCACTTTGTCCGCACTGCTGTAGATGTACAACTGCGGGCAGCTTGGCTGCCCGGATTTCAGCTGTACTAATACATTCGAAAGCCTCCTGAAATGTGAAAACAAGTGAACTGAATAAACACAATTCCTTCCCTGATTCCACCATACAAAATGATTAAAAAAAAAAAAAAACTTACTGGTTAACTGATGGAAGATTTAAAACCACGCCAAAGAACTTCTCAAGAACCACCAACAGAGCCGATTCACTCATTGCTGGTTTGGCAGAGATGTCACCTTCATTTCTATGTCCTTTTGCTGCAATACTGTTTTTCTTCAGAAAAGCAGCAGAGAAACCCGAAGCCCAAACCTGAAACAAATTAAACAATTACTTAATAAATAAATAAATAAAAGAAATCTTACGTAACCAAACAATAACTACCTGTGGGTCCGGGGATGCAACAGGTGCAGAATCCACTATACATCCCTTAATCCGCCCCATTAGTGTAACGTCTTGCATCTGAAACTTTTCCAAGATAGCTCCATATCTGTGATATAAAAACAACCACAGATGTTATAAAGATTTGATTTTTTTTTTAAATAATAATATGAGATGAAAAGGGTTTGCTTTTGCTTACATTAGCCATCCGGTGTTGCTGAATGTGTGAAAGACCAAATTCTTTCCGTATTCTTCTTCCAACCATTCAGAAAGATGATTCACAAGCGAATTCACATGCTCTTCCGTTTTCCCTCCAACTTTATAACTTAAAATCTCAGACATGGGAAATGTAAAGGTGATGACATGGAACCCTTTTGAGGTATACCAATCTGCATATTTCTTGAGATGTTTCTGTTTAGCACCCAGCCACCCAAGCAAAACCACCACCATTTTAGAGTTTTCTGATAAACCAATGGCATTAGGCTGTGGTAAATGCCATCTGTAAATGAGATCATTAGACATGGTTGTTGGGATACTAGAAGCATGATCGATTGGCCTGTGAGCTTTTGCCAACTCAGCTGACCTATACACGTTGAGTAAAGCAGAAGAAAACGCAACATCAGAAGCCATCTTGTTGGGTATATGAATTGTTGGGTATCTGAAATTAGGAACAGGTATCCGACTCTTTGTTGAAAAAGATAGCTTTGAAACACTAGAACCAGAGATTTGTGCCCATTTTGCTTCACTGATTAAATCCGATGAACAGCCAATTGATTGTTCTGATGAAGAACATGAATCCGGTTTGGATGGAAAGAATCTGTCACGAAGATCAGTAGAAACAGAAGCTAATGCAACAGCAGAGGCTGCAACAACCGGCCTTTGAAATAAACCAGACAACGAACCCATAATCTTGGAGTCACCGATGCAGAATCTCTGATCATATAATAAGCAATTATGAATATATATAAATACGACAAAAACAAACCAGAGTTCGTTGGAATTAATAAATATGAACAACGCGCAAAGAAAGTCAAAAAGAACGTGTTTTTTGATGAAGAAAAGTAGCTTCTTACCTGTAGTGGGTCTTGGTTGAAGTCGTTCTTTGGGCTGCCAATAAACGTGCCTATTGACAGCCCACGCGAAGCCTTTTTATATATACACAGTCAGAGTCAGCCAAGCGAAGCTTCTTCCTATCTACAGAAAATGTTCTTGAAAGCATTAGATTTACGCATCGTTTGTTCCCAGAAACGCGAATTTATGTGGGAAAAGAATCTAATGAGGCTAGATTATTTATACAAATTGGGGCATAAGTATTAAGTATATCAGTATATGCTTGATTCGGAACCTAATGAACATATTTGAGCCACGATTATTGTCAACCTCGAGCAGCATAAAAGAATCCCAGAAGAAGATACCGGGCATAAAAAAGAGAGATGGTATGGGCCAATGAAGATGTCTACTTAAACACCACCAAAAGTTGGGGATTTGTCCACTTTGTAACACTTTTTGTGATACTTGCAATTATCTCCAACATGAGGGTGAAAGTGGAATTGTACACAATTTATTGATTGGCCCACCGCCCATATCCACCAATAATACGCACAAAACCATGCTCCTCTCAAAAAGAATCTTTAAAATAGAATATTATACAGTAGCTATTGTCTTTGGTTTGATGAATTTTCTTGAATCAATAGTATCGATTAAGAAAGATAATCGATACATCTTTGCAAAAAAAATTGTTAGAAATAAATATGCGACAAAAGGGTGCACGTTTTCCCTAATTTTGATGCTAAAAGGAATATTCGAAATTCAAATATTGATGTTTGACGAGTGACGCAAACTTTGAACACAACTGCACCAATCCAAAAGGTAGGAGCGAGGTAGGGGAAAATTAGAAGGAAGGCAATAGCTGTAAACAGGCGTGACGAACGTGACTCATCAAATTGCGCTTTAACCGTGTTGTACTGTACAACACCGAGATGCTTAATCTCGCCTTCATCGGTCGACTTACGTGAAACGGAACGGTTTTTTCTGCAATGTAGGTTTTCAATCCAGCGTTTCGTTTGAATTTCGGATTGAAATATTCAATAACACAGATGCATAACCCAAGAAACCCTAAACGGGTTAAAAATACTATCTATCGGTTGCAATCGTATCAACGATGGCATACCAAACAATAAAAACAGCCAGAAATTGAATGACATGATTAGTTACCTGAGAGACGATGGACTCCGGCGGCAAAAACTTCAGAGGAAAAGGAACCCACGAAGTTGATGCCGGTGTCGGAATTCTTCAGAGACCAACGAAATCAGCAAGGGATATTCTTGGGTTCCTCAATTATAGGGCGCCGAGTCTTTGACAACCTTCCGAATTGAAAAATGGTAACTCTAGGTTCAAATTTATTGCTGCCATAGTTGAATTATGTTATCAGACGATTGTACCCCTTCCTTTCATTTGCCTCTATAAACACGAAATAGCTAATGTTATACTTATAAATAAAATAATATTTACTCATTATATTTAGTATACACGCATAAATAACGTATTGTCCCATTTATAAAACTTACTATAAAGATGTCGATAAAAATGAGCAACCCAATGAACAATAAACGCGTTTAACCAAATAACAAAGTTCACCAAGATTTGTAAAACTAGATTAAATGTAATGTTTTAAAAATCGGTTCAAACCGATTGAACAGGAAATCGAATATGAGAGAGGTTTAATAAGGATTAGGGATGAGCATTTTGACTGGGAAATTGACCGAAACCAGAACCGGATAGAACGATCGGCCGGGACCGGGACGATATTCTTGTAGATTTTTGGAAACGGGAACCGATAGGAACCGGCAAAAACCGGACCGTATGTTACTATTTCTCGAGGACCGGTTCCAACATTGAAGACACAACAAGAACCGGGAACCGGTAAAACCGGCAGTCCGGTTCGATTCTTAATTTCGGCCAACTTTGGTTCCCGGGCCGAGTCCGATTCGGGCCAGTACCAGCCGGGTCGGTTCCTTTGTTCATCCCTAATAAGGACCGATTTATGCTAATTTTAAGGCTAGACGGATGGTTTTTTCAAAAACCGGGTTGAAGTGATAATGATAAAAGGGCAAAAAACCTATTGAACCGGTCTATTAGATTTACATAGTTGGATTAGCTCACCTCGTTCAAACAATCAATTTTTAAATAAATTGAATCACTCAATCGGTCAAGTTGTCCGGAGTATACACAACTTAAATGTCACACCCCAAAACCGAGAACGGCGGAAGCGTTCTGGGGGGGAGGACGTCATGTAAAGTATCACAAAATAGTATAACAATAAACAAGCAAACAACATCATCCATTGCATTAAATATATAGTTTTAATACAAGCGTGTTCTGTACAGTTATAGATACCAAAAATGTAAATCAAAATAATAAGATGAGTCTTGAATGTGCTCCATCTTCTCAAAAGATGGCCTCGGTACCTGTCTACTGATGACCTAAGAATACAAGTTATTTTGAAAGAGTTTATCAGCATTAAAGCTGGTGAGTTCATAAGTATTTTAGTATCGGTGTTTGTATCAAAATGTTTGAACGCGATTTTGAAGTACGAGTTTGTAAACAATTGTAATAAAAGTATATGAATGTTTGTAAGTGTTTGTAAAAGTTTGAACATCCTAGAAAATCCTATATTTCCTACTAAAAGTAGCCTTCTACCAAGGCATAGCTGTTTTGAATGTTCATTTATTGTAAAAGTGTGTAATTTTCCGAAGCGTAACTATCATTATCAAAATACAGTTTGTTGCATCTCATGTTGTTTGAAAATGTGGATAATTCATCTCTAGGTCACCAACAAGTTGCATAAACAAACCTTTGCTCATACGGAACCTTCTGCGGAATAATTCATGACCATATGTTGAATCATCCGTAAAGTAATGTCGGATCAGTAGCTGTTCAGCCTCTAAATGTTCTCTTTGGATTGTGTTTCTCCTTTGATTGTTACTTGAGCTAACATTATTCTGGAGAAGAAGTTATGCAGTACGAGATAATGCAGGTACCAATTATTGTTGATAAGTTCATCCTCAGAAGATTAACTATCATTGTTACCATCCATTACTATTTTGCGAACGTTTGGATTCATTTTGAAAGAGAGAGAAACGATAGAGAGAAAATGAAACAAACATATATAGAGAGATAATGAAACAAGCATTCATATATATAGATAGTGAAACAAGAGAATCTTAATAAAAAGAAAAAAGAAAAAGAAAAAGAAAAATAATCATAAGACATCCTATGTGCTCATACAAACCCTAATGCTTGGATCTAGGTTTCTCTATTGTACATGCTTTGAATCCAAGACTATAAACCCTAATTCTAGCATACATATAATCATATTAACATGAGAATAAGTTTATAGTGTTACCTTGATTGTTATGTAGCAATAACAATCCCAAATCTCCTTGTATTGACTTTGGAAGGCTTAGAGTCACAAGTGTCACTCCTCTAATGGCTCACAAACACCATAAGCAAGTGGAGAAGGTATAAAGAGAGAGGTGAGAGGTTAGAATTCGTATCTAGGACCTCTTGGGAAGGGATACACGAATTCATGGCCCTAGGGGTGTTTATATAGGTGTAGAGATAGGGTTTCAGTCATTATCCTTATCTAGTTGATTATCCATTAAGCAACCAATAAGATAATCCTTGAATCCTTATCATACTCGAATTCTAAGGGATTTACACCTCAAATTCGTTCACCATATATATAAGGTAATCCTTACCTTATTTTGTAACTATCACATAATTACAAATCAGCCCCTCTAGTTTAATTAATTACATTTGATCACAAAACTAATTCTTAATTAATTATTGACCAATATTAATTAAACAAATATGATTTCTCCTTTAATATATTATTCTTATAACATATTAATAAATCATATTATCCTCTCTCTCTTTATTCATTTCTCCAATCAAGTTGCTTTGGTGAAGGCAACCCAAAAGGACCATGCACCATCGGGTCAAGTACATACCAAAATAGTTATGGACTTAGACACTAATCCAACAGTCTCCCACTTGGATAAGTCTAACAACTATTCTGCGTATGACTTCAGATCCTGATCTGCAATCGTAGCTTTCCAAAGCCGCTGTCAACTCTGATCATATCAGATACGTGTGTCCTTAGATAAGGGATCATATATTCCTCCATTCTAGATATCGTATGAGATATGATTTCAAATCATTCTCTTTGTACTACTTCTCGATTTCCGATTTATGACGACAGACTAATTGAACAAATCAAATTAGCCCTAGCCCGGCCGAGCATTTACGTATGTCATCACTAAACCATCGAGGGGCCCAAAGATATCGCTTTTATCCTACTTTGGATAAAAGGAACAGATAAACTTTGATACAATGCTTGCTTGCACTCACTCACCGAATTACACACAACAATATGTTTTATAACACCAAGTTACTGGTGCGTTTACATATTATCAATGTGCAACCGATTCGCAAGATACAACTCACACATCTCGGTTTCAAGAATATAAGATGTTATCGTCTCACCAATCACTCGTGATACAATTCATGGAGTGATCCAAGTGAGCGTGGGTTTAATCCAATGCTCAAATCATATTCATAAGCACTCATGAACGTTGCAGCAAACATTTGCTTATGTCTAATACTCTTCTAGACAATCCACACACCAATTCACGACAGTCTTCATTCATATCTACTTCCAACATATGAACGACTGTGGCCCGTTTGAATAATTCGATTATTCTTAATAAACTCAATTATTCTGGAAGTCAAAACATGCAAGGTGAAACACAAGAATAATACTAATCCCATATGGCCTCAAACCTTTGAGTATAAACAAACACGTTTTATTTATCACCATATCGATTACTCATTATTTGTCGTTTCGGGTAATCAACTTCGCATTTGAATTCCAACACTTGTCCCATGCTCCTAGCATGCACACAATGTTTACCTATGGTTCTTACTTTTGCGAAATAGACAAATTGAACACATTTCCAATCATTCTCATTTTACAACACCAAATCCATTTTCTTAAGTGTAAGAATGTCAAATTCTTGTTACTTATAGAATATACTAGATTCTAACACTTTATGCAACGATCCTTTTGTAATGTCACTGCACCAAAGTCTCAAAGACTATTGCCAATGATATTACAAATTCCTCTATCGGAGATTGTTACAAGACAATTCCTTAGATATGATGTCTCTCACTCAAAGTACATTCCTTTGAACATCCTTTCGCATAAAGTTTCTAATCTAGACATAGATTTTACTTCCCAACATGGACACACTTCCATAATTTCTATATGACAACTCATTCTTAATAGAATCTTATCTATTCGTAATGATGTCGATATCGTCCATCCAATATGGAAACACTTCCATAATTTCCAATACTATACTTCCAACTACTCGCAAGCGACCAATCCTCGTCGAACTTTGGATTGTCCTTTGATAGTTGTTTAATTATTTTAGTCAAAACCAATTCTAGTCCTTTTTCCCTCTAAATGCACTATACATTTGGAAAATTTTAGAATGGTCAAACATTAAAGCATTCGCAATCGATCCTATACCCGAAGCGTATGGGACACGACGCATAATGTCTTATTTGCTATGTTCTCAAAACTCGAATTGCGAAGAGGAATGCCGTAATCACAATCGAAATTTTAAGAACACACTATGTACCTTTGACTAAATTTATTAACATTCCACAACCTAATCCTTTAGATTTGAAATGAAGCATAATATTCTCTCCCTTAATTATAGCAAAACAACCTTTCAACTCTTACAACTTTGCAAAGTATGACTCTTGTTTTCTATAATTAATATTGCCAACTATGCAATACGTGCCTTAATAATCATACAATCATAACATTTATGCTCCCACTATCATGATGATTATTATAAAACATAACACTTATGCTCCCACTAGCTTCGACATGTATTCATAAACATCTTAACTTTCAGAAAAACAATACTTATTGAATTTCTTAAGTTCATGTTTCTAATACTTAGTGCTTTGATAATCTTTTATCAAGGCTTCTTGAACTTATACACTTTTGCATTAGATAGTTCATATGTGTGTCTTAACAATTAAGACTAATTGCCAAACCTCACAATTCAAATTATGGAAAGGGATGCCGTAACCATGATCGAATTTGAGAATGCAATTTTACAATCACTATCTTTTAAAATCTTTCTTAGTGAAAGCATTTTCTCACAATCATTTTCATGAAGGAGGAAATCTTATGACACTTAGATTTAAACGGTGTATGTGTTCCTATCCATGCGAATTTTTTAAAACCAAAGTTTACGACAAATTCAAACTCATATGGATCGAACTTTCTTAATCTTGATTTCTTGCCTTATGGTAGCACAGCTGCCCACCACGTCTTCCAAGTAGTTAAGCATCTTACCTTTTTCCTATCAATGTACCTTTCATTGATCAAGGTCCTTGCCTTTTACGCATTCAAATGAGAACTCATAGGACTCACATGCATAATTAACTCGATTGGATTGGCACAGAAACAAAATAATGTCTTTACGATAGGTTGTAAACCTCAACTCGTGTGCTAGTGATGATCGATAAGGTTTATTTGATTTGTTCTTGAAACTTTTCGAGACCATTAAGACTCCCACTGACTCCTTGACATATAAGATTCTTTTGTCAATAAACATTTCTTGACAAACAAATTTTCAAGAGTTAGTGTAGCTTGTATCAAAACACTTCATAAATTGGTCATAGTTGGTCTTTGTCTTATCCAAGACATCACAACTTTCCACATTTGATGAATGTTATAAACCTTTAATACTTTTTACTCATTGTCACAATCTTAACTTTAAGACTTGTTATTGGAACAAAGTATGATTGTCTTTTTGATTTGACCATTTCATCAATCTTTGATTCCTCTTCTTGGACATACAATTGTACCAAGACTCACTTAGAGGATCAATTGAGATATGGTTCTTAATCATTAAGACCTATCATAAAGCATAAAAGCCACTCTCCCTTCTTCTTAGAATGGAGAAACTCTTATCTTTCTGCCTATTTGATTCTTCTTATTCGTTTTGCTATTGATCTAAACCCTTTAATCAATTCAAAATTACACTTAATCTTGTAAGTATAATCATATTTACTAAACCTTTAGTAAATGATGACGAATATCTTTGTTACTCTTATGGTGAACTTGATCAACACACAACTTTGTGTACTCGATCTCCTAGTCCTTCACTTGACACATTGTCAATGAATTTGTCTAATTTCCAAATATGGAATTTCTCATTCATCATGCAACCAAGTTGCGTGATTCCAAATTTCTGTCCAATTGAAACTTGGGCGATGAGAAACTCTCCCTATTTGGTAAATTCTTGACTTTCCATAACATAATAAGAAACAAATCCATTATTGCTAATAATTTTAACATCAATTTTTCATACACGCCATTGTAAGGATAAATAAATAAAATTTAAAATCAAAATTTATTTTATTGCGGAAAAATTTGTCCTTTCACAATGCAACTCTTTGAAAAACTTATGCGAATACATCTTTCTTAGCAATCTAATTCTAACTCTAAGTAGTAGCTCAAGAATCTAATCTTCGAGAAACGCAATCGAAATCCATTCCTTCATGGTTAGATTCTGCTCACTTCTTCCCTTAAGCTTCTTTTCTTTTCTTTGATCCTTCTAAACATCAAACGTAATCTTATCACATTATGTATTCAGAACCTAGAATGAAGCTTAAAAGAGTTAGTTAATGGATTTTACCTAAATTAGAGCCATACGTTTCGACTCTCCCATCTCTTAGATCTCTTAGGTAAATAGGGCAGCTTCGTATCCAATGCCCCTTCTCTTGGCAATAAAAGCAAATTGACTCCTTTTGGAACAACACATGGAACTACTTCAGACATCGCCTTTCTCTTATGATCAAACTTTTCGATCATTGCATGTCTTTCATTGCCATTGTCTATATCCACAGAGGTGTCGAAGGCAGATTCACCAATCAACTTTGCTTTTCTATTGCGCCAAACCATTGCTGATTCAGCAGCAATAAGCATATAGGTGAGATCTATAAGGGTCACGTCGCGGTTCATCATATAGTACTCTCTTACGAACTCACTATATGAGTTAGGAAGTGATTGAAGAACCCAATCAACAGCCATCTCTTCACCGACAATGGATCCTATCATTCTTAGTCTATCAATGTGCGACTTCATCCCTAGGACGTGTGCACACACCGACTTTCCTTCTTTATGTTTACTTGCCAAAAGGGCTTGAGTGATATTGAACTTTTCAATTTTACAATCTTGTGGGTTAGGGAGAATAATTGGAGGAGGAGGAGGAAGTGAAGCATGATTTCTTGTTCCTCGATCGAATCGTGGAATATCATCTTCATGTGGAATGCTTGTTCCACGGGATTTGAGAAGACCATAGTTGTCGAACTTTGACATCGGGAGAAAAACGAATTCAAGTTAGTTGATTGATTGAGTCCTTGGTAAATCACCCAAATGAAATTCCAAGGCTAGGACCCAACACAATATCCTACAACTCGGGAGAGGGATGCCGTAACCCAAATGCAGAACATTTGAAGGTAAGTGAATGACGATTCACTAATTTCCACCATGAAAAACGAAAAAGAAATTTAAGTTTTAAATCTATGAAAACTCCTAGATCCTTTGAGATTCATTGAACATTTCAATGGCATGTTTAAATCTCGATATGCCCCTCTTGTTTGTGACTGGGATGCCGAGGATCACAAAGCGGGTGTGAATAACCATGCAAACTACATGGTGCCCTCACATGTTACAATCACCTATTCGATGTGCCGGTAAACCACACACGCTCCACCGAACTATGACAAACATTGAGTCACCCTTTGCTACCTTTGCTTAGAACCATTTAGTGTGCCGGTAAACCACACACGCTCCACTAACGTCTTCGCAAGGGCACAAAGTGTAATTTCATGGAATTGCATCAATTCACTTTTGCCTAAGTAACTAAGATTGGGAATTTGCGAAACATTTAGTTACTCTGTATTTCATTATACTTATAATGGAAGGTTTCGTCCTATCCTACCCGTTCGGCTAACGACCCTCCACTAGTCAAGAGTGCGGTGGGTAAGAGTGGATACCCATTCAATCGCCATTTTATAGGCAATTTCCTTAAACACCCCTTATAGACCAGCTTCGTGAATGAGGCCTACTAACGATAAGACTGACTTTTACTTATACATATATATAATGTTAGACTTTTAATGTTATATATAGTATAGGGTGTACTTTATACTTTTAAAATACTATATGGTTAACTTTAACAATTACACTTTTAATTCAATTAAAAGGTTAACCTAAACTTTTATGGATTTATTAAACCTCTTTTAATTATACTCATTAATTAATTAATAAAACCATAAGGGTGTGATTTGAACTTTTCAAAACATTACTAGAGTTTTAGAATTTAACATTTCTAATTAAACTTTTAATCAACTTTTAAATTCCAAAACTTGAGGGCAAGTTTTGAAACCTTTTTCAAAACATTAGGGTTTTAACTATTTAAATTTCAAAACAACAAAACTTTTGGGGTTCAAATTTAAACTATAAAACCTAAAGGGATAAATTGAAACTATTTCACAAGATAATTCAAATCTAAATTACAAATAATCAAACTTTATCTAATAAAACAAGTGATTATCTAAATTTTGACAATTATCTTCTATTTTGGTAAGGATAATCACATAATAATGAAAAAATTCGGATTTTATCTCAAAAGCAAGTTTATGGTAATTATCCAAAACCAAAACAGGAAGAAAATCGCGAATCTGAGCTGTCAGACCCTTTGACTCGTCGAGTCTGGACCTGGACTCGTCGAGTACAGCTGACTCGGCGAGTTCACCAAGTGACTCGGCGAGTCAAACATTCAGAAACTCAAAAAATCGATTTTCAGTGCTTATTTCGATCAAATATGCATCAATACAATTGAAACCAATCTAGGCTCTGATACCACTGATGGGTTTTGGTCATAAGACATCCTATGTGCTCATACAAACCCTAATGCTTGGATCTAGGTTTCTCTATTGTACATGCTTTGAATCCAAGACTATAAACCCTAATTCTAGCATACATATAATCATATTAACATGAGAATAAGTTTATAGTGTTACCTTGATTGTTATGTAGCAATAACAATCCCAAATCTCCTTGTATTGACTTTGGAAGGCTTAGAGTCACAAGTGTCACTCCTCTAATGGCTCACAAACACCATAAGCAAGTGGAGAAGGTATAAAGAGAGAGGTGAGAGGTTAGAATTCGTATCTAGGACCTCTTGGGAAGGGATACACGAATTCATGGCCCTAGGGGTGTTTATATATGTGTAGAGATAGGGTTTCAGTCATTATCCTTATCTAGTTGATTATCCATTAAGCAACCAATAAGATAATCCTTGAATCCTTATCATACTCGAATTCTAAGGGATTTACACCTCAAATTCGTTCACCATATATATAAGGTAATCCTTACCTTATTTTGTAACTATCACATAATTACAAATCAGCCCCTCTAGTTTAATTAATTACATTTGATCACAAAACTAATTCTTAATTAATTATTGACCAATATTAATTAAACAAATATGATTTCTCCTTTAATATATTATTCTTATAACATATTAATAAATCATATTATCCTCTCTCTCTTTATTCATTTCTCCAATCAAGTTGCTTTGGTGAAGGCAACCCAAAAGGACCATGCACCATCGGGTCAAGTACATACCAAAATAGTTATGGACTTAGACACTAATCCAACAGCATTCATATATATAGATAGTGAAACAAGAGAATCTTAATAAAAAGAAAAAAGAAAAAGAAAAAGAAAAATAATCATAAAAAAGAAAAAGATTCTCAATCAAATGATGTCGACATTCTGAACTTCACGGGTTCTACAACTCCCAACCAGATTTACTTGCAATCTGTCGTTTCCTTTCAAGGACCGTGCTCAAAATAGCTCCAGTCAAATGATCATGCAGTCGTAGAAAATACTTCATATCTTGGTTCTCTATCTCTTGCTCCAACAATTGAGCTTTCAGTGCTTCATTAGCTTCGAAAATGCGTAATTTTTGTTCCCGGTACCTTTATCTCTGTTCCACCTTTGTGTTGGTTGTAGTGTTGATGCTGGCAATATGGTTGACAAGATCAAACATTTCATTTTGTGTTGACGATATTGATGCCGCTTTTTTCCTTTTCTTTTTCTCTGAGGCGGTGAGTCTTCAACATTAAACGGTTGTTGTTGTTGGGGGAATCTGGGAGGATATTGTGCATCGGAAGATGTTGTATGGGCGTTAGATGAAGATGTTTTAGTTCGTTTTGAAGAAGGAGGCGGGGAGTTTTCACCAGCTTTTGTAACCAACGCCTATTTCGCGTGGTCTTTCAACCACTCCCAAGCTTTTTGATGAGGAAAGGATTTTTGATTAATAGTACTCCGATACTCGCTTGGTGAGGCTTTTAAAACATCAGCCTCAGATCTCCTGCTAGCCACACTGTTCATCCCACGGTTATAAATGCAGTTGAAAGCGTTACATTTCTTTTGCAGGTCTTTCCATTTTGAGTTTACTTGGTGTCGTGTCCGATCCGAACCTCCAATCTGAACATTAAAATTCTCTAGAACCCGATCCCAAAATGCATCGAACCGTTGTTGGTTTCCACGTTGTTTATCTTGTGAACAATCGACATATGCCCTAGCCAAAGCCAACTCTTCGCGTTCCACCCATTTCTTTGACTTCTGGCGGTTTGTAAAGGTGCGTTTTTTCTCAACAACAGGTCGCAACTCCTCACTAGTTTCTTCTTCATTTCTTTCGGGGACCGGATCGTCACTAGAACTCTCAAATTCTACGTTCTGAGAATCACGGAACTGGAAATGCTCGGGTTGGGAAGATTGGAATTGAGTTTCTGGAACCCTTTGAGAAAACTAATTACATGGATTATAACTCAGATTTTCCTTTGAAAGCGTAAATGTGTTATAAGATTGTTGCACCGGGTAATATTGTTGTGGATAGTTTTGGTTTTGTTGGTAGTTTTGGTTTTGTTGGTAAATTTGGTATTGTTGATAGTTTGGATTTGGGTTATGAAAGGTTGAAGAAGAAAATGGAATATTTTGACTTGAACCGTATTGTGTGGATTTGCGTCTTTGGTTAGAACCGGTTTGTTTACCTTTGCCTTAGAAATCCATTGAAGGTTACTAGAGGAATTGAACCAATTAGTAAAATATTTCCAGACAAATCACACTACAAATAAATAAATTTTGCATTCATTGTAAACTTATAAAAAGAAAGCAAAAAATAGATAAATAAATAAAATAAATACTCACGGGTGAATATTGTTCAAAAATACTCACATGCAATAAAAGTAAATTAAAGTTTTGGCAGGAATCTTTGCAGATTGCATGCATGCAAGAATAGTCAAAGAAAAGTTGAATGGTCAAGGAAAATTGAATGCATTAACTCACGGGTTGGTGAACCCTATAGAAACAAACAAGTCATCCAACCCGCTAAACCCAATTAAAAGGAAGTTGTTTGTCGGCGGTACCGGGGGTCCCGCCCTAACCCATTTCTAAATTTTGAAACGACTATGTGTGGCCTTATTTCTCTTCTTTTCTCTCCTTACTTTATTTACCATTATTTTCTTTTCTTTTTTTTTTTTTTTTTTTTTTTTTTTTGCAAAAACTCGGGTGTAACACTGTGATTTTTCACCTAAAAAAATTCTTTTATTTTTAACAAATTTTAATCAGAAAATGTTAGCATAAATCTTATTAAGAAAACACCACCAGTGTTACTTGGAAATCTTTCACAAAAACCCTTCATAATTCAAAGTTGTAAAATTCGAGCCTTAACAAATACCAAACCAAATGTAAATGAAACATCACATCAAGTCTTAAATTGATATCATCACTAGTATCAAACTATAACTACCGAAAAGATCACAACCTCACCAGGCTATCAATGTCAAGCTACATGTACCAATGCCAAAGCCACAACAATAGGCAAGAAACAAGTGTCAAAATCGACACAGTGAATTAATCTCATACTTTCAAGGTTATAACAACATACAAACTGAATATCCATAACATAAGTACAATAACATGCTAACTTTCTAATACAAGTGCCTAAACCACCACAATAAATGACTCACATCTAGTCCAAGGTATGTAGAGCAATGAACAGAGGAAAAGCACATTCAAACAAGTAATCTAACACTTGTAAAAGATTACACAGAGAGTTGATCAAGAACATAACAAAAATAAAAATGGTTATGTCCAAAGTTGTTAGAATTTAGGAACGATAGATTTCAATATAAAAACATCATAAGAAGAGTGGAACGATTAAATAGAACTGAAAAAGGTAAAAGATATGATTTCATTAATGAGTAAAAGAACAGTTCGTTACAAGAGTTGTGCAGAACTATTTTGTCAAAGGTATTCATTCTATTTAACTAGCACTCCTATATATAGGCATCGGAGAAGCACTAGAAAGGAATCCTAAGTCAATAGTTTAAAACTGCAAACCTAAGAATAACATAAATTCCAAAATCGGAAAAACACATTTTGGAATAGGTAAAGACATTGTACATGACATAAATTTGCAAACAAAGTGCATACAACTCTAACACAACATAAACTCCGAACTCTAACAATCTCCCCATTTATGCCAAGTTGATGTTGTAATCTTTACCTTCTTTTTCACTTCAAAAACCTTCGTAATATTCTTCAAAAAAATCATGCAAATGGCCACCCACCATCTGATCATATATGAGACGCATTTGACATTAGTTGGTTTATTCAATTTGAAAATCTCATCCATTGAAATCACATTGATGAGCGATGTAGAAGGATAACTAGTGCTTATCTCACAAATACAACATGTAATACCGATTAGCTTCACTCTCCCTTGTTTGATAAACAATACTCCAAGGTTCTTTCTCAATAAACCCAATCTTTTGATTTTCAAATACTTTTGGTTTATCGAGTGGCTTCACAATTGGTTTTCTATTGAGCTTCTTCACAATCTCCACATCCATTTTTCCAACTTCTTGAATATAGCCTCTTATCATACTTCTCAAGACTTGAAAGATAGGCTCATATTTAATTGGATCCTTTGCCACAATACTTAGAAGAACAATCCAGTCATAATGATTCATTTGTGGAAGACCGGCAAGAATGAAGTCAAATACTTCATTGATAGCACCTCTGAAACCTCTAAAATAAACATTTGCAAAACCCTCAGAATTAAAAGGTTTTCCAACCATTACACCTGATAAGCACTTTAAACTCCACATTTCGTACTGAGGTTTTGACTGTTTGACATAGAAATTGAAAAGGTTCTTGTTCGTAGCTAAATTTGCCAATGTGATATCAACAACTTTGTCCAGTGTTCGAAAAATAAATGCTTTCATTATTAATGGAAAATACAACTGACACTCTTCATCATTGTTCACAAACACATGTTCTAGGTTCCAACCAAAATGGAATAACATTGGACAAATCTTCTGCTTACAGTCTCTCCACAGTCCAAGCAGGAAAAACAACTTTTTTATTTGCTTCAATATGAGCATCATCCCTCTTCTTAGAATCATTTACATCACATTCTTCTTTTATTTTCTTTAGCATATCAAGCTATTTATCACGTTTCGCTTGAGCAATATTTTTTTCTTCCGACAAAAATGGATTAGCTTCATCTTCAAAAACTATCTTCACTTTTCCTTTCTCAAAATCAGAAGTTGCACTACCCTTCTGTTCATTTAATGGTTTTTCAACCAAAATTTTCAACTTACTAACAAGAGTTTGCTTTTCAATATTTATCTTTGCAACATCATCAGACTTTTTCATTTCCTCAATGTGATAAGGACTTTTTAGATTCATAGGAGGAACATCTTGAGAACTGGAAATCATAATTTCTTGTGTAACAGGAACCTTTTAAGAACTTCCTTCTCCCCCTTGTTGTGAAGTAGCTCTAGTACTTGTAACATCAATAATAGTTCCTAGCTTGAAAAGAATTGGCTTAAGATTAGCATCCATCATTTTAAAAACATAATCAACATAAGGACCATCTTTATCTTCAATAATTTTTGGCAACCTTTGATTAATCTCAAATTTTCTACATTTCACAAGCAAAAACTATTCATTCATACTGGCATTGTCTTTTGTAACTTTATCAAGTTTTTCTTGAAGAACATTTATTTTCTGAGTCTTATAAGCAATCACATCCATAAACTTGTTTTCACCTTCAAGATTGTTTTGAAGAGAAATAATAGAACTGGAAACATCAGTGTGAAGATCTGCATTGTCTTTTTGTATCCCAAAGTGAAGAGAATATAGACTTTCATTTTCCTTACAAAGAGAATCACAAAACCATTCAATCATTTTTGTAACTGTAATCGCTTGATTATCATATTTTTCTTGAAAATTCTTCAAAAATCCATCTACTTTCGTAGCAAGAGTCTTCACTTTTAAAAGTGTTGAATCAACATGTTTCATAACACTTTCAACTTTAACAATAGACTTTTCAACTAACTTCTTTTGAGCTTCAAATGTCTTTGCATTCTCGGAAGTAAGAGCTTGCATTAGTTGCATAATAGATTGACGAGAGGTCACAGAGTTCTCAAAATTGGTAGTAGAGAAAGTACCAGCATAACGAAGTAAATGATTTAGCTTCTTATTCAAAATCCTATACTCCCCATGAGTCATTGGAGTAAAAGGGTCGACATTATCTTCACTCTCATCATCAAAAATAAAAGAAGTCGAAGGAAGCATTATATCCTCAAAACCTCTAGTAAGCTTAATATCTACTCATCAAGAAAAGCAAATTCCATATCGGAATTAGATAGATCAACAATAGCTTCAGATTTTGGAATTGGTTTTGAAACAGGTGGTTAAGTCACACTAATGTTGACATTTGGATCCATATTAGATGTGTTTCTAGGGATGCTTGAAGTCCAATTCTCCTCCATAAAGGATTGGAAAGTAGGAGCTTCTGGTGGGATTTTTTTGTTTTAGCTTTAGTCACAGAAGGATTTGTAGTAGATGAAGTGAAAATTAGAGTTGGTATATGTAAAGTGGTTTGGGTTGGCATTGTTGATTCAGAATTGGTGTTTGGAAGAGGTGAAATATTAGTTTGGATCGAAACATTTGTGTTAAATGGTAGAGGAAGTGGTGGTGTTTGATAAAGATCAAGCAATGGTTCATTCAACATTTGATCAAAAATATCAGACTTGAGTGGAGTTTGAGTAGATTTAAGAATAGATGATGAAAGTGGAGTAGATACCTTCGAAAGTACATGTGGAGTAATTTTTTCTGAAGCCTTTAGTGAAACTTTCAATGGGGTCGCAGTATCTTTCGCAAAAGTATTTTCACCCCGAACATCACTTTTAGTTATCTCTTCCGAATCCTCATCCATCACAGCCGATTTAGATTTAGGTTTTCTTTGCGGCTTAAATTTCTTTGAAAGAACCTCAGTTGCTTTCACTTTTCTCTTTGTTCTTCCCCTCTTTGGAACATCACCAGCATCAAGAATTTCTTGTAATGAAGTAGGAACTTCACAAACTCCGGTATTAGGGTTTTTCTGATATTATTGAATAAAGACATTATCAAGCGAAACCCTAGACAACATCACCTATGGAATAGAACCAACAAAATTGAAATTCTTTGGATCATAATTCACAAACGTGGTAGTCTGTATCTTTGGAATATCAATTATCAAAACATCATTCATCTCTGGAACTTGATAGTGGTTTACGGCACGACAAACAACAATCGACGAAAACCTAGAACACTAAATCTCCGAATCATCTGTTGTTGAACTCACACTTTGAGAAAACTGAGTCCAAATCATAGTTCCATAATACAGATTCTTACCAGTAAAAAGTATATTATATTAGAGTATAAAAGAATTTGCTTGCACTATCTGAACCAATGACCCTCCTTAATAAACACTTAAATAAAATTGTGAAGAGAGCCTAGCAATTCAGAGGTAAATCAGATTTTTTAAACTTGGATAGAAGATGAAGATCAAAATTATACCCCATTTGATGAAACATAACAATAATACTTGTAGCAAAAACAAAATCTGGATTAATAACACTACTTAATGAAGAAAGCCCTAACACCTTGCAAAAATTAGCTTTGGAGATTGAAGTACGATGACCATGAAATTCAAAATTCATCACTTCTTCATCCATGTTACAGATTTCAATAGAGTACGCCATGGATAATGCAGATAAAGGAACATTTTTAAATAATATCAAAGCCTTCATCAATTGTGAATGATTAAGGCATTCGATCAAAGTTCGAATGGTAGTGTTCTACTTTAGAGCATCCAAACCAGCCATTAAGTTCTAAATCAACTTGATATTCAAAATTTCAGTAAAGGGTAATTGATCCATGAAATAAATTTTCTCAGATGATGCTATTTGTGTTGAAATTTTTTTTTGCAGAAAATAGATGAACAACAGAGAAAATTTAGGACATATGTTGAATGAATGGAAGCATAAAGAATAGAATTGATAACTCTTGGGCTTTATATAGTATTGGATATCCAAGCAGTTTATTTTTGAATTTGAACCATTGTGTATAAGTAGAGAGAGAAAATCATGATTCATGCATTAAATGCCTGTCATCTCACTCGTCAGCCAATAATTCCCATGCTCATCCAATAGGTATGTGCCAACTCATCATTCTTTGTACCAACCTCCAGACTTCGTATTGAGTGCAAAGATGACGTCGTAAACCTATGAAATATGTGCCATAAATTTGAATTTTTCATAAATGGAAACATACCAATTCAATTTGCATCAGTTTCACAATCACTGATCCACCCTCTAGCTTTACATCATTCAAAATAGGTTCCATTGGAATTACGATTAGGATTTATTTCATAACTAAAATGAGATATTGTAGCCGAAACCAGAGTTTGTAAAATAATAAGGATTTTAGTGCAAGAGTGTGCCAAAGAAAAGAATTAAATAAATAAAATAGTGAGGGATTTGTGATATGAAAGTAGTATGATCCCGGAAAAAGATTTTCTTCCTTCATAGTCAAGAGAGACCAAGAATTACTTGTATGGTTTCCCATTGAATTACGATCGTCAACTTTTTAAGAAGTTACGGAAGGTATCTTTTCTCAGTTTAAACAGGTAGGTTCATTTCTGATCGTAGATGCAACTAAATTAAGTACAGAGATACGAGAAGAAAACCTTGATTGACTAGTGTAGCCAAATTGAAGTAAGCAAAAGGCTTTACGTTAGGAAATTTATATTGAGATGAAATGTTCAAAGGGAAATCTCATAATTTGATGTATAAAATTTGGATCTATTTGGAAGAAATGATTTGTATTCAATCAATTTCATTAAGATCTAGCAAAAGAAAATAATTAGATTTTGAACATTAAAAAAATATTGTCAATTCATTGGTTAAAATCTAGAACAACAAGTTGTTCACCGTCAATTCCATATCAATAGTTAGGTTTCACGAAAGTCATGGTGATAATGACTTTACAATCATAAACACAGAAATTGTGTGAACCTAAGTTCAAGTTGGTTATACATGAATCATCAAGGGTTTACGTGAAAAGATAAAAATATATGGTTGAAAGAATGTATGGAATGAAGTTGGAATTGTTTGATGGGTCTCACTTGCATCATGGTAATAATGACAACAAGATCATAAACACAAATTTTTTGTATATCTACATCCTAGTTGTTTTTTACTAGAGATGTCTTGGATATACGTCATAGTGTGTGCATTGTGTAAGAAATATGAGATAAGAAGATTGAATCGACTTTTTCACAATCTCATGGTAACAATGAAATTGATCACAAAAATAATTTTTACAAAACCATAATCCCAAATTGGTTTTAACTCGTAACATCTTAGGTAAAAATTATTGAGTGAGATCCGTCAAATCCTTGTTACAGCCTACAACATATTAGTGTTCAAAAAAAAAAATGTATGTTTCAAAATATTAAGAAAATAATTTCTTTTTTGTAGTTTCGAAAAATAAATAAAAATATTTTTGAATTTCTATATTTTTTGAAAAACATAAGACATCGTAAGAGAACAGTAAAACATGAAAAAATGAAATAACTAGAATAAAGAAAAGAACAGTTACCTAGGCTGGTAGTTACCTAGTGCACCAGCCTACGAAAAGATGTACCCTCTAGCAACTAAGAAGTAACTACAAAAACATGTTACGATGAATTACGATGATTGGAACTGTTTGGACATGAAGAATAATTGAATCACATAAATGAATTCTTTGATAGACTACAAAGATCGGAACTGATCGCAGATGAACATTAATGATTTGACTACCTCCAAGGATCGGAATTATTCACAGATGAACAGTAACGCTCCGACTGCTTTCAAAGTTTGGGACTATTCACAGATAAACAGTAACTAATTCGCAACAATAACTATTCAAGAAGATTTCAGAACCGAATCTGCTTCAATCATTCCATGCTCATGTAAGATGTGATTAAATGTTGATTCAGGTAAGGTTCTTGTGAAGATATATGCCAATTAATCTGTGGAATGAACAATATGAAATTCAACATTTCCATCTTTTACATGATCTTTAACAAAATGATATCTTAAAGTAATATGTTTAGTTTTAGAATGTTACACTAGATTATGGCATATTCTTATTGTACATTTGAATCACAATATAATGGTATTTTCTTCATGTTTATCCCATAGTCTCGTAGCTAACTTTGAATCCAGATGATCTGCGAAGTGCAATAAGTCACTGTTATATATTCAGCTTCTACAGTACATAAAGAAAAAATAAGTCTACTTCTTTGATTTCTAACTAACAAGTTTTCCATCAAGAACTTGACATCCACCCATTGTACTTTTCGATCTAGTCCACAACCACCAAGATTTGCATATGAGTAAGTCTCTACAAAGAATCCATAATTATTTGGATACCACAAGCCAAGAGACCTGGTTCGCTTAATATATTAGAAAATATTTTTGACTGCGATCATATGAGGTTCACGAGGATTTGCTTTATATCGAGCACAATAACAAATAGTGAACATGATATATGGCCTACTAGATGTAACATATAATAATCGGCCAATCATATGTTTGTACAATATGATATCAGTAGCTAGTTTATCAAGAGATAGAGTCATCTTAGTTCTGAACGCCATTGGAACTCTCACCTTAGATTCTCTAATTGTAACGCCCGTAGATCCGGACTAGTCAATTTAGAGACGATAAACATCAAAAATGACCTTTTGTTGGAAGATTATTTAGAAGGAGTAATCTTAACTAAGGTGTAGTACATGTTACAAGGATTCTATACATATAAAGAACGTTGAAATCTGAGTTATAATGAAGAAGTTATGACCTGTCAAACGTTTGTGACAGAACCGACATGACACAACCGCGACGTAAATAATGAATTTATGATATAGTGATATTTGGATTTAGCGATCTAAACAAAATTCGTAGAATATGTTAAACCGAGAGTGTGCATGAAAAGAACGCCCAAATCTGACTTCGTATGAGGAAATTATGATTTTTCGAAGTTTCGGTTTAGCAGTGTACAACCCGAAGTTCGAATATGAGATCGAGCGATATTTAGCCAAAACAATCTAAACGAGAATTGAAGATCTCGTTGATTGTAGTCCAACGGTGAAAAGACAAACAAAAACAGACGACATATAAAGAAGTTACGAGTTTATAACGGAGTTTTTATGTCCCGGCCTACTAAAAATAATATATAAATAATATAATAAAAATAAAGTCAAAATTAGCCGACAAAGTCTACATGAGAGTTGTAGAGCATAATCTCACCTACGCGTGGATATAAATAACGTCGAAAACGGAGTTCGTATGCGAAAGTTATGAATTTCTGAAGTTCAGGGCGTGAAACCCCAAAACCGTCAGAGTTCACGACGTGAATACAGTGTTCACGACGTGAACTCAGTATTTATGACTTCTGGAGCCTGACAGACGCAAGTTGCAATGACGCACCTGATGACTATTGAAATCACGACTTGAATATTTGAGATTCACGACATGAAAAAGATAATAGATCCTCCATTTTTATATCACATATCCTATTTTGACACCAAGAAATGAATTCTAGAAATAGAAAATAATGTTCAGAAATTCAACTAAAGTTTAAATTTGTAATAAGAGTCTTTGATTATCATAAATCACTTTCATACCCACAATTAGATATTCTAAGGGACCCTAACCCAATAAGGTCTTTTGCCGGAAAAAGGATTAGAATCGGGAAATTGGGCGAGCCAAATTTATTGCGGCTAGCCAAGAATTTCAATGTTTGAATTGAAGGTTCATGAATCCAGAAAAATGACCCTATAAATAGAATTTAAGGGGCAACCGAGTTTGGTTACTCAATCTCTTCTCTCCCACTCCTGATACCCTCTCTAAGCTCTCTTTTAACCCTCGAAGCCTTGGTATCATCCCGAGACACGAAGCAAGTCCCAAAGCCCGAAGATCCCAAGAAGAAAAGAGTTTTCGAGCCGAAGTTATGCCTGCGAGAAGCCCGGTGTGTGAAGATCTTCTAGTTTCACCGAAGAAGTACTACTCTTAGAGCTGTAGTGTTGTCCGATCATCTTCTGATCAAGTGAGTGTATAGTCCCTTTCATAAACACGATTTTAATACAAGTATTGTTTAAATGTATTAAGTATATGTTTTGTGTGAGTGTATAATTACTTTCTTCTAACACATAAGTATGAAGTATTTGCTATGAAATACGTGATATGTGTTTATATATTGTGGTTTATTTGAGATGTTGGTGGAATGGATGAACTATATAGGTTTTAATGAGTTAAACTGTATATGTATTTTGTAACTACAAATATGTTGGGTAGGACATGGGTAGGTGAGATCCGTGAGTATGGATCAGATCAAGAGATTAGTTTAGATCCATGAGTAGGGATCAGATCAAGAGGCTAGTTTTAGATCTGTGAGTATGTATTAGACCAATAGGTTAGTTTTAGATCTGCGAGTATGGATCAGGTAAAGAGATAAAACTTGTTATTAGTCCGGGAGTATGGATTAAGACTAAGTTAATTGTCCCTAGTCCGAGAGTATGGATTGGGCACAGTTATTGATCCGTGAGTATGGATTAGATCAGGATTAAGGTATAGTTAATTGTCCCTATTCCGGGAGTATGGATTGGGTACAATTATTGATCCAGGAGTATGGATCAGGTCAGGAGGTTAGTTTTAGATCCGTGAGTATGGATCAAGTAGTTTTAGATCCGGGAGTATGGATCTGGGGAAAAGGTTAGTTTTAGATCCGTGAGTACGGATCAGGAGAAAAGGTGTGACATCCCTAATTTCATGGCCAGAAAATACCAATTTGTTTATGCTTTTTTTTTTTATAAAATCAGAGTAATCATTTGATTAAAAGAGTTGCGGAATTTGTTCCCAAAATAAAATATGATAAAATAAAATTTATCAAAACATTTCGTACAGAAATGTATTTTCATTAAATAACAAAATCTCGGGATGTCATGTTCCGATACATACCAAAAGCATAAAAAATATAAAATAGACCTTACAACAGTTATTTATAACTATTGATCTATAATCCAAAATCTCTCGTCAAGTCCACCAACTTATACCCTTGTGTCATTACCTGTAATGCAAAGAAAAGTGAGTGGATCAGGTTTGGGAGCTTGGTGAGCATATAGGGTTTTCAACCCACAATATAATATAATTATTATATTTAATCATCAAACAATCAACCCAATTACCCATCCCCATTATCTTCGTTTAATCTTCCCTAAAGATATTATCCTAAGGGTCATCTCCTATATCATATTTACCTCTCATCTCTTTACATCTTATTTCCTTATATGTTTGATCCTAAGAACTTTTCCTAAGGATCATCGCTTACACCGCATAGACAATACTAATTCGGGGATCACTCCCTCAATACGTGTCTAGTAAGGGTTAGGGTATCATCGTATGATTACGCAGCCACAACATTGTCTGGACTCGTAAATCATAATAAGGGTTAGAATATCATCGCATGCATACGTAGCCACAATATCGTCTGGACTTGTAATTCATTATAAGTGTTAGACTATCATCGCATGAATACGCAGCCACAACATCGCCTGGGCTCATAATTCATAATAAGGGTTAGAATATCATCGCATGAATACGCAGCCACAACATCGCCTGGACTTGTAATTCAAAATAAGGGTTAGACTATCATCGCATGAATACGCAGCCACAACATCGCCTGGATTCGTAATTCATTACCTATTTATCATCACCATTATATCCTCACCTATCTCTTATCACATTATTTCATCACACGCCAACTATTTCATCTACCCATGTTCTACCCAACATATTTGTAGATATAAATTACATATATAGTTTAAATCATATACAAACCTATATAAAACATTCATCCAACATCCATCTCAAATAAACATTTCGAAATAAGTAAAGATATTATACATAACATACATTTGTGAACAAAGTTCATACAACTCTGATACAACATAAAATCCGAACTCTAACAAGAACATTCCCACATCATGCCCAAGTGGGTGCCACATCATGGGCCAAGCATTCATCACGATTTTGCAGGTTAGGTTCCATCTCCACGTCGTGACACTTTGATGTCCACATCATGATAAAATAATCGTTATGCTCTTAACACGTATTTCAGGCAATATCAAATATTTTACACACCAACAAACATTTAATACATTATTTAATACTTGTATTAAAATCATGTTCATGAAAAGGATTATGCACTCACTTGTCAAAGTGATGATTCCAAACTCGGGCAGCGCTTTGCTTCTAATGATTCTATTTTCCTTCGACGAAACCTAGCATTATTATCACTAAGTTTTAGTCTAATATTTATTGCGACTAATTATTAGTCTAGATTCATCATTAACTCAAAGTCTACTCTCATGATCTATCAAGTAAGGAACAACCAGGTATGATCATATCGGAGGTAGGGTCAATTTGGTATACGAAGTATACTGTTTGGAAATCCCACTTTAAACACCTCACATAATGGAGGGGGCTTACGCCCTTATTTATAGGTTGAAAACTGCCCTACTTGTCGAGTTGGGCCTCCAACTCGTTGAGTTGGGTGCCACATGTCACAATCTGGTGGCAAGACTTTGGGAGAAAGCAATGGCTCAAATCGTGCAATGTCACCCCTTTCGCAGCAACACACTCCTGGATTCTAAACCCCGTAACTTTCGCATACGAGCTCCATTTTCGACGTTCTTTATATCCACGCATAGGTATTGACAAGATCTACAACTCTCCTTTTGACTCTGTTGGCTAATTCTTGGCCGATTTAAAATTTAACAGTATGAGAAGATTACATTGTTAAATGACCGTGTAGAATTCATAACTTCTACATACGGACTCCGTTTTCATCTGTCTTTTTATCATTGAGCTCTTATTAATGAGATCTTCAATTATAATTTAGGTTGCATTGGCCAAAAATCGATCGATCTAAAATTTGAATTTCAGGTTGTGCATTGTTATACCAAATCTTAGAAAAATCATAACTTCCTCATACGAAGTCAGATTTGGGAGTTCTTTTTATGTATGTTCTCGGTTTAACGTATACTACAACTTTCATTTAGATCTCTAAGACTAAAAATTAGTTTATCAAAAAATCACTTTTTACGATTCCCGGTGTCGTGCCAGTTTTGTCGTAAAACTTTGACATGTCATAACTTCTTCGTTATAACTCAGATTTGGGCGTTCCTTATATGTACATAACCCTTGTGATATATACTATAACTTGGTTAAGATTATTTATTCTAAATAATCTCTTATTAAAAAGTCATTTTTGACGCTTATTATATCTAAATTGACTAGCCCGAATCTGCGGGCGTTACAGTTGGTCCCCTGTTTGGAAAGGTAAAGAGATCATGGAATTGAGTGGCATAAGGGCCATCTTTCCTACACAATTGGCAATCTCATGATCGTTGATCATGACCACGACCACCTCGACTATAGCTACCACCATTGGAAGAGGTGGAGCAATCAGATTGAGCATTAAACACCATTGGAGGAGTAGAAGATCCGTAAACATATTTGAGAAATAGTTTGTGACCTTCATCTTGAGAGAGAATATCACGAAAAAGGGGCCTTGGTTTGATAGCTCTGTAAGCTGTGGAAAAGGTCTCAAAAGAAGAGCCAATACCTCATAAAAACCAATGGCTTTTGTCATCATCTTTTATGGGTTCGCCAATAGTTGCAAGCTAATCATATAGAGACTTAAGCTTACGACCAAATTCAGAAACATAAGGCAAACCTTTCTACAATTGACGAAGAGAATCACACAGATTTTGCATACGTTCAACAAAATCATGATTGTATGTAGACTCAAGTGTACACCAAACTTCACATGCAGTAGATAGGACAATAACTTTTTCCATAGGTTCTTTAGTGAGTGAGGACTGAAGAATGAAGATTGCCTATTGATATGCTTCTTGCCAAGTAGTGAAAGTGGGATTGGGAGAAGACTTATATGCAATAATGATAGTTTCAGGAAGGGGAGAAGAGGAACCAGTAAGATGAGAAAACAAATTCTAGTATTTGAGTAGAGGCATGATCTGATTCTTCCATAGGAGATAGTTGGTTAAAGAATTTTTGGTGGTTAACATATGGAGAATGGTGTTGAGAGAAAGAGAACCATCATTGGATGAACTTCCGGTAGTCATGGAGAAAAAGAAGAAAAAATAGGATCGGTTATTAAAGGAGGCTGATACCATATAAGACTTTTTGAATTAATCTCTAATGATCAGGAGAGATGTGTATTGCAATATTTATAACCATAAAAGATTACAATGAAATTTAAAAGTACAACAAGAATCCTATAATAGTGGATCTCTACAATCTTGCAAGTCACAATATAAAGCGATGACAAATACTGCAACTGAAGTAGTTTAGGTTACACACCAGTTATGTTAACTATATATCCCTATTTCCATTACATTGTGCTTGTATTGTGATAATAAAAGGGCCATCTTCTTGAGTCAAAATCCTGTCTCTCACAAGCATGTTAAACACATCCACATTGATTGTCATTTTGTTCATGAATTTGTTGCTTCAGGATACCTATCCACTTGGTTTATCCCTACAACTCAATAGGTTGCTGATGTATTCACCAAGAGTCTCCTGCGTCCAATGTTTGAGTATTTTCAATCCAAGCTCTGTGTTGGTTCCTCCCTTCCTTACTCGAAGGGGGTATTAACGATACATCACAATCTCACAAGATTGTATAGATCCACTATTATAGGATTCTTGTTGTACTTTTAAATTTTCAATGTAATCTTGTATGATTATAAATATTGTAATACACATTTGTCGTGATCATTGGAGAGGGTATTAACGATATATCACAATCTCACAAGATTGTATAGATCCAGTATTATAGGATTATTGTTGTACTTTTAAATTTTTGTTTTAATCTTGTATGATTATAAATATTGCAATACACATCTCTTATGGTCATTGGAGATTAGTTCAAAAACTCTTATAAGACCCGTATATTTCATGTCAAATCTCATTTTTATCACTTTTCATTGCTTTTAATGACTGTTGGGTTGTGGTGATGTGGTAAGACATATGGAAGATATAATGGATAACATATTAACCAATGTTCAAATCTTAGCACTACTCAGTCCTTGTGGCCATGGAGGTTCGCATGCAATATCTCCAATGCATGAGGCATAATCTCATGTTTGCAGCAGGGGATTATTTATTGCACAAAAGCTGACCCGGAAACTCTTTTTTTAGAAAGTTCTTGTTCCAAAAAAAAAAAGGACATCTAAATATGAAGATATTATGAAAAAAAGCATCAGTTTAGTCTTTTACAAACACTTGTCACATTCGTTGATTATGTGACCACATTTAATCATGGCGTGGTCAAACTTTTGAAGTCATTGTTTCGGAGTTTGTTTATGTTTTTCAAGAACGAAAATCTCTCTCTCTCTCTCTCTCTCTCTCTCTCTCCTAAATTTACACAATTTTCTACAACAAGACTTGAACCATGAACTACTCGGACACGAACACATTTTCAACACATATTGAGTTCGGTAAGCCCCAGTTCCTTTAGTTGCTTTAAGTCTATCAATGACTTAACAAGTTTACATGCTTCTTCTCTTATCATGTGGAAGTGAAAGTTCTAATTGTTCCATGTATATTCGTCTTCTAAATGTCCATTTAAAAAGATCATTTTCTCATTGTAACCATTAAAAACTAATTTTGGTTAATATTTATTGATATGGTCATTTACCTTCTTGTTGAAGATCCAACGATAACCTACTGGTTTTCTTCCCGAAATAAGATCCACTAACTTCTAAGTGTGGTTTTGCAAAATAGTGAATTTCAATCTTGGTAGTAGCTTCTTTCCATTGATATCCTTCTGAAGAAGCAACCTCCTCAAACTATAATTTGGATCAATCTTCCATCATATAGGTAACAGCATCAGAACCAAACAATTTATCAACTATTGCCTTTTTTTACTTCTCTTAGTCTCATCATCTTCTTTCTCATATAAGCTTCCATACTCACCAGTTAAGCAAGAAAACACATTTTCAAATAATGATGAATTCATTCAACATTATCACATAATTACGCATGTCTAGAACTTGACCTTGACTCGTGCACAAGAAATTGATGTGTATTACAATGATGCGATAAGCATATCCAACAAGTGCAAAATGCCTCTATTAGCACCACTCACAGAACTCACGACCTAAGTCCAAGTACACATAAGTAGGTGGAACCCTAATTCGACTCTTTGTCATTCAACTAAATGGTAAGGAATCCATTGTTTTATAAAATCCCCTTTTCCAAATTCCATCTTTTATTCCAAAGATCCCACTTTGACTTTTTAAGAGTTGATATCGTATACACATTAACTTAAACTTAAACATACAATACATCTTTACGAAAACACTATATAAGAACGCAACCCCATTAAATATCACATAACCGGATCACAAAATATACATATTTATACGTCGTTGAAAAATCATATTTTCCTAAAGAAGAAAAATAATGTTTTTCCAACATCAACATGGGTTTCCAAATCCGTTGGTGCACCCGTTCATGGAGTCCAACTTCAAATGTGAATGAATGAATTGATTTTTCAATCGAGCATAACACCAAGCTCCTTAACCCTACCATAGTACCACCAACTTAGAACATGTTGGTCTCTGTGATTTTTCACATAGTAACAATAGTTTGCATCGTTATCCTGCAAGAAAGTACACATTTAGGCCATTCTAACATACCTTGCATTTTTCAATCAGTTATATATATATATATATATATATATATATATATATATATATATATATATATATATATATATATATATATATATATATATATATATATATATATATATATGTGTGTGTGTCTAATCAGTATGGCCATTATTGTTTAAAGAAATCAATGAACCTATAGTGTCTTTCTAACCTTCTTTCTACAGGTTTCCAACTTGCAACTTCACCTACGGGATGATTTGTTCAACATGGGGTATGTCATGTGTGACACTGGTGAAAGATTTACAGGTGTGCCTACTGCCAAAACTAGCGGTAATCCACTAACCATGGAGGAAGAAGGATCTCCGGTCACCAGAGGAGAGTGGTTGCTTGACTTACCTGCCGGAGAACCATTTGTTTGACCAGTGATTGCAGCTCCATCACCATTGTTGACACTAGTTATGTCATGAATGCTTGTTCGCCTCCTTTCTCTATTCATTGAATTCAACCGAATGAAATACTTCTGTGCATGGCTTGCAACTTGGGTAGGAGTTCTTGTCACTACAAAGTTCCTGGATATACTTCTCCAATCTCCTTTCCCATATTTCTCCAGCCCAAGAAGAAATAATCTGTTTTTTTTTTTTTTACCATAAAATGAGATCAATAACAGATTCTCACAAAACAGAGGTTTTAGATTAAAAAACTAACCTGTGTTCATCTTCTGACCATGCAACACCTTTCCGGCGCTCCTGATCTGACTTTGAGGACTTAACTCCATGAACGGATTCACTGTTACCACCTTTCTTACTGTTTCCATCATCACCTCCATGGTTTGCAGAGTCCTCTGAAGAGGAACTATAGCAAGGTAGAGGAACAATACCAGATTCAATACGGTCTAAATCGTCAACTAATAACTCGTAGTGATGCTTAATCTCTTCCACAGTCTTTCCGGGAACATCGGCGGCAATCTTTTCCCAACGATCATCAGAATCCTCGTCGGGATATTCAACCAGAGCATTCTCGAAAGCTCTATCCTGCTCCCTAGTCCATGTAGAGTCTCTGCCTATTTCATCTTCCATCGTCTACAACCAAAAACTAGCCACGAAAGATGACCACGTTCACGTTGAATAAGTTCAACAGCAAAAACGCCCAATTTTCCGAGATGACGGTGGTTATAACATTATTAGGGTTTTAACACCTGATTATGAAATGCGAACCCGACAAGCCAATCAAATACTGATTAAAAAATCAACTGTTGATAAAGACTTCAGCAAGTAGGAAGGATAACGAACCTCGATTCTATACGTGATCTACCGGCAGCAGGAATCTCAATTGAACAGAAAATCCTTAATCCGTGTGTGAATGAATAAAACCCTAAAATTAGGTCGGAATTAATGTTCCGGTGGGGGTCTAGCGGTGTGTAGGTACCAAAGATAATTACAAAGAGAGATGATTGATGATGAGAGAAGGGCCCCTACATACTACTCAAAACTGCGTTGTCAGCTATCATCTGGAATCTGCCATAAACGTCAATTTTGGAGTATTTGTTTGAGATTTGAAAAGTCATGTAACCATGTAGGCATGGGCGTTTGGCGTATATGAGTGCCTGACTGGTTTATTGCCAAAATAATGTAAAGAACCAAACGAAAAAGGTCATCTTCCATGACTTTGATTTCAAAAAGTGCCGATTCTTTATGATTGATTTCAGTGAAAACTTAACTATTTAGTTCGTGGAATACTTGAACACCATACGTTCAACTAGTTAACAAAACCAAAATTTTAGGAGTAACGTTGTGTATTTTTCAACACCCTCGTAAAATATCTTTACAGAAACATTTATTTAATTTCCATTTCTAAAAGCCTATTTTCAATTTTACATACAATAACAACTTGTCTTTGAATTTTTTTTTTAAAACTAAGGGTCTAAAATATTATTACAAGTTTGTAAACAAAAGAAAAATGAAGACTATCTCTAGGTAGATAATTGAATAGGCAATTAATTTTGTGCAATATTAAAAGTCATTCACCAATCTAAAAAGTTAATGACTTTGAGAGAATAATTGTATTATGTCTTGTGTTAGCTGTATATAGAGTCAGTCATTAAATATTTTATGTAAATAATTTATCATTAAACTTTATTCACCTATTCAATATAATGATTGGAAATTGAAGGTCATATTATTAACCTGTTTATTTGGAAAAATAAAGATGAAATATTAATCATATAGATAGTTATAATTACTTAAGTAGGTAATGTACTCTGCCTCTTATAAATATTTAGTAACTAAAGTATTTTTGCTATATGACTTACAAATAAACCTTCTTCACTTGTTCAAAAACTACCATTATAACCATAGAGTCGACCACACCTTAAATCATCTTTTAGGGTTAATCTTCGGTCCAAAATGTTTTGACTGGAGATAGAAAGCCACAATTACATATAATTTTGATTTGCCTCTTCGTATTAGAGTTGGAGAGCATAGAAGAAGACGACATTGCTGGAACATTGTTCATTTAAATTAGGACGCAAGATATGTTCGTCTTGCATACCGAATATAAGTCCATAATTATGTATTAGATCAATTTCAGCTAAATAGATATCAAATCAACATTTTACTGACAATACCTTGTCATGATGGTAGTTTTTGAACATTTGAATAGAGTTTAATGGTAAATAGTGTACCAAAAATAGTTTAATGACTAATTGTGTACAAGTGCATAGTACATACCCTCTCAAGTCATTAACCCTTTTTCACGGAATATCCATGTAATTAACATTCATTTGTTTTCTTTCCAGATAAGCAAAGTAACCGCCTAACCTACAATACTATTTCATAATGGTAGTTTTTGAACAACTTAAGAGAGCTTAACCTTAAATCATGCACAAAAATAGTTTAGTGACAAAATGTGTCATGGAACATAGTACATTACCCTCCCAAGTCATTAACCCTTCTAATTCTAAAAATGAGTGTGTATAAAACTATTACTGTATTACAGGTTTATAAACAAGAGAAAGGTCATCTTCAGTAAAGATCATTAATAAGACATTTATGCTATTTTTGTTTGCGTTGTCATTAACAAGTCATCCATTTATCTAAATGAGGGTCTGTTAAGTTACTAAATGTTTGCAAACAGAAGAGCAGTTACCTGTAATATAAATCAATGAATAAAACCTATATGCCAATGTTCTCCATTCAACATTAACAGTCATCCAGATTTCAAACAACCAAGGTTTGTAAACAGACATTGAATACGACCTATAGAAATGTTTAGCATTAATTTTTGGAAGTCACTCGGTTTTCTTCAAGTAAGGGTCTGTAAAATTATTAAAGGTTTGTAAACAAAGTAACCATCATGTTTAGTGTGCATTATTTACCAATTGGATAAATACAGTAACAAAAAGATGGCCTAAAGATCTGAATCCCTACAGACCCTCATTAACAACCAATGGAAAAGGTCTGAATCTCCGATGACAAATTTGCAACAAAAATAAAAGCACCAGACATTAAATAACAACCAATGTAAACAAAAAATTCTAAACAAAAAGAAGATGGTTATAAGGTCTGAATCCCTACAGGTTTAACGAAAAAGACATAGTTAACAAGATCATACAAGTTTCAATGCCAATTACATGGTGACATCATCATACTATTTTCTTAAAAGATGATGATACATTTGTTTGAACATTTTGGCTACTTTGCTGCAGCAACAAGTGCAGATCTGGCACGGGTAAAAGTAGAAATTACTGATCCCAGTTGCAATTTGTCATTGCACCCGAAAGTTAACCTGTACCTGTAAAATCACATAACAACCACAAAAATGAATTCAAGAAACTAATACTTCGTAATGGGATTCATCTTTTAACATACTGCTAACTAGTTTTTGGACAAAAAGACTGATTTTCTTTATAATTTCAAGAAATTGGAAGCACAGGACCACTTTTAGGACCTGGTTTCTCTTTTTCTTTATTAAGTGTTGTTGGAATAAATGATGTATGTCTGAAAGAAGTGTAGTATGAACAAATGTTGTTTCCTTCCTCGGCTGAGTAAAGTAAATGACTATTTTACCCCTTCTGGCTCGAACTAGTGCTGAATGAGAGATGACTATACATTTGATAACTGTTCTGAATTTAGATTCTAAATTATGGTTCTGGATGTAAATTCCAAATGACAAATTTTAAATTTATATGATACTTGAAAAGTAATTAATAACTGTTCTGATTTCTGAATGTAAATTCTAAAGGAATATTATGGCAATTTAGCAAATCATAAAGTCACACATGGATTCACTATGTAATAAATGATCAAAATGCATTGGAATCAGAAATAAATTATAAACTTATAAAATACAGAAAAAGCATTTGATACAAATAATGACATACATTCTTAACACATCAATAATATAATAAAATATGTGAAATATGAAATATGTATCTACCAATATATGTGAATAAATATAAATTTACAAATAATGAAATGCTTAAATAAAAAAATATTTGAAAAACTGACAGAACACTCAGGAAATCAAATGGAAAAATACCTTGATTTTCATTATTAAGTCATACTTTCTACATTAAGTCAAGAATCATTAAGTCCATTAAATCAAAAAGAAACAACACCTTACTGGATTTTAACCAATGACTTATAGCTTTTAATATGTAATCAACAACTGTGCCATTGATTACATATGCATAACTAATGATTATAGTACTTTATTGGGAGTAAAACGAAACAGATGTCAAATATACATACTCGATATCAGCCAAGTCATTGATGAGCTGGACTCTAACATCTGAAGGCATCTTGATTTTAAAAACAAACCTGTCAACACAAATGTGATTTCAAGATAAGCCCACAAAACTACTAGTAGCTTCTTAACCAGATAATACAAGACTTACATGGTTACTTCTCTTACAATGTCCACTAAAGCCAATCCTTTTGTTGCCTTGATATCAGATATTTCTGTAAAGCAGTTAAGCACCAACAAGATCAGAAAGAAGAAAAGAAAACTGAAGCCTTAAAATGAAAATAAAATATGATGGATACTTTGTAAGCTAAATGAAAATGATTCATTTAGAAGCCAGTAAGATATCTGTTCAATGTCTTTGGGCAATGGATTGCCTGTGCAGAGGTATACAGCTTCTTCAGTTATCTGCTGAGAAGCCATATGTGTTGACTGCATGAATCAAACACATATACACATTACATTACAATAAGCATTTTAGAAACTGTAACTCTGTAAGCTGAATCATATGGCAAGTAAGCAAAAATAAGAAACCTGCAAAATGTTCAAAGCCTTCCTCATATCACCATTGCTAAGACGTACAAGAGCTGCTAACCCATCTCCAGTCACATCAAGCCTAATTTAACAATTTATTATTATCTTGTATTATAAAGGGTTTCTTGTGAAGCGTGTGACATCATTACAAAGTCCACAAACTTACCCTTCAGAGGTGATAACATGTTTAAGTCGCTCTGTGACATGGACAGACTCCAGAGGAGCAAATCGAAATCTTGTGCATCTTGATTGTAGGGCTGGAATGATCTTGTTGACATTATTACAGATAAGTGCAAACCTGGTGTTTTTTGTGTATCTTTCAATCACTGCATTAGAGATGTGTAGAATGGTAAGGAATCAGAGAAAGGAAAGTAAATTGAGTTGCTTTTAACAGTGTAGATTACCTCTTCGAAGAGCAAATTGAGCATCTTTTGTCATTGCATCCGCCTCATCCAGAAGAACCAGCTTCACCGAGGCTTTTGCACTGATAAACAACACACGAAGGAGATGCAAAAACAAAAGAACATGAGATCAAGAAACACCCCAAAATCAACAAACTATTGACGACCAAAAGAAAGAGCAAATTTGGTGAATACGTGAACACAGAGCAAGAATTACCCAAAGGAGAAGCTCTGAGTGCTGGCAAAATCCTGTATCTGCTGCCTAACCACATCAATTCCACGTTCATCTGAAGCGTTGAGCTCCAAAACCATATTGTGCATCTGCGCCCCGAAAAGTTTTCTAGCTACGGCAAGAATCGTCGATGTCTTGCCGGTGCCCGGTGGTCCATACAGTAACAAATGAGGCATTTTGTTCTCACTCGTAAGCCTATCAACTGTTCGACAAAAAACCCCAGTGGAAATTTTTCATTCCTTAAACAGTTTAAGACAAAATAAAAGTCTTTAAATGAAAAGAATAAACAAGTCGCATACTGGTATCGATTATGTCACGATGAGCGGCGACGTCGGCGAGAGATTGAGGTCGAAACTTCTCGACCCATGGAGTGGCTTTGCTGTGGGCTGGTGGGGCGCCGCCGGAGGCGACTACAGCTTTGCCCTTGTTCCCGTTAGGTCCTTGAGACGGATTGGCTTCATCTATGTCCATCGGCGAAATCACTTCGGCCATTTTCACGCTTTCAAGAACGGATCTCTTTGGCTTCTATGGCGATGGTGTGTTTGCTTTGCGCGGGAGTAGAGATAGACGGAATGGCGCCAGGCAATGCCTAGGGCACGTTATCAGCGTTTAAACTCTGGCCCGCTCTTGGCAAAAAGGGAAATTAAAGTTAAAAAAATAAATAAATAAATAAAAAGACTAAATTACATTTTTGGCCTCGTGAGAAGACAATATTTCTTCAACGTTGTAAGTTGTAAGAACAAAGAGAGTTAAATATTGGCAATGACATGGATTAAGAGCATGAGGTATGGGTTGTTGAGGTAGTGTTATAACACCAAATGAGAAATGATGTTTATGGTGTTATGATTATATTATGAGGAGGTTAAGAAGAGAAAAATAGACTTGGAAATCAATGTTTCCATTTCAATATGTCATAACACCAAGAGGGAAATGATGTTTATGATATTATGAGAATATTATTAAATACCACATCAGCAAAAATACTAATTCTCGTTGATACCGTATCCTCTAATATCTATTTAGATCATTTCCAACCTATTTCTATTTTTTTCCCCAAAAAATAGAGTAAAAAATGAGGTAAATAGTGTTTCATCTCCAACCCTACTTTATTTTTTATCCCATTTTTACCCCAAAAACTATAATCCTTTCTTTTAACTTATATAAATTATCAAATACACTCCTTCTATTAATTTGGTTTTAACAAATATATAGTCTATATTTTTTTCATGACAATAATATTATGTAAATAATATTATATTTATAATACGTAATTATAAGCTTTCGTAAAATACGTAATTGTGTTTTAAAATTTTCAATATGTATTTAAATTTTAATATGAATTTGATAAACAAAAAGAAAAATTATATTTATAATTAATTAATATACTTTAATATATAACACAATATTATAAGTATTAAATATTATATTTAAATAATAATTAGTAGGTAAAAAATCAGAAATATATAAATATATAAAACGAGGGACTAAAACCGACAACTCAAAGTTCATCCCCATTTTGGGGGAAATGAATAATATAACACCAAATATGGTGTTATACTATTCATTTCCCCCAAAATGGGGTAGGGTTGAAGAGGAATGGGAGAAGAAATGGAAGAAATTATGGAGAATGGGAGTGGGTTGGAGATGCTCTTAGGCTATGTTTGGTGTACTAGCAGAAAAGCTAGTTGTTAGTTGAAAAACTATTTGTTAAATAAAAAACTAGCTGATAAAAAATGACGTTTGGTGAAACTAGCTGAAAAATATAAAATGATATTTAAAAGAATATGTTTTTTTATAATTAATTAAGGGGTATATTTGAAAATTTTAAAAAAAACTTCTAAAAAACTAGTCTAAGTAACTTTTTAAAAAGTTAGTTTATAAGCTACCTTTTGGTTTGCCAAACATAACAACTTAAAAAAACTCGAAAAATAAGCTAGTTTTTCAGCTAGCTGTCACGCGTCAAACACAGTTTTAGACTAAACTTGTAATTATCAGTGTATCATATTCATACGGACCATTTTTGTCGTTACTTTAGGTATAAGTATAAAGTAAGGGCAAATTTATTATTTTATATACGATAAAGAACAAATCCAACCACAATACATACTAAAACATTAAAATGGTGCCACAAGCAATGTTTTAAAACCCGGGTTTTTAGTTGACCCGGTGTGATGACCGGTTCACGGGTCAACCGGTTCAACCTTTTACTATTTTTATATATTTTTACTTGCATGCATAATCCATAAACATATAAAATCAATAATTTGATATACACAAAGTTTAAACATTGAAAAACATTAAAGAAACCGCAAACGGCTCGTTGTTTTGACGTTCGATACTTGTATCAAACTATCCAAACCCTATTAAAACGGGTCAATCCGGTTTTAACCGGTTCGACATAAGCGGTCGAACCGCGGTTTAGGGGAAACCCGGCCGGTTCGATCCGGTTCGTATTTTTACAAAAAACCGGTATCAATTGACCCGCTTTTTACACCGGGTCACGGTCCAACCGGTTCAACCGGCCGAGTCGACCCGGGTTTTAAAACATTGGCCACAAGAATGCGGTTTCATTTGGTGGGCAGTTGGAGTTATTTTGGCAGGCATCACACTATTTTAGTGGTCCGTTGGAGATGATCAAACTATCTCTTTCTAATGACGTCCACCAAAGGGACGAAAAGTTGTTATAAAATTTTTTTTATGTAGCCAACGAGAGTTTAAAAAAAAAAAGAATGGACTCTATTCAAAAAGCACATACAGCCACAAAAACCAAAAAAGCAATTTTATCTTATTTGACATTAGTTCAGCTACAACATTTATTTAATGTAGTTTGCATATTTATACAATTTTACTGTTTTAGTATTAATTTTGAGAAATTAATGTCAATAGTTCTTATGGTTTCAAAAGCCATGAGTGTTTGTCCATTCGGTCTTCACCGTCCATATGCTATATTGCTATGTTAAATGATGAAATTACTATTTTTGTCTTTTTTTTTTTTTTTTTTTGCCATGTCTTCCTTTATATTTATTTTCTTATTAAATAAATAAACCCACCAACCCCCACCTTTAGAGTGGTTGTCGAAGATGGTGATTGGGAAGGAGAAAGGAGAAAGTGATTAACATTGTCAGGCAGTAGAAAAAAAAAAGATGAATGAATCGTCGGTTGCATGAGAAGAGAAAGAGAGGTTGCCGAAGATGGTGATCCAGAAAGAGGGCGAGAGTGATTTTTTGTTTGCAAACGGTGGTGGGGTAGGGGGAGCATCATCGCCTAAGGAAAATGAAAAAGCAATAAATTACATAAAATTCCAAATGCAAAATAACCATATATATGACACTTAACACTCAAAAAATAAATAAATATAAACAACTTAATACCATAATAAGATGATACCATATTATGAGTGGGACCTATTTGCGTCTGAAGGCATTGCAATTCGACTTGCTACACTAGCAAGAACTATGATGACATGGAGAGGGAGCGCCCATTCCATTTGAATAGAATTGAAAGAAAGTATGTATGCTCTAAGATGATCACAAATTATCATGACATGAGGGTAGTTTTGCATTTGTAAAGGAAAACACATCATATCATATTTAAGGTTTGAAAACTGAAATCAAGGTTGATATCCGATTCTAAAACGCGACACTTAAAACCCTATGGAGAAATTGGTGATGTGTAATCCGATAAGGACTTGAGGAAGTGTATGTATCAAATTATATTGAACATTTTTTTAATACATATCAAAACATGTATTTTGCCCCAAACCATACTAATCTTCAAGATGATTAACATTTGTTTTCTCAAATTGTTCTTTTCCCTACATTGTCTCTGATTTAACTTGATTCACGTCATACCTTCATTGCTATTTTCGGTTCTTGCAAGGATTTTTTTACTACAATTTCAATCATATACAACGCCATGTTTGCAATCATTCATGCCTAAAATCCACGTCTGCATTTACCACTTACTGCCTCAAAAACTAAAATACTCACCAAGCATTTTGCAAAAATAGAAGTTACATTAATACTAGCAAAACTTGCTACCTAAAAGAGATAGGGAGAGAAGAGAGATGTTAGGCAACAGGAATCTTGGGTTCTCCTAAATTCACAAAGGCCTGGGCACGAGCCATACGGCCCAATACCGCGTTCCATGACACAAGATGGTCCATGAAGACATTAGCATACCGGGCTCTGTCATTCTGTTAACTCACCAAAAAAAAAAAAAAAAAAAAAAAATCGGATATAAATGACCGAGTTAAACGGGAGATAAAAAGGATGTTTGAAATGAATATGTATGTACCTTGTAATCCAGATAATAAGCATGCTGCAAAACAGAAGAAACAAAAATTAGAATGAATACTACAACATTGAACATACCATACAAAATTCCTCTATTTTCTCATCTTTGTGGTATATTTTAGATATGTCACTACTTGGTAATGTTTTCATTGAATTACATGTACAATTAAATATTGCAGTTATTGGGACAAGTGGAACTTTATTAACAGTCATGTATGTGTGAAAAAAATGTGTCTGTGTGTGTGTGTGTGAGAGAGAGAGAGAGAGAGAGAGTTGTTCTTACCTCCCACATATCCAAACTAAGTAGAGGCTGTGCAAGTACAAGAGATTAATCCATTAGTATAAAGAGAAAAAGAAAAAAAAAAAAAAAAAAAAAAAAAGTTAAACAGTAAAAACATGCTTACAATATCATCCCACACAAGAGGGGTTACAGCATTTGTTGTTGTAGCTATTGCAAGTCGTTGCTCATTCCTCTTTACTGAAATTGGGACCCCACAACAATACAAATCAAAACTGGATGCAACTATAAACTTATTATAAAAATACAATGCTAACTTATTCAACTAAACAAGAAACCAATTTAAAATGGCAAGAAACATACAAACAAGCCAAACCCATCCAGACCCAAATAATGTCAGGGCACTTTCTATAAACTCTTGTCTGAACTCTGCAAAGGAACCAAAATCCTTTTCAATCTGCTCCATTAGACCCAATATTGGTAAGTTTCCACCTCCTGGTTGCATGGATTCCCAGAAGAAATCATGATTCCAGACCTACAAAATCCCACAAGAAATCATGATTCCAAACATTTTCCAAAACAGGAATACAGCTCATGAGTTGTTGTTCAAACCTGAGCAGCAACATTGAATTCTGGCAATGGATTTCCACTGTTATATGTCACTCTGATCAATTCGTCCATTGTGTATCCATACAATACATCGTTCTTGGATAGATACTTGTTCAAAATCTCCACATAACCACGGTGATGCTTTCCCCAATGCACCTCAAGGGTCCTCTTGCTCATATATGGCTCTAGAGCATCCTGCAAAAAGTAGAACACGAAATCAATGGGGAACAAACAGGAAAGATAACAGAGGGGAAAGAGAAAAGATGACAAAGAGAATTACCAATTTATAAGATGGAGGTTTCAAGCTGTAGTAAGCAGATATGTTTTTTGGCTTCTTTAAGACATGATCTTTCCTTTTTGGGAGTTTGTCCTGAATGAATCCAGTAAAGATGAACAGGATAACCAGATGGAGATATATTTAGAGTAATACATAAAATTAAGCAACTTACGAGTTTATAAGATGGAGATTTCAAGCCGTTGTAAGCAAAAATGTTTACTGGTCTCTTTAGGTCATGATGTTTCCTTCTTTGTTCTTCATACTGCCATGAAAAGGAAGAATTAAAAAAGTTATTAGACAGGTTTTTTCTATGGATAATTTACTTCAAAAGTTGGACAAAATACGATTTACAAAGCTTTCAGAATGTGCGATCCTTTTGATTGTTTGAAGATAAAAGCATAACGTCTGTCGAACAGAGGGAGTATAGAAGAAAATCATGAAACCCATATAAACAACTCAATTTGGATCAGATACATGTTTTTAAAAGCTTCAGGAGACGAAGATGATGTATTAAGATAATTACGGATTCCAAAGACGTTAACCCTTCACTTATATATAGAAGTAGAAGAAACGTAAAGAGTACATTAATCTCACCTCACAAGACAGCTTGCATCTGGAAAACCTGGTAAGTTCGGTGGAAGTGACGACAGAGCTAGAGGTTGAGCTCGACAAGCAAAGATAGTTACTACAGGACCAACTCATATCTACTAAACGCCCCTTTCTTGCAACTCAAAAGAACGATAATTAGCAGCGAAGTAGGTATTAAAAACTCAGTTCACCTGAATAGAAATAGATAGAAAATAATATCACGTTATCTCTCCGAGGCATTTTCACAAACAGGTGCCTGCTAATATCGAAATAAGGAGCAAACCCAAATAGCTTGTATATGCTCTCCTCATACCTGTTGTCCTACTGTTATCGTCGTTGTGAGCTCGTTCGTTATTGTTGTTGTTGTTTATGATCTTTTCAGCAAATCGTAGCCTCTGTCGGAGTTAGGGCACTGTCTTTCATAACTTATCCATCGACCAAGAAGCTTCATATACTCGTTACTAATTTCTTTCTTTTTTTTACACAACTTTTAAGTATGAATGTTTTTTTAAAATGATTTATTAGTTTATTGGTTAAAAAGGTATTTGGCGTGTGTTGTTTATTTTTTGAAATGAAAATTTATGAAATATGTGGACCATTTGTGAACCTTTTCCATTAGAACAGTTGGATCAAATGATTGCAGTCTGTAATAAAAAATTTGTTTGTATTTTAAATTAAAATAAATTTACAAAATTAAAATAAACTAATTTTACAAAATTAAAATAGTTTTTCAACACCAAAATTTTAATAATTTCATTCTTACAATATTGAAATAAAATTCATTACATTTATATTTATATCTATATCTCCCTATATTAATAAAAGAGTAGTTATTTTGACATGTATCATCATATTAGACCTCTTAATTAATATGATATCACTTGTCAATCCATTAATTTTTCATTTTAAATTTATTAGACTTCCTAATTAATGTGATATTATTGGTCAATGTATTTATTCTCCATTTTAAGTTTTAAATTTTATGTTAATGTTTTCATTAATTCACAAATAAAAATGTTTAATATATATTAAAAATTAGTTTTACATATTTATTTGAATTAACGGTTATAATTTCACATAACTAATAAAAATATTTCGTAATTAATAATTTATTTAAAATAATTAATTAATAATTTTGAGTTTTTACTATAAAATTTTAATTAATTTTATAACCGTAGTTTCCACGGGTTATAAACTAGTATCTTATAAATGAAGTATTTTTCCTTGATTCTTATGCATTTAAAACTCCTTAATTTAATTTCTTTGATTCTTATGCATTTGAAACCCCTAATTTGACTAATACCACTCAAAAGACTTTTTAATAATGATTATTAATTGGCTCTTCAATGTAAAAATAACATGAATAACGTCAAATAGAACAAGACCAAGTATAAATATTGTGAATAATAGGAACATCTTTGTCATATTTTGAAAGGATTAAGAACCTTTAAAGAAGGAAAAAGACTTTTATGTGTGTATTGTTTTTCATATAAATTTCAATAATTTTTTTTTTACCAACTGTTCAATATGTGGTTGCTTCCGGTATGTCACATGTTATATTCGTGGTAGAAACTTTTGCTTAAAGATGCATCTAATTCCATGCGCTACATGTACTAAATTAATATTTGTCCATGCATACACAAACAAATCTTGCTGATCATTTTAAATTCTTTGAATATATTCAGTTTTTATCATCGTTCCTTCAACAATGGAAATTATATCTACCTTCAATATTTGACACTTCCATATGTATCCATGCGTGTAAGAACTTTTATTTTTCTTAAGATTTTTTGTTAAAACCAGTTTAATACTTAAGAATATAAAAAACAAAGATGGAAATTGTGAAATATTCATCATTGGCATCACAAGGTGGATTTATTGAACCCTAGAAGATATCGGAAAATTTGAAGTCATATTAGCAAATGTATTGCTAGATATAAATTGTTTTACATGTCAATTGGTCTTAGTTTCTATTAAAGTCATGATTTCATATTTAATCCTATAAAATATCACATGTGAACTAAAGGCATATTATGTATATTTTAATGTTGTACCGGTACAACCGATACCAATGATTTGTCATGCTCATTTTCAAGTCATGAGAAGATAATAATGTTAGCTTTCATTTTATTGTATATATACATTTAGTCTCAAACAAGCATTTTTGTGGTACGGGTGTTTGTATTAGTCTCTAATAAAAATTAGATGTTGGTATCCAGACTATGCCTATATGGTTTTAGTTTGCCGATGTTGGAATATGAAATAATATGATGCATCGATATGCATTTAACAAATAATAAGTACATCACATTATTTACTTAGCAGATATTAATGGATATAAATGTCACTTTATGCATTTGCAGTTGCGTAATATGGTTTGAAGCAGAGTAGTAGAGGTGTGTGGTGATAAACAAACATAAGTTTCGTAGTATTTATTGGATGTTTTGGTTTTGATAGAAAATAACTCATCAAATACAAAAAACAAACATTGGTATATTTCTAGAAATGAAAACGTTGTATTTTGAATAACATGTAATATTAGGTTAAAATATGAAAGGTGTTATGATATAAATATCAGTAACATATATTATTTTTAATATTTATTTGTCAAAAATTTAAGTACGTGATTTTACATTGCGCAACGCGCGGCTATTCGCCTGGTTTAGTATAAAAACATTCAATACAATTAAATAGTACCATTTACAAATTAAATGAATTAACATTAAAATTATATTGTTTTAGCTAAATAATATTTTTGTGAGTTGTTTCAAATTGCTCTTGATTTGGAGTTCCTTCACAAAATCTTGAGTCAACACTTAGAACAATATTCTCATGGCTCTTATTTGCCTTTGCTTCACCTATGTAATTTCAAAGAGCATAAATGCATCACATTTTACCAACATACTTCTGATTATAAACATAAATACATCATATTTTTACATTTTTATAAAGAAATTATAGAGATGTGGCAATAACTTTGTAACAGGCACAAGCAAAGACCATTTCATAATTTGATCGTTTGCATTTGTTACTAGAGATGTACCAGGTAAGACCAAATAAAATGCAATTAAATTAAACTTCAATATTCTCTCAAGCATTTCATCGAGCACCTGTAATGCACAACTTGTTTCCCTCTTAAATTGCTACCATTAGATGTATAAAGATCTATCCCACTCTTTTGACATCCAGTTCAACAAAGAAAGGAAATATATACATGGGTGGAAGCATATTAGTATAACACAAATCAAATTTCTCCTTGACATTCATCAAATCAAAAAATCAATTTTGAGCAAGTCTATATATTTCAGCAAATCATAAAAACCATTTTAGCAAATCAATTTTAGAAATCGGGAGCATTAAATCGATTATAGAAAATCAAAAATAAAAACCAATTTCAGCAAATCAAAAATCAAAAATCGATTTAAAAAATTAGGAGCATTACATTAGAAATCAAGGAAAAATCGAGAAGGGTACCTGATGTGAATGTCGATGTGAATAGGAGTGTCGAAGTGAACAAAAGCTCCAGTCATAGTAGAAATCAACATAGCAAGAAATCGATTTTGTTATAGATGTCAACGATGTCGACGATCTGATAAGCATCAGTGGTGCGCCGATGAGGAATGGGCCTTGCAATGGTGCATCGGCAAAGGGTTGAGGCCGGCGATTGGAAGTGCGGAAGGAAGAAGGATGGTGCGAAGGAAGAAGATGGAGAAGGATTTTTTTCTTTTTTGAGTCAGTTTTTTATTAGGGTTAGAAGAGTTTTGAAGTGGTTGGTCCATTGTTGCACCAAGAAGCACACATGCAAAGCTTTTTCCCTTAGAAGGCTTCTAAAAAACAAACTGTTGTAAAAGTCCAACTGTTGCGCGTGTTCTGCGTCGCACAATGAAAAGTGGTTTGAAGGGGTTTTTTTTAAAACAAACAACCTCTAACTTTATAGGAAAAAAGGCTATTCCAAAAAGCCAAGAATTATTAGCTTTTCCAAAAAGCCAATAAGCACTTGGAGAAGAAATCCCAAAAACGCCCTAAAACTCAAATTTTCACATTAATTAACCAACTCAAACTTCATATAAATGAAGTTTTTGAAAAAAAAATTGTAACATACGGATTCTAGTATGTATTACTTTAAGGTTATTTTATTTAATTTTGAGAGTTTGGGGTTTTTGCTTGGTTGCGATGCAATTAGAAGCTGGTCCGCGACGCTGTGGTGGCTTAACACAAAACCCTAAATCTCGGGCTTTAGCCATATATAAATGTACTAACTTCTAGGGTTTATTGATTCGCTCAGCCCCCCATTGGTGTCCTTTTTGGTGAAGACCAAAGAAGGAGGAAACTAAAAGTGATGTTTGGTGTGTGATTCCTTGGAGATCTAGAGAGCTAGCTTTCTTTTGGACCTTTTGTAAGTATAAAGCTTCTATCTTTATGTTTCTTTTGTATAGATATAGGTTTTTCTTGAGTTTTTATCCCTTAAACCTCATGATTCTTGAAGTTGGAGTGACTGCAAATGTAACATCCCAAAAATTAAGACTAAAAAATTCATTTTTAAATTAATAAAAATATAATCCAAAACATCATCACAAAACCAAAGTGGAACAAAATGTATCAATACATCATAAAATATCAGAGTAAGTCATAAAATAGGGAATAAGGTGGTGTGTGCTCTACAATCATCCCGATCTCTTCCATTTCGAACCAGAAGTACCCAAAAACATAAACTGAAAATTGTAAGCTCAAAGCTTAGTAAGTTCCCCAAAATACCACATACCATACATAATAAACACATATTGGTCCCCCACCCTTAATCCCCCCCCCCCCCCACCCGGCATCGAGCTCCGCTCTGTTTACAGATCTATCAATCATCAGACCCCGCCTGACATCGGGCCCTGCCCGATACACATACAGACATATAAACATATAATCACACTAACATTTGCGATAATCACAAAGATAATAGCATATGATACAGTCATCGGGTCTCGCCCGACATTGAGCCCGCTCAGTATTCACACCAACGCATACACATGCAAGAGTCACAAAGACATCTTGATGTCTCAACTGAAAATTGTAAGCCCAAAGCTTAGTAAGTTCCCCAAAATACCACATACATAATAAACACATATTGATCCCCCCCCCCCCACCCGGTATCGAGCCCTGCTCGGTTTACATATCTATCAATCATCAGACCCCACCTGACATCGGGCCCTGCCCGGTACACATACAGACATATAAACATATAATCACACTAACATTTGCGATAATCACAAAGATAATAGCATACGATACAGTCATCAGGCCTCGCCCAACATTGAGCCCGCTCAGTATTCATACCAACGCATACACATGCAAGAGTCACGCAGACATCTTGATGGGTTATGAGCACTACATCAATCCTATGGTGCACATGCAAAACCCTAAACTTTGGATCTAGGTTTATCTAATTGTACATGCAATAATCATCCAAAGCTCTCAAACCCTAGATCTAGCACACTATGAACGAAATTAGGGTTTAGATATTACCTTGGATTGTTATGTAGCAATAACAATCTATTCCTTCTTGTAATTGGCTTCTGAAATCTTAGTGCCTCAAGTGTTGCACCTCTAATGGAGTCACAAACACCATAAGAAATAAGATGAAGAGGGAGAAGAGGAGAGGCACCCAAAACGTCTAGAAACCCTAAGGAAATCAGTTAGCCATGTTTTTGGTGCCCTAGGGGTCCTTAAATAGTAAGGCTATTAGGGTTATCTAAAAGGGAAACCCTAAGTTGACTGCTTAGGCCCTAAGCAGCCCATGGACTCCCTCCTTAGAGGCCTTGGACGATTTTTAATGGGTTTCCCCATAGAACTCATCCACTCCTCTAATATGGAGTCCATTAGCCTAATATTCAATTATCACACAATTGATAGTTCCAGTCCCCTAAATTTAATCAGTCTCTTTTAGCCACAAAATTAATTATTAATTAATTATTGACTAATATTAATTAAACAATATGATTTCTCCTTTAATATATTATTCTCATAATATATTAATAAATCATAATTAATCATATTTCTCCATAATTCATCCTATCAAGTTGCTTTGGTGAAGGCAACCCAAAAGGACCATGCACCATCGGGTCAAGTATATACCAAAATATTTATGGACTTAGACACTAATCCAACAGTCTCCCACTTGGACAAGTCTAATAACTATTTTGCGTATGACTTCAAATTCTGATCCGCAATTGTAGCTTTCAAAAGTCGCTGTCAACTCTGATATTATCATAAGCATGTCCTTTAGATAAGGGATCATATATTCCTCCATTCTAGATATCGTATAGACTGAGACATGGATTCAAATCATTCTCTATGTCTATATATTGTTTCCCGACTTCTGATTTATAAGGACTGACAACAGAGTACAATTAAACACATCAACTTAGTCCCGACTTGTGTCACACCCTAAAACCTGAGCGGCGGAATCGTTCTGGGGTGGAGGACGTCATGTATAGTATCACAACAATGCAAAGTAGTAAACAAGAAACAACATCATCCATTGCATTAATAATATAATTTCATATAAGTGTGTTCTGTCAAGTTATATAGACACCAAAAAGTACATCAAAATAAAATAGGAGTCTTGAACAAGCTCCATCTTCTCAAAAACCTGGCACCGGTACCTGTCTACTGGCGACCTGAGAATACAAGTTATTTTGAAAGTGAGTATTAGCTTTAAAGCTGGTGAGATCATAAGTATATTAGTGTCCGAGTTTGTATGAAAGCATTTGTAAGATGTTTGTAAGATGTAATGTATAAGTTTTGTAAAGTTTGTATTTGTTTGAACTATCCTAGAAAATCCTATGTTTCCTACTAAGAGTAGCCTTCTACCAAGGCATCTAGTAACTGTGTGTGTCTCTAGTAAGAGTGTGTATTTTCCCAAATCCGACTATCATTAACCAAAAATATAGTTTTTACATTACCGTGCATCGTGTGAATGTTCACGAAGTGAATGTAATAGGAAAAATATTATAGTACTGTAGTGTTGTATTAAGTAACTATTGTTGTACTAAACTACCTTAAACCAATTGTTATTTAAAGTACCACGTGATCGGCCTGTACCCTGCTACCGACTCAATAGTAAAACGACGATGTAAGACGTCGTAAGAAATGACATTTGGCACCCGTAGACTTGCAAGTCCCATTGTAGCGAGCAGCAAGGTGTAGGATAGTCAATCCAGTATAGATCTATACGCAAACTCATATGATCCCCAATTAAGGAGATTTTGGATACAAAAACAGTCATGGCAGGTAGTGCCATGACCTGTTTAATGGCTCACATAACTGAATGTAATGTATATGTAATGTATGTGCTAGCTGTATTGTGTGTTCTTTCTCTGTCTAGCATGTATGTTTGTTTCTCATCACTATGTATTATGTTTGTTTCTCATCACTATGTATTATGTTTGTTTCTCATTACTATGTATTATGTTTGTTTCTCATCACTATGTATTAAGTTTATTTCTCATCACTTTGTTTTATGTTTGTTTCTCATCACTATAAGTTATGACTCATGTATGAACTGACTCTTTGTATGATTCATTGTTCTAGTATTAGTATTAGTAAAACCCTAAACTACGCCTATTGTAGTTTATTAGTAATATAACTTGTACGTATGAACATGGGAGTATACCCCTGCTACCCAGGGTATTGAATTGACTGGAAGAACCTTTATGACTAAATATGTACACATGATATATAACTAATAGTTAAACGACCTTCAGATGGATACCCGAAATCCTACCAGACCACATCCCAACGGGGAAAAGGAAATAAGGCGGGTTAGCCTTCCTAAGTCCTTCAAACATTACTTATATAACTATACATATCTAGGCATGCAATTTACAATATAAAAGTATAAAAGAAGTTTCGTAAAATCATTTGATATGTAAAAGAGTTTTTAAGACAGTTTGAAGTAAAACAGTTTAGTAAAACAGTTTGAAAGTAAGAGATTCACTTGTCGATAGTTATTAAGCACATGTGATTGAGATAATAAATATCGTAACTTTACTTGTATTCCACCTCATAAAAGTATTTATAAACATTTGAAAACATTTAAAAGGTTAATTTAGGGGTATGAACTCACCCGTAGTGAGTGGATTGGATTGAAGTGTCGGATACGATGCTAGGTGACAAGTGGAGACTTGTACGCACACAACGAGCCTAGTTATCATATAATCAATATATAAATAACTAATTAGGCACTTTATCTCTAATAATATAAGTTAAGACACTCTAGAACATGGTATCACTTTGTTTCAAGTGTTAAAGATAACAAGGGTTGCAACCAATTGTTGTAGGGCATAGCTAGTGAGTATAGGGTTCAAGGAAAACTCCCTAAGGGAGTTTACGGCTCTTAGGCACTCAACAAATGAGTTTATGGTTGTAAACTCATGATTTTATGGACGTAAGCTCATATCCCTTTAACCATTTGATGATTTGATGCTTTACAAGGCCCTTAGAAGCATTGCTACTTGATGGTTAAGCCTTTGGAAGAGATTAGGGCACAATTCCCCCCCCCCCCTTGGAGAGTTCACGGACCTAAGACCATATTCTTTTGGGTTTACTGCCGTAAACCCTTTAGGGTTATGGTATTTTGATGTTTTCTAGTCCCTAACTTAACTAGGAATGAATCTAGGCTAGTGTCCAAGGCTTAGGAAGCATTTAAAGCACACTTTGGCACCTTTATTTGGTGTTCACGGTCCAAGAACTTCTTGGGCCATAAACACCTTACTCTTGGTGTTCTTGGGACGTTTTCTTGGTGTTTAGCAAGGTAATAAGTTGTTCAATACACTAGGGTTGGAGTACTTACTAGTTAGAAGCTTGAAAAGGTGTTAAGGGCCCAAGAACACTAGTGTGTGTTCTTGGTGTTTTGGAAATCTAATCAAAACACAATAATGGATGGATGAAAAGATGTATAATCGCTAGTTGTTATGCTATATCAACTAATCAAGTCGAGAAAGACTTACGTTTTCGGGAAATCGGGCAAAAACCGGGATGATACTTGAGAGAGTTTGGAGTTTACTCTTGAGGTTGCAAATGAGAAGTGAAGTGTTTTGAGGAGTAAACTCATGCTTAAGCATGAGTTTACGGTTTTTGGGGTCCAAACATAAAAGTTTGGCCGCGAATTTCTAAGCTACGTAGTATTCGCGGTTTTGAAATTTCAAGATTCGAGGCGGCACATCCTTTCACCCGTTCGTTTAAAGAATAATTATTATAATAGTCAAACGAACTTTAAATTTGTTAAAAACAAATAGAAATGAATTTAACTTAAAATATGAAGTGATTGACTTTTAGGGTTTGACCGAATGAAAATTTCGGGTTGTCACAGCTTGGCCAAGCGCTTAGGGTGTCATCCTTAAATCATCGAGGGGCCCACATATATCGCTTTTATTCCACTTTGGATAAAAGGAACGGATACACTTTGACTCAATGCTCGCTTGTACTCACTCACCGAAATACACACAACAATATGTTTTATAACACCAAGTTACTAGTACGTTTACATACTATCAATATGTAACCGACTTGCAAGATACAACTTACGCATCTCAGTTTCAACAATATAAGATATTATCGTCTCACCAATCAATTGTGATAAAATCCATGAAGTGATCCAAGTGAGCGGTGGTTTATGCCAATACTCTAATCTTATAGCAACACTCATGAACCCTGCAGCAAACATTTGTTATGTCTAAAACACTTTAGACAATCTACAGTCAGATTCATGACAGTCTCCTTTCATTCCTACATCCAAAGAATGAGCGATTGTTAAGGGCTTGAATAATCTCATTATTCGGGAAGTCAAAACATGCAAAGTGAAACACAAGAATAATACTAATCATATATGGTCCCAAACCTTTGAGAATAAATAAAACATTTTATTTAATCACCATATTGATCGTTATTTGTTGTTTCGGGTAATCAACTTTTTAATTGAATTATAACAACAATTGTCCTATGCTCTTATCATGCACACTATGTTTACCTATGGTCCTTGCTTTGTGAAATAGATCAAATGGACATATTTACAATGATGCTCATTTCACAATTCCTAATCCATTAGTGTAAGAATACAAAATTCTCGCCATTACTAGAATATATTAGATTCTAACATTTTATGCAACGGTCCTTTCGTAATATCGCAGCGCCAAAGTCACCAAGACTTTGCCAATGAAATTACAAAGTGCTCTATTGGAGATTGTTACAATACAATTCCATACTCATGAAGTCTCACATTCAAATTACATTCCTTTGAACATCCTTCTTGAATAGAAGTTTCTAATCTAGACATAGATTCTCAACGTCCAACTCCCAATAAGGAAACATTTCCATACTTGCCATATGACAACTCATTAAATAGAATCTTATCTATTCATAATGTCAATATGGTCCATCTATGACTATACTTCCAACTGTCCATAAGCAACCAATCATTGGAAAACCTTAGATTGTCCTTAATAGTTGTTTAATTATTTTAGTCACAATCGATTCTATTTCCTTTTTCCCTCTAAATTCCCTAGGCATTTGGAGAATTTTAGAATGGTCGAATATTACAACGTATGCAATCGATCCTATACTCGAAGCGTATGGGATACAATTCATAATAAAAAACGTGATACTTTACTAGTTTCTTACTATAATATCGTCACAATATTTCTATTCGCCGTGTTCTCAAAATTCTAACTATGAAGAGGGATGTTGTAATCATAATTGTATTGTGAGAATGCAAATAATAAATATACCCTTGACTAAATACAATCAAAATTTTCTGCTCTAAGCTTTTAGATTGGACACAAAGTATAACATTCTCTCCCATAATTATAGCAAAAACAACTTTTCAACCCCTGCAACTTTGCAAAGTGAAACCTTTTGTTTTTCTATAATTAATATTGCCAACTTGCAATACTTAAATAATAATCATGCTCTCACTAACATGATGATTATATCCATACCAGCATAACATTTATGCTCCCACTAGCTTTGACACGTATTCAGAAATATTTGGACTTCTAGAAAGCAATACTTATAATATGACGTGCTTCGATAAGTCTTTATCTAAGTTTCTCAAAATCACACACCTTTCCTTAGACAACTCACATGTGTGTCTAAACTAATTCATAACTTATATTACTAAGTCTCAAATGTTCAGACTGATTGCTAAATCTCACAATTTGAACTATGAAAAGGGATGATGTAATCATAATCGAATTTAAGAATGCAATTTACATAATCGATATCTTCTTAAAATCTCTCTTAGTGAAAGCGTTTCCTCACAATCATTTTCATGAATGATAGAAACCTTATGACACTTAGATTTTATGGTGTATGTGTTCCTATCCATGTGAATTTTCCATAACCATAATCGAAAGATAATGTTTGTGACAAATTCAAAATCTTATGGACAGAACTTGTTCATTCTTAATTTCTTGCCATCAAGGGTCCCACCATTGATTCTAAGTTATCTAGCAACTCACCTGTACCAATCAATGTACTTTCATCGAACAAGGTGCTTGCCTTATGCAATCTATTGAGAACTCGTATAACTTATATGCATAATCACTCAACAAGATTGGCACAAAAATAGAATTTTGTCAACACGATAGGTTACAAACCTCAAGTCGTGTACTAGTGTTTACTCTTGATTAGTTCCTAAATCTTTTCAAGATCTTCAGACTCCCACTGACCTCTTGACATATTATATTTTCATATCAAGAAACATTTCTTGATAAACAAATATCCAAGAGTTAATGTGTGTCTATATCAAGACAAAACATTACACACACTTAGTCTTAGTTGGTCTTTGTCTTCTCCAAGACATCAAAACTTACCAATTTCAATCATGCAAGAGTAGGAAAAACAATTTTCTACTTCACCTTTGATGAGTGTGTGTCACTCAATTCACAATCTTGGAGTACGATTCTAAGACCTGATTTTGGAACGAAGTATGACTTATCCTTTTGATTTAACCATTTAACAAATTCTGATTCCTCTTCTTAGCCATACTAGTGCACTAAGATGTCCTTAGAGGATCAATTGTGATATGGTTCTTAATCATTAAGATGATCACAAAATCTGATACAAAAGTACTCTCCCTTCTTCTTAGATTTGAGAAACCTTTTATCTTTCTACCTTCATTGATTCTTCTTATTCGTTCTGCTATTCATGGAAACTTTTCAATGATTCAGAATTACACTTAATCTTGCAAGTATAACCACATTTACCAGACTTTTGATGAATTATGACGAATAGTTTCATCGATATTTGTGGTGGAATTGACTAGTGCACAACATTTGTGTTCTAGTCCTTTAGTCCTTCACTTGACTCACATACTTGTGTGATCAAGGAATTAGTCTTAATTTCCTAAGTACCAAGATTTCTATACATCACACGATTCAAATAATATGATTCCAAGTTTCTGTCCAATTGAAACTTAGGTGATGGGAATCTTTCGTTACTTAGAAAATTTTGACATTACCATGAATAACATAACTAAGAATCACATCCATTTATAGAAATACACAAACATCAGTTTTTCACAACGATTTGATCGCAAGTGTATATATATATATATATATATATATATATATATATATATATACAAGACAAATCAAAATTTTATTTTATTCATAAAAGTAGTGGAAAACACGTCCTTACAATGCAAAATCAATTGAAAAACTACGTAATCAAATATTCCTAACAAATCTATCATGACTTCCTAGCTCAAAATCTGATCTTTGAATCCATGCGATCGTGATCCATTTCTTCGTGATCAGACTCATCTTGCTCTTCCATCAAGCTTCCTCTATTTTCTCTGACCCTGCAAAACATTCAAATGTAATCTTATCACATTATGTATTAAGAATCAATGAATAGGAACTTAATGGAGTTAGATAGTGGATTTTACCTGAAGCAGAACCATACTTCTTGACTCTCCCATCTCTTAGATTCTTCAGGTCCTTTGGGCAGCTTTGTATCCAACGCCCTTTGAGCCTCTTTGAGCCATCCAAGCCATCAAGTAAGCAACTTAATGGCTTAGGACATAGAATAAGACTTGGATATGAATTTGTAGGTTCTAAATCGATGTAGTAAGCACTTAATAGGAAGTTGGCTTAATAGGGTTGTACGCTGGGCGTACAAGGAGGTACGCACAACGTACAAGCCAGCAGTCGTTATGCTCATTGTCCCTAGAGGTACGCCCCACGTACGCTGCTAGATTGGGCTTTGAGCAATTGGGCCTCGTTGTGGGCTGTGCTTTGGACTTAGAGTCTTTGGGCCTTAGGGGCCATTAGGAGTCTGTGAATATGGGCCTAGTATAGGTTTTGGGCCTAGGGTAAGGCCCAATAAAGGGATTTGGGCCCAATATAGAAAATTGGGTCATTGATGGACATAGAAGAAATTAAGGGTTTTGGGCCATGTTGTAACCCACACCATAGCAGGGGTAAAATGGTCATTTTACTTTGAGATTAGTTATCAGTATTTGATTTAGTGTTTATGGAATTTGTAGTCGGGGAGTTCCGGAGCAGCAATCAGACAGTTTTAGATTTAGCATCTTAGCAGCCAGCGTTACAAGGTGAGTCTTTCTTCCAGTAGGAACGGGTCTACAGCCACAATGCCGACCCGTTTAGTCAGCAGTAGTTACGAAATTCAGTCCGATGCAGTAGTTCAATGTGCTTGATGTCTTTGTGATTCAAGCATGTCTTTGTGTTATGTTTTCCGGACATCGGTCCGATGCAGTTTGCAATATATGTGTTTATGCTAGTAGTTATGATTATGCTATGCTAAGTTCATTCACTTTCCGGACTTCGGTCCGATGCAGTGGGCAAGGCCCAATATGTGTTTATATGTTATTGTATGGTATGTGGTAGATTGGGGGAGCTCACTAAGCTTCGTGTTTACAGTTCAGTTTTGGTTTCGGGTACTTCCGCTAGCAAGGGGAAGAGCTCAGGATGATGTCATGACACACACCATAATTACAGTTTTATCCTGGGAGTTTTATTCAGATGTTTCGATATGATATTAACTTCAATTTTGATTTGATACATTTATTATGGCATTTTAAGACATACGATGCATGGTTTTATTATATAACATTCGATTTTATGGTTTTTAGTAATGTTAAGACAAAAAAAATTGGGTTGTATTTTTGGGATGTTACAATTTGGTATCAGAGCCTTGGTATAAGGGATTCGGGCATACTCTCGGGTGTATCGGAACTCAAACTAAGGAATTGGTATAAGGTTTTCAAAAGAAAAAACATTTTCGAAAGAAACTTTTGAAAAAGAAACTTAATAAGAAAAGAGTTTTTGGAAAAAGCAAAGAAAAAGGTGTGGTGCGTGTGATCAGCCGAGCTCAAGTAAGTACTCCCAAACTACCCATACAAGTTTATGTTATGATTATCAGTTTTTGTTTCAGTAGAACAATATGCTAGAATAGGACTAAGTATCTAAGAGGATGCCTTATATGCCTGCTATATGTGTTCCAACTTTATGAAAATTGCATGCTAGTATTGAGTAGACAGTAGTAGGGTAGTCTGTTTAGGTTTTGCCTGATAGTATGAGTTCAACATTGTATGCTAGTATAGTTTCTCGTTATGATGATAGAGTTGCTTGAGTAGTTTCCTATGTCTGAATGTTGCTTGCTTTGTGCCTTGTGGGATTCCGAGTGATGGGAGTTAGCCATTAGGTGAATACGTCACGTCACATGTGATCAGGGTTGAATAATCTCAGAGTACTGGGTTTGGCCCTATTGCACAGCTCTCGTCTGAGTCTAACTGTTGTTGGGACAAGTTTTTACTCGAAGGATTATCTGATCCTCGTCACATATGATGGTATTCAGGTGATGGATAATTGGCATTGCAAGGAGCCCTTCAGCAGTTAGGGAAAGCCTAGGATGAGAGTAGCAGAGATCAGTAGCAGTAGAAGTGACTTGGTGGAGTCAAGGCAGTTCTTGAGGAAAGTACGGATAGATGTGAAGGTAGTATGAGCCCGTACTACTGAAAGCAGAGGATCCGTACTTGAATCGAGGAAGGCTGAGATGAGACCAGGAAACTTGTAGTAGTAGCGATCCCTTGAGATATATCAGTGTTTCTAACGTTTATCATGATGTGTTTTCAGAATGGTGGTTTTACGCCCTAGGCCAGCAGTCGACAGTTCAAGAGTCGACGAGGGATCAGGATCAGGCTCGAGGGCCGAGCATCTAGATGAGCAGACCAGAGAGTTCCTCACCTCAGAGGTTACTCGCACCATACTTGAGCAGACTCCTATGATCTTCAGTTCGATCAAGGAGGGTATTCTAGAGCTGATAGACGAGAGGTTGAGCACATTCCGTGCTGTGGTGGCGGCCATGATGGGGTCACACACACTCACCTTCAGGGAGTTCCGGGCTTGTGGATCTCCAGACTACCATGGGGCGCGGGATCCCATAGCGAGTACTAGGTGGTTGACAGATGTCGCCAATGCTTTCCACACCGGCAGATGTCCCGAGGGGGACAAGGTCAGACTAGAATCCTGTCTTCTGAAGGACAGGGCATGAGATTAGTGGGAGGAGATCGGGCATGTCATTGGGGATGACGCAGCACTTGATGCGATGACCTGGGCTGATTTTACTACCAGGTTCAGAGCCGAGTTTGCACCGGTTATTGAGGTGTAGCAGTTAGCTAGGGAGTTTCAGGATCTCACTCAGACTACATAGACAGTGGTAGAGATTACCGCCAAGTTTAGGGAGAGGTCTCTTCTCATTCCTCAGTATGCAGCTGATGAGGAAACGAAGAAGGCCCGTTATCTTGAGATTTTGCGGAGTGATATCCGCCAGTTTGTGAGTCGGTCTAGCTGTAAAACGCTAGATGATATGATTGCGAGGGCTCGTGAGAGAGATAGATTTGGAGATGGAGAAGAAAAGGAAGCCAGAGGCGGCATCTGGCACAAGGAGTTCGGGCAAAAATCCGAAGGTATGGGATCACAGATCTAGAGGACAGCAGAGCCACAGTCAGTGTGGCAAGTGTGGGAGATTGCACGATGGGGCGTGCAAGGCAGGGAGTCCCAGTTGCTACAAGTGCGGCCGGACCGGGTATATGAGCAAAGATTGTACAGATACTCCCACTACCACCACAACATCTGATCTGATTGGCTTCCATTGCAATCAGAGGGGACATAAAAAGTCCCAGTGTCCGAGTTTGTCAGCAACAGGGAAGCTGGCGGCACCTGCCCCTACTACATTGAGGATTACAGATGGCCGTCAGGGCCGGGGTGAGGCGCCAGTGGCGAAGAGTAAAGCTTTTCAGATGACAGCAAAGGAGGTGTGAGCAACTCCTGATGTGGTGACGGGTATGTATTTTCCTCTTATCTCTTTATTGATGTTGATTATTTCTCACGGTTATATGTTTTCTTATAGGGTCGTTCTTAGTGAATGACATTTCAGCTACAGTCTTGTTTGACTCGGGAGCTACCCAATCATTTGTTTCACTTGCGCTTAGCAAGAGGTTTAGTAGAGCTCCGGGGGAGCTGGATTGTCCACTTGAAGTTGAGATATCGAATGATAGGACCATCAGCGCCGCGAGAGTACATAGGGGGTGTTCACTGCAGTTATTTGACGAGCAGTTTTCAGTGCACTTAGTTCCTATTCCCCTGCAAGGGAATAAGGTTATAATGGGTATGAGTTGGCTGATCCCCAATGGGGCAGTGATTGATTGCGAGTTGCAATTAGTGAGGGTTCGCACTCCCGGTGGGGGAGAGTTAATGTTTTAGGGCGAGAGGCCAGAACGCGGACCAGTCCTTTGTTTAGTGGCGAGAGCGAGACTTCTACGTTCCACAGGGTTGCGTAGGTACATCGCCTATGTTATAGATGCTCGGGAGAAGGGTAAGGCGACAATTGACGATGTACCAGTAGTGCGAGAGTATCCAGACGTATTCCAAAAGGACTTACCTGGGATACCTCCGGAAAGACAGGTCGAGTTTCGGATTGACCTGGTTCCGGGTGCGGCTCCAATAGCCAAGGCACCGTATCGGTTGGCTCCTCCAGAGATGTAGGAGTTGTCTACGCAATTGCAGGAGCTGCTAGACAAGGGTTTCATCCAGCCGAGTAGTTCACCATGGGGAGCCCCGATCTTATTCGTAAGGAAGAAGGATGGGTTGCACCGTATGTGCATAGATTACTGGGAGCTGAATAAGGTAACGGTGAAGAACAGTTACCCATTCCCGATGATAGATGACTTGTTTAACCAGCTTCGGGGAGCATCTTGGCTCTCCAAGATTGATCTACGGTCAGGTTATCACCAGATGAGGGTCAGGGATGAGGATGTACAGAAGACCGCTTCTAGGACCCGCTATGGTCATTATGAGTTTGTGGTGATGTCGTTCGGGCTCACCAACGCTCCAACAGTGTTCATGGATCTCATGAATCGCGTATGCAGATAAATATTGGATTGGTCTGTGATAGTGTTCATTGATGACATCTTGGTTTATTCCAAGACTCAGGAGCAGCACGAGGAGCACCTGAAAGAGGTGCTAGAGACGCTGAGGTGGGAGAGATGTTAAAAAAAAGACTTTCCTCGTAAATGTCTATACATTGAAAGCCATGTCATAAAGGATAATGACAGGCATTTGGCATGTCATAAATTTTAAGACATACCTTTATGACCCACAATTACGATATACATACACAACACACGTTCTCGACATACATATATGATTGGCTTTGTATGTCGTAATTTGTAACATTCTTGCAATTATGATAAACATTTATGACATTCTATACGATATGATTTTTGACATAGTTTTACGTGTATGTCATGGCTTTATATATATATATATTCTTAATTTGTACCAAATATTAAACAAACTAAATTACACATTTAATGTCTAATAATGCAAAATAAGATATCATACATATACAAAAATACATTCCATTACACTAACCATAATGTCAAAAGGTTCTCTTGTAATTTTGGTTTTCATTTGAATTTTGTAAGGTTTTGGTTCCGTCAGAATCACTGATTCCAATTCTGTCGTAATCGTTGATTCTGGTTCCACCTTCTGATATAATTACATTTCGATGATTTGGCAGTGGAATGGAACCATAGATTCTGATTCCAACATAATCATAGATTCCGATTCCATCAGAATCACTGATTCTGGTTCCACCTTCAGACAGAATTAAACTCCGTTTATTTGGCATTGGAATGGAATCACATATTCCAATTCTGTCGGAATCACAGATTCCAGTTCCACCCTCATACCTTTCGTATTCTTTTAGATTGTGATAAGCATGATTTAGCAACGCGTGACCACTTTCCACAAGATCCCTCTGATATGCACCAGATTGATAGCTTTGGCTAAGTCCTCCAAAACACAAGCTTCTGAACCCCGCAACTTCAAACAGAATTCCATCGATTCCAACACCATGCTAAGCAGACATCCGAACCTTCCAACCCTAAAATTAACCAAGGGTATTTTAGTATTTTAGTAATTGATTTTTCAAATTTCAAGTTTCCGGGTTTTTTTTTATCTATATATTTAATATAGCTATTCTCACAAATGTTTAATAAACACTAAGGCTTTGAGGAGTGGCATTTGCCAAACTCCTCGCCAACATGCTTGGCATGCGCCACCATCATCCCTTAGCACATGCTAAGGGTTTGCGCCAATGTAAGCTCGTTGGTTCACCGACATGAGGAGAGAGGAAAGAGGTAGAGAGGAGAAAATGTGTGGGTTCTTTTTTATTGGTGGTTTAAGATATATATATATATATATATATATATATATATATATATATATATATATATATATATATATATATATATATATATATATATATATATATATATATATATATATATATAGCATGTTTAAACTGTTTATTTTTAGTTTCATGGTTCTTATGTATTGGTTTGATTAGCAAACGAAGCAGATCATACGGAAAAAACCTCATCTGGATAAATTCGATGATGAGGCCGAAGTTGTGATCAAGAAGGTCAAACTAGCATTGGCTGATGGAGAAGGATATCGGTTATTTTTGTTACATTTATTGATACAAAGACACTAAAATATTCCCTGTATTGCTTATCTGAATTTGTAGTAGGACATTTAACATTTATCAAGGGACTAATATTCTCTTTAACTGAATTAGGTTTATCGGATGTTGGATGTTCAAAGAGTTTCTGGAAACTTCCATATTTCAAATCATGTATTGAACTTATTTGTTGCACAGACGGTAGATAAAAGTTGACATTTGTGTCTATTTTATAACAAATGCACATATTAGTATCAATCTAACTTGTTATTGATTTTGTACACATCTTTGAAGGAGCTAGCCATGTGAATATGAGCCTTGTGATTCATAATTTGTCTTTTGGGCCAAAGTATCCATTGCTTCATAATCCCCTTGATGATACTCATAGAATGCTCCCTGGTGCTAGTGGAACATTTAATACTACATAAAGGCTTAATTTATTTAATATGGTGATAATATGCTTGTCCTTTTGCAATTTATCATTTTATGGTATATCATAATATGGTGTGTTTTTTTATTGTAATGTTGATTGTTCCAATCGAGTATAAATACATATCAAAAGAAGTCTTGTCTACCAATCAATTCTCTGTTACCGCTTTTGTGAAATGGATTGATTGTTAGTGTTAATGCTTATTATTGTATTGTGATGACAATCTTTTTATACCATTATGTGTGAGATCTTAAAATTCAGTTTCTTTCATGGTGATTATGCATCTGTTTACTTTTTATATGATCTTTCACCAATTACGGTTACCATCAAAGAGGAAAGACGCAGTTTTCTACATTTAATTACCCATTTATGTGCAGTCCTTGGTGGTATATTTGCTTTAACAGGTTTGTTTTAACTCTTCTCAACAGTTTAACACCAAGGTAAATAAATAGGCTAATATAATTTTTAAGATTAGGACATAGAAATCTATCTCTAACATAGATATTTTGGTAACTTTCATTAATTATTTGAACTTCAGCTGTCAATCTACTTGACACTTTGTACAAAAGTTGAAAACAATCATAGTAATACATATAAACTCTCCATGCTTGCACAACATGAACAGTTTTTCTTTCCAAATTTTGCCAAATACAATGTTGATTTTTATAACAGCAGTCGTGAATGTTCATGTTTTGCAAGTGCATTTTTTTTTGTGATACTTTCAGCTAAAAGGGTGGTTTTGATACGAAATGTCAAGAATCTCATCAATAAAGTGAACCACTTTTGCATAATAATATAACTGGAAATTTTCGGATTGCATTTGCCCACGAAAGTTCTTTAAACATCTGATTTGATACATAGTTTGATAGAGATGTTTGGTTATTGATTTAAAGTCTATAATACCCTTGACGAAGACAAAATAAGTAAAACCAGTGGACCACAACCATCTGTACTAATTGGGCAGATAGTAGGAACTAGGAAAGAGCAATATAATGCACTTTGTTTTTGGTCTATAATAATAATAGCAATGCATTTACATTTTTACCCCTTATAGCAACATACTAAACTTATTTACAGATAACAACACAACACGTAATCCTGTAAGCATTTTACAAGTTTCAGGTTACATATTGCTTTTATCTTTTTTTTAGTGGATTAATAAACTAGTGTTGTCTCTTGTTGCTAATTAAGTACTATGGTTTCCTACTTTTTCTTTTCATCAAGTGTTACATAGATAAAGTTTGATTTAAAAGAATAGTAAAATGAAGAAGTGGTGAAAAGCCAAAAGCAGGCAAACATTCACAACTTAAGAAATTCATGCCTACTACAATCAAGTTACACAATTCAAATACATTTCAAGTAATTGACCAACTGGTATAACATAAATAAACCAATGGATTAACTCTCACTCCAAAAAGACACATAAACTCAAAAATATTTACTAGGTTGGGTTGGGTTTGGGTATGGGTATGGGTATGGGTATGGATGGATACATGTTGATTAGTGAGTTGTTCCCTTTGATTGGTTGGTATGCAACTTTGCATGTGGCAGGTGGTTAATAATAATGCTCTTCTTCTGCACAAGTGCATAGAATCAAATTTACATAAATCTCCCTCCCATCTTCTGCACAAGTGCATATGGGCCAAGAAAGAATTCTTCAAATTCCCTATCCTAAGAAGCAACCGAGTAAAAAAAAAAACAAAAAACCCTAATTTCACCCAAACTCATGACACTTCTTGTAGTGCAAGATTCAACTCGTGTGCTGACTTGGCAATCGATCCCCCCCTTCTAAAAAAAATCAAAAAGAGATCGTATTTAGATGCCTTTTTTTTTTAAAAAAATATTTTCATTGGAAAAATCGAAGAGTAAAGTGAACACAGACCTAGTTAGAGGCGGCAAGCAACGCTTGACCTTTTCAAGCTCCACGTAACAGAGGTTGCAACGCTCCAGCCTGGCACCCAACATTTTATTAATACAAATATTTAATTTCAGAAAATGAAGTTAAATAAGTTTTAATGTGTACAAAAGAAGACACCTTTGTTCTGCTTCTATATCAACACCAACAGAGGCTGATGCTTGTAAAGATGAATATATGAGTGAACCAAATGTCCTCACCAGCTTTAGCAGCAATTCTAGTGATAATCCTTGATGCCTAAATTCATCAACCATGGTTAAGTTAAATACTAGGCTTTTGCATATCATACTATCATAGTAAAATTTTCATGTAATCATGATGAACTCGCTCGCGTACTTATCCATGTCGCTTTCAAGGAGGTTAGTGAGGAGAGGTAGTAGACAAGAACAAATATCCAATGTGATGGTGTCCATTTTTTCTGTCAAAAGACTCACTATATCTGCAGTCACCTGAATTGTAATAAAAAGAAGATTGGGAGTCAACACTAAAAGAATCAATCACCAAGAGATACATGCAATAAGAAGATATATATATATATATATATATATATTTTTTACTCACAGAATGATCAGCCATTCTCTCCATTGCTCTAATTGCTGCTTTAATATCATTCCTATCCCAGCATCTATGGATCATCTGCAGATAACAAGAGAAAAAGTATCCATATATAAACTTTTCCAATAGCATAACTAACTTGGATCTTAAGAAAAAAACAACGAGAATAATAATAATAAAAACCTGTAATTTGGCAAGACGAGACTGCATTGAAGATACGAATTGATCATGTCGTCCCATTATATCTACAATAGCATCCTCCTCTGTGAGAGGTTCTGCTTCCTTTGCACTAGATTCAGATAACTGTTTCTGCATAGATTCATATACAATAGCAGAAGAAAAATCAAGATTATCTTTTTGTTTATAATGAAAACCAAGTGTCTGGAGGAATGAAAGTATCTACAAGTGTCATACCGCAGGATTTGGCAGTGTGTTGACAGCAGAGACGCTATCAGAGAGGCTTCTGGAAGGAAGAGTGTCATGATAAGGTGCTCTTTCTTTTCTGTCCCAAGTAGAAACAAGTGTGCGTGTTCTTCCTGAATATTATATATTGAAAATTTAATATTCTTCATTCATGTTGTTGATTGTGTAAGAACAGGAAGAAGAAGAATGGGTATTATATTTATACCTCTCCGTTTGCTTTCCATAGAATAATTATCTCTATGTGGTCGTTGTAGGCGTCCTTCATCTACAACAATTGCCATAAGATTAAGAATAAATAATCATATATACTTTTGGTATATTTGTGAATCGAGAAATCATCAATATACTATAAGAATGACACCTTATAAGTTAACATGGTAAGTTGAAAAAGGAAAGAAAGGTCACATCTTGACCAGAGGCTGCGGTTGATAAGTTATAATTTCAAAAGACTTAGAAATTTCAGGATGACAAATAACTACTCTAAATTTTGAAAATTGGGGCTCTGTTTCATATAATCCTAACTGCAAAAAGGTCTTTCTTTTCAGATACATAAGGGTGTTTCTTTCTGGGTCTAGGTGTTCTCTGTTTTGTGGCAAAGATTGACCTAAATTGGAAAATTGTAGTCAAGATAAGAGCTATGGACCTCAATTTCAAATCGTATGGGTGTTATATGATTTCAGGGTTTTGTGGCAAAGATTGACCTAAATTAATTTGGATGTTTTGTGGCAAAAATCGACTTGGGTCTTTTATGGGAAAGAAGTAGAACAACCTACATTGATTTGGATATTCTTTGTGTATAGAGTTAATTCAGTCTCTACACAACTTTGGCTGCTTATCATTCGTTCTTAGAAAAACATATGTGCTAAACTACTAAAGCAATTTCAAAACTACAGATAAACAGTCATTTGGTCATAACATTTCTTGGTTGATGACATGTCATAACACTACATCTACATCATGACAGTCAAATACATGATCTGAAAGATAAATTGATGGCTTTGTTTAGAAGGAACACATTTTAATAGTGATCCAATAAAAAAAATGTTGGCATGAACAACAATACAAACATAACATGTAAGAGAATTAAATACGTACAGATTTCAGGCTGGTAACTCGGAAGCGATTCTGTCACTACATTCTGTTCAACCTTTCCAGAAACAGAACCCCTGTCATCTTCAAAACCTGTCTCCTTTGCAGGATTCCCAAAACCAGACTCTTTCATCGATGTAAAACCACTTCTATCAGCAACTCGACCTGACTCAGTGTCACTTAAATCACTCACAGAATGTCCAGAAGCTAATGGCTTCTCTCCTTCATCCTTTACATTCGAGAACTTTCTAGAATCAGATGTTTTCGACAGTACCATTGTTGGCATTAATCTTCCAGAAATACCCTCTCTTCTTAACTCACCACTCTGTTCTGACCTACTGTTGTTTCTAGGCACAATTACAGGAGCAACATCTAACCTATTGAAAGTTGACACATTTTGTGATGACTGGTTCTTTGTAACACTTCTTTTTGAAGTTGCAGATGCACTTGGAACAGTAACTGAAGCAGGTGGACTGATCTTTTGAACAACATTTGGATACATCTTTTGAGAAATAGCAGGTGCATTTCCCGTAGCTTCATTACATACACATTATAGATAAGAATATAAGATAAAAAATATTATATTATAATCATTGAGATGCAACATAGAAGATTAAAAAAAAAAAAAAAGCATACATGAAAAGGTTTTGGAATCTTTGTTTGTTTGTTCTGAGTTTTGAGACACTGAAAGCCTCCCCAATGATTTTGGCTCCTTCATTGAATCTGAACTTTGGGAAATTGAAAGCCTGTTCAAACTTGACTTTGAAGTATTATCAGACAGAATTGAAAGGTTGCCACTTTGTTCTTGCTGACCATTTATCTTGGAAATGCTATATGGTTCAATTCTCTGGATTGATATATAAAAGATTGCAAAAGAAAACATTAATACAATATTAGAAAAAGAATAGCTGAAAATTGGAAGAATGTAGAAAGTTATATTATTACCGAGACATCTACAACCCAAACTCCTACACAGCTTTGATTGTAAGAACAACCTAAAAGCTTTCCTTCATGCATATTAAGATCTGACAATTTTGACCATCCTACATCTACTGCATCATGAGTTCTGATTGGTTCCCATGAGAAGACTTTTAGACTCTCATGTAAGCCACATAGAAGGGTTCTCCCATCAGGATTAAATGTCATACAACGTACACCACTAGTCTGAAATACAAAAACATAATAAAACAAATGTTGAAAAAAAAAGGGCAACATGCAATGAAAAGTTAAAGTAGATTAGTTCCATTTTGGCATCTCTATTATGTGGGTCCCATATATACAAATCCTCAAGGTTAAAAATGGGACCTACAAGATGGAAAATGAAAATGGAATCAAGTTTTGAAATAGTCTTTGACCAAATTGACCCTAGAGTATTTACCTCTGGACCAGCAGAACCTATGAGTTCCAAAGTCTCGAGGTCCCAGAATTTAACGGTTTTATCAGCAGATCCTGAAAGATAAGAATGCAAATAAAAGGAAATTGATAAACTTTGAAAACAAAACACTATTTTGTAAAAGAATATGTGAATCAATGTTTGCAGCATAAGGTCTAACCTGTAGCAAGCAAGAACTCATGTGGATGAAAATCTATGCATTGAACCTGGCCTTCATGAAACTTGAAATCATGTAAAAGCTTTCCAGCAGTTAAATCCCATAGCTGTAAAAACAGTCAAATATTGCAGACATCAAACTACCATAGTTCCAATTTACAAACAAAGTGACATTTTTATAATAAAAAAAATAAATTATGTTACCTTTACACTGTTGTCTTCTCCACCAGATACCACCCAACGACCATCTGGTGTAAATCTTATTGCATTGACCCCACGTGTGTGACCCTTGTAAGTATGTATACATCCTTTTCTTCTTATGTCCCATATTTTTAGATTTGTGTCCAAAGATCCAGAAGCAAAAAACTCCCCAAATGGATGGAAATCCAAGGATATGCAATTTGATCGATGACCAGTAAGAGTGCGAACAACTATGAGGAATAAATTAGAGCACATTATTTACCATAATGCAGAAAATGGACAATGATCAATAAAGTAGAAGTTATATCATACTTTTTGCCTCTTCTAAATCCCACAACTTAATTGTACCACTTGCTGCTCCAGCAGCTACTAACACTTCAGACGAATCAAAGCTGACAGAATCAATTCCACTTGAATGCCCAGACAAACTCTGTGACAAGAATTGCGTTTTGTATTATGTTTGAAGGAAAAGGGTTTGTAGAAACAGAGAAAGCAAACTGTTAAATGTGGAATTTGGTAGTTTACCAATATGGCATTTGGTTTGCCAATAGCCCATAGGTTAACTTTGTGATCTTCTCCTCCAGTAACAAGAACTCTTGAAGATTTCCTACCAATCTTGAGGCAATTCACACTCGAAGTATGAGCTACAAATTCCTCTATAAATCAAATTAAGTCAAGTTTACAAATCGTAGTCATCATTAGATTCAAAGCAAGCCCATTTGGCATTTGAAATCGCAGGCACACATTTAGTATGTACAGATCGGTTGCACTTCCCTAGATCAAAAAAAAGTAGGCCTACAAAGGGATTTAGTTCGTTGTTCACTAATCCGCTACATATATTATCAGTTATGATTCGATACTACAAGAAAAACACAGAAGTATAGAATAGAAGATAAAGAAAATAAATGTAGTAAAAGGATACGTAGCTTATAAGCACGCTTTGTGGTCGCCATGAGAGACTCTCTCAAGAATCTGATGAAAACGCAGAAAACCCTAGAACACAATCATTAACCGTTGCTTTCAAAATACCCAGATCTCCATATCCATACACATTTTCTGGGTATTCCGAACTTCCCCTTTTTGAAAAGATAAAAGATCTCAAACCCTAGAACGAAATAATGCCAGTTGGCACTCGTTTGAAAAAAAAAAAACCCTACTGACAACTCAAAATTCTGTGGAAGAAGAACAAAAAGCTACAAGATTCCCCTTTCAGAAGAGAAGAAGCGAAGCCATTCCCATTTCCATTCAAATTTGTGAAGAGAGAAAAGAAAATAAGGAGGGAGGGAGAAGGAGCTTTCAAGTTTTTTCAAGATCTCTGAAACCCCATTTCAACTTCAGTTGATTTAATTTGTTTTTAAGAAAAATTTTACTACTACAATCGAGATGTCTTTTTTACTACCTACCTACCTTATTAGTTTCATGAGCAATGAGAGGGAAAACCACTCAAATGAATGCATATCATGCTTATGCTTTTGCAGCCGACCCCACTGTAATATAAAGGGATCACGATATTGCCTTCTTCTTATTTCACTTTTATGGTTTTAACAAGGTCACCTCCAATTCCAAACCTTATGGCTGATGGCTACCTGCACCCAAACATGGAATTGACTTGGTGTGATTAGTATTACCATAAAGACTACAACTTTGTTCCCTCTACTTTACAAAAGACCAAATTTTACTAAATTTTCACCACGAATAAATTAATTGAACATATAGAGATCATTCCACTTTAATTTACGATTGAATAACTTTAAAAAATCACAATTAATATAACAATATTATTATTTTTTTATTAAAAATACATAACACTCTATATTTTCACCACAAATAAATTAATTGAACATATAAAGAAACTCTACTTTAATATAGGATTGAATAATTTAAAAAAAAATCACAATTAATATAACAGTATTATTATTATTATTATTATTATTATTATTGAAAATACATATAAACAGGTAAACTTCATATATGTGTTTGTTAAATATTAAGATATTTTTCTACCAAATTTCTAAGTATTATGTTTGCTCGTCCACCAATCTTTAATTTAATGTTTTATAATTATTTTAAGTTTTCATACTTCAAATTTAAAAATATCATATATACTTAAGCATAAACTTTTATAATATTATCATTACCTGTTAGAGAGACTCATTTCGATGATACTTGATTTTTTATTTAAAAAATAGTAAAAATATCTAACTTTAAAAAATCATGCCATATGCGTCAAAAGTTATATTTGTTTAGAAATCATAAATAACTAACAAAATTACTAATCGGCCCAACTTGAGATGGCCCATGATGACTCATGCTACAGACTTATTGTTTTATAAAATTTAAATACATCTTATCATGTTATCTCCGGGCCGACTTGTTAATCTTAATTCTGCCAGATCTATGCTTAACTATATATTAGCGTTTTTTAGTTAGCTAATTGTATCACCGACAGAAATTGATACAAGAAGCCACATTTATTTTTTATTATTGTATATTAGTGTTTTGTTGTACATTAATTCAATTATGCTTTTCTGGAAAATATCAAATCAATAATGGTACATGTAATAACGCCTTAGGTAATGTGTACAATCTATTTCATTTAATTAGAGTTTATTATTACTGGCTCAATTACCTTGTGACATAACACAATAGTTTTACCAAACTTACCATATGGTATGAGACATTGAGAATAAAGAAAGATTTTTAATTTTTTACCCTATCAAGCATCAACAACAATAAAGATAGGAATGTGGAAGTAAAAAGTTTATGATATTTTAAAAGTTTGTGAAAGGTGTACATGATATTTTAAACTTCAATTTATAAGAGATGTATAACAATCAATTGATAAGAAATTAAAATGATTATAACATAGTTAAAAATATTAAAGATAAGGATTTGATCAAATTTGATATTATGAAAGTTTATGAAGTATAATTATGATATTTAAGAGTTATACGGGACAAATATAATATTTTGATATTTAATAATGATATATTCAAATTTCTCTATGTGTAACAATATTTTTGATTATAATCAAAATGTGTGGAAGCATAACTTGGCATCTTACCCCATGTCATTTCATTGGTGATTTGCTTGCAGCAACCCACACAACTTACACCTTGTATTTGCACACCCATCAACATCATTGTGGTGGTGTCTCATCCGGTCATTATTTACCTAGGCATTCTACTTTCATTAATAGGAAATTAGTTTTCTTCTAGGCATTGTATTTTCATGTACAATCTGTTATGTCTATTTTACATTTAAGTAATGCCTCTTATTCGTTTTCAAAATATTAATAATTATTTTGAAGGTAGTATTTCATGAATTTGTCCTAAGCCGGCCCAAAAATGTATAAAACCAAAAATGTGTCAAAAAACCGATGTTAGCGAAATAATTTCATTTGAGGTAATTACTTATGATTTGTGAAATTCATTAAATTTATGAAATAGTTTATGGGATAACATCTTAAGCTTTAACATAATTGTTTTATGAATCCATGAAATAAGTCAAAAGACTATACATCATGTCATTGGAACTCGTTTGCCATAAAAATCTTAACTGATTTCTCTTTCCGAATGTTACATTTTCGCAAAGTTATCTCTCGCTCCTAGGCATAAAAAATTATGTCACCATCAAGTGATTCCTTAAACTTATTGCATCATTGTTGATATACCAAAATCTTTATGTTTTTCAAAGTATACATGTGAGATCGTATACCTTTCATGAATATAGACATATTTTATGAAATAGCACTAAGTCAGCTAATAATTGTATTTTTTAACTTAGTATTATTATAATTTTGTTTGATCTTTATTTCATTAGTTTTTTTTAAAAAGAAATAATGTGAGAAAATTATCAAGTAGTTGTTGTCTTTAGTTTGACTGTTCCAAAAGCTCAAGTATAAGGCATCCAAGTACTTTTATCCACTATGTTAATTGTCGCATGATATACCTAAGTGATTAATGTGGGACCTAGCATAGAGGATCAAACTTTTATGTTTCTAGAGGCCTATGATTGAGTGACTGGAGCTTCACGAAAATGATCATAACTTTGGCAATAGGGCTTCATTTTAGGCATGCAACTAGTCAAATCAAAGCTTCAAACGAGGAGCAAGTCATGATAAGTTCCCAGCGGGGACTTACCCATTTTCAATCCCAAAATGGTTTTCAAAATGGAGTTATAGACCTTTTGTGTGTGTGTGTTTTTTTTTTTTTTTTTTTTTTTTTGTAATTTTTGGGCTTTGTTTTCTGTAACATCTATATTTTTCAAGTTTGCTTTTGGACCCTTGAGTTTTGATTTGTTGCAAGAAGGGTCCCTAATGTCAAATTCCATGACTTTTTGGTGTTGCTCGAGTACGTGGGACGTACACCTTGGTACGTTGAGCATACTAGGTCCCATGCCTGTACGTTATGCGTACTCCGTTATGTCGGGCGTATGTGGTTTAGACCAAACCCCTAATAATTAAGGTTTGTGCACTATTTAAACACCATTATGGCCCCAAGACCTTTCCCTTTACTAGCCTCCACCCCACGATCGACCCTCTTTGCAAACCCAGGTTTATTTTGAGCTATTTGAGCTTTTTGGAGTGATTGTGTGCTTCCTTGGTTGTGAAAAAGGATCTTCAAGGTGTAAGATTTTGTAACGACCCAATTTTCACATCCAAAAATTTCGTTTTAAAACATTACTTTAGAAAACATTAATAATTAAAAACATTGTTTGATCAAACCACAACACAACGCAAACCATGTTTAAAAGCCAAACCATACAACCCATCAAAATATCAGAGTACAAATCCCAGTGAATCTCGTAAATGCGAAAACCAGAGTGTGTGCATGATGTGCCGCTACCGCGCCAGCTCCTTCCCCTTCGAAGAAAAGGTACCTGAAAACAAAACTGTAAAACGTAAGCACAAAGCTTAGTGAGTTCCCCCACTGTACCACATACCACATAATCACATAACATACGTAAATTTGTCAGGTATATCTGGGTGCCCGACCTACCCCTTCGGTCCTCTCGACCGGATACTGCCTAGCATATCTGGGTGCTAGCCTCCCCTTCGGTCCTTTCGACCGGATACTGCCTAGCATATCTGGGTGCTGGCCTCCCCTTCGGTCCTTTCGACCGGATATTGGGGACTATTTCACCCCCTACTACTACCACATAACACATATATCACATAGTCTATATAGCATGGCTGGGCATAACCACCCCTTCGGCCCTATCGACCAGTATTCTGGGGGACTATCTCCCCCTATTGTCACTAACACATAACATAACACAGTAGTAGCAACCCTAGATGAATATTACAAAGACAATCATCTAATCACACATCTCCTACTGGTGGGCCGGCATTGTGGCCTTAGACCCACTGCTACTGGAAGGTAATTCACCTCAAAGTAGCTGCTGAACTGATCGAGACTTGACTGACTGCTGCTACTGCTCCGGAAATCCTCCGACTGCAATTCCCACAACATACTCAATCACACACTGCTAACTGTCCTTTGGGTAAAATGACCAATTTACCCCTGGTCTAGCCCTAAGTCAAAGTCAGAGTCAACTTTCAGTTGATCCGACTCGCCGAGTTGGCTCTCCAACTCGCCGAGTCCCTATCCAGACGATTGTCCTGAGTCCCTGATTCTACTCGTCGAGTTAGGCTATGACTCGACGAGTTCTTCTTCTCAACTGACATTGAAGTTCTTTGTCCTACTCGCCGAGTTGTATGAACAACTTGTCGAGTTCATCTTCATCCGATGAACACTCATGCTTAGACTCGCCGAGTTGTATGAACAACTCGTCGAGTCTGTTCTTGATCTATGAAGATTGCCTTGGACTCGCCGAGCCAGGCCATGACTCGCCGAGTCCTACCATGGGTGAGTTCAGCTTCCAACTCACCGAGTCACACCCTGTGACTCACTGCTCAAACTCGATACAGCATAAAGGGGCAAATTCAGTGACTCGCGAGCAGACTCGCCGAGTCGTCGCCATGCATCCATTAAATACACCGATTTGTTCGATTTCAGTCCATGCCATTCATAGAGCTGGGCTTCTAAGACACGAGTCACACGTAAAGTTTCCAACTTTACGTGTAGATATTCACAAATATGGATTTTAGGGTTCAAAATGCCTCAAAAGGGTAGATCTAGGATGAACAAGCCACATGGGTCCATAAAGCTAATAGATCTGAGCTCCTGGAGCTCAATCTTGCCTAGATCTAGAGGCCAATCAACTTATTACGAAACATTATACACATACTAGCTTGGGGAATGGCTCAAGAGTGTCTTAAATGAAACCTTAAGCATAGAAACAGGGGGAAAACGGGATATACCTCAATGAAACTGCTGAAAAACACAATGATGCTTGGATGGCTCTTCTTCCTCTTGATCTTCTTCCCCTCTTGCCTCAAAACCTTCAAGAACACACACAATAGTCTCAAACTCTCAAGGAACAAGCTTAGAACGAGGTTTGGGAGCTCTGGGGGTGATGGGGGCTGGCAAGAGGCGAATATGAGGTTTAAATAGGGTGCAAGCCCCTGAAACTTAGGGTTTCATCCAACAGCGGTGACTTGCCGAGTCCAAGATATGGACTCGCCGAGTCGCCAACTTAAACGTGTCCTGGGTCTCGTCCCTACTCGGCGAGTCGGACCTATGACTCGCCGAGTCCAAGGCTAAAAATGGAAAATACTCAAATAAGATTTACATACCAGGAACTAGGTGCTACAGATTTGCTCCCAAGAATTTAGATTCATCATCTCATCTTCATTGGGCACCATTTGGAGGTATAAAGCTCCAAACTTGGTTTATGTTTCATTAGATCTTTGCTAAGCCTTGATTTTTCATCTTTTTGTCCCAAAGTCAAGTGCTTGGTGAGTAGAAGGTACTCCAAAGCCTATAAGGTGTCCTTTAAGACGTTTTAAGTTATCTCAAGTCATAAGGATGCAAGCTTGAATATTGATTTGTCCCCATCCATGAGTCAGGGTGTAGAAAAGGATGAAGTAAGCTAGGATTTTAGTGTTGGGCTTCTTGTAGCCATTCCAAGGCATAAAGTTTGCAACTTTATGGCCTTAGGGGTCTTAGTGGGTTCATATCTAAGTTTTGGTTGTTTGGGTCTTAAGGATTTAATATGTTTTTGCATGGTTTTCATGAGGGGTGCATACACCATGCTTAACTCTCTATACGTCGCACGTACTGCATCCCAGTCGTGATCCTCCCACTTCGGTCGAGTATGTTGCGCGTACTAGTTGGTACGTTGAGCGTACGGCCCAGTCTAGCTTGGGGTGTGTTTTAAGCCTTAATCGTTGGGCTTGCTATTTAGGCTAGACCACGTACTTTCTTATTGTTGGGGCACTCCAGATGTTGGACTCATTTTAAACCTTAGATATCCTTGGGTTTGGGCCTAGGATTTTATTGGGCTTTGAAGACCAGCTGGTACGTTGCGCGTACCAGTTGGGTTTGGGCGTAGGATTTTATTGGGTTTGGGCCTAGGATTTTGTTGGACTCACTTCGGCCGAGTACGTTGCGCGTACCAGTTGGTATGTTGAGCGTACATCACAGTCTAGCTTTGGGTGTGTTTTGAGCCTTAATCGTTGGGCTTGCTATTTAGGCTAGACCATGGACTTTCTTGCTGTTGGACCACTCCAGATGTTAGACTCATTTTGGACCTTAGATATCCTTGGGTTTGGGCCTAGGATTTTATTGGGCTTTAAAGACTAGCTTGGCCCATTTTACCTTAGACGTTAGGCAAGTGTTGTAGGTTATGTCTCAATTACTAATTGGGACTCTATTGTTTAGTTAGCACGGGGATTTCTCCACTCCAGCAGCTCGAGCGTTTATCTAGGATTTTCAGCAATTGAGGTTTGTTTTCCTTACTAGATCCATGGGTCGAAGTGTAACACCCTGAGTTCAGAGGTGCAAGTTCAGGGTTCTTAGTGTAAATAAGGAAGGTCGACTCGGCGAGTCGATGAATAGACTCAACGAGTCGAGTCGCGTTTCTGGTCAAGTGTTAAGTGACCAACTCGGCGAGTCGGCGGCTAGACTCGGCGAGTTGGTGCTGAAAAGAGAAAACCCTAATCTCGGGGGTTGTGCCCTATATAAAGAACATAACATCCTTTCTTCAGCCTCCTTACCACCCTTGAGAGCCTACAAACCCTAGAAATCGAATGGAACCCCATTGATAGTGAAATTGGAACTTTGGGAAAGGAAATCTTGAAAAGGGAACTTGAAGACTAAGGGATTGCAGCAAGGGAGTTTGTATAGATCTAAGGTTTACTTCAGTGGGGGCTTTCATTTGAGGTAATAATCTGTTGCTTAAGCTCCTTTGAGTCTATATCCTTGTTGCTTGAGTTTTGGGGCATTTCTAGAGTTATTTCGGGTTTGGAGGTTGGATCTAAGGTTGCTACATCAGATCTGGACTTGAGATGGTCCAAAAGATCATAAAGTTCCTGTCTAAGAGCCATTGGTGAAGCCCTTTGTCTTGAACCCTAGCCCTAGAAGTGTTTTGGGCTTATATCTCCTTGCTCTCACGTAAAATTAGCAACTTTATGTGAGGGTTAGGCTGTTGAGGAATGGATCTATGGATTGGAGTCCCTGCATGGCTTGAAAAGTCTATGTTTGGAATGAGAAATGAAGAGACTCGGCTAGTCACATAGGTGCACTCGACGAGTTGTATGAATATGTGCATGGACTCGACGAGTTGGAAGAACAACTCAGCGAGTTTGTTGAAGATTGACTGGGACTCGGTGAGTCTATGCTTCGACTCGACGAGTTTGGTCGTGGAACCCTAGCCTTTTCTAGTTGAACTGAGAATCGGTGAGTCGAGGGATGACTCGGTGAGTTGAGCAAGAAGGGACTCAGAGCTTGTTGAACTCGACGAGTCTTGGGACGACTCGGCGAGTTGAGTCGTGATTGGGAGTTTCTGAGTATAGGGACTCGATGAGTCAACGTGTTGACTCGGCGAGTAGGGTCAACCAAGAAGGCTGACTTTGATTGAGGACTTTGACTTTGACCAAGAGTTGACCAGTTAACTACCAAGGGTATTTTGATAATTATTGGCATTTATTGAGTTCAGTCTTTTGGTATTGATCAGTGGTGGATTTCGTGTCGGAGGTTGGAGCAGCGTGATCTTATCTTTTCAGTCAACAGTTGCGAGGTGAGTTATCCTTACTATATCGACAGGGTCTAAGGCACCAAGGTCGGCCCTTTATTGGATGGAAATCCGGGTAGTTGTTATGTTATTGCTTTGCTATATGTTTGCATCCTGGTAGTTAGGATGACATATGCTAAAGACCTGGTTAAGGTCAGAATCCTGGAATATAGGATGATACTATGATAGTGATCGGTTAGGTCGGTATCCTGGTTAGAGTATGTTATATATGTGATCTGCTAGATCGGTTGATTGGTGGTTAATTGTTATATGATTGTATGTTTATGTGAATATGGTTGGTTGACTGGGGTTGGGTTGAGGCGGGTCCTGCTTTGTGCTGTAGGCCAACATACTCAGGGTGGACCGAATATTCCGAAGGCCCAACGAGCAGTCCGGATAGGCTGTAGGCCCCACGAGGGCAGACCAGACGTGTCGAGGCTTAGAGAGTGGACCAGGGTGACTGAAGGCCTGGTACGGGCGGACCAATCATACTGTAGACTCAGAGAGTGGACCAGGTGGGTTGAAGGCCCAGTACGGTCGGACCAACCACATTGCATACTCGATGTATATGGCTAGACTCGGAGGATGGACTAGGTGGACTAAAGGCCCGGTGCGGCGGACCAATCACACAGTAGACCCGAAGTGCATGGCTGTTCTATTATAATATGACATGTTATGTGTATGGTATATATGGTTGGTATTTTGGGGGTATCTCACTAAGCTTTCGGGCTTACAGCTGTGGTTTAACGTTTCAGGTACTTCAGGAGACCGTGACAAGGCAAAGGCGTGATCGTACCAATATCGACCAATATTTGGGAATACTCTGATAATATTGAAAACCTTTTTGTAATAACTTAATGAAATTGGGTTGTTTTTGAAAAGTTTAAATTGGTTGGAATTTATAGAGCGTTACACGAAGGCACCAATATCGACCCATTGTTTGTTGTGTAGAATTTTGGATGTCTCTATGATGCTTGCATGAAAGACCAGGATCTGGCCCCGGACATCTGTATGAAAGACCAGAATTTGGACCCTGGTAGTTATATGAAAGACTAGGATCTATCCCCTGGCATTATTATGAAAAACCGGGATTTGGCCCTCGACACTGAACGAAAAGACTATGATTTGGCCCATAGCATTAGTCTTCTTTCATGTGTGGTTTTTGGTACTTGGGGAACTCAGTAAGCGTTATGCTTACAAATTTTGTTTATGGTTTCAGGTACTTCCAGTTCCAAAGGGAAGGGCCCAGCGTGATAGCATAGCATCATCCCTCACGGTTTCCACATTTGAAATAATTTGTACTCTGCTAATTTAATACTATGATTTGTATGGATTCCGAACAACTAATTTGTGTTTTTCGAAAATTACCTAGGGTTCTTAGGGTTTCTTATTTGATGTTCATAGTTATAGGTTCAATAGTGAAAACATAGATCATTTAGGTTGCATGTGAACTTAAGGATTTTAAGTTTATTTGTTTTACCTAAATCCCATCAAAAGGATCACAATTTCAATTGGCTAGAGATTCAAAATCAAAACCAAGACTATTCACACTTGTGATTATGGTATAGACTCACAAAATTCTTATATATTTTTTTTTCAATCTGTTAGGCATATTGTAGATAATATTAAAGATCAATGGTTTTAAAAAAAAATAATAATACCAAAATTCATAATTTTTAATTCCTTATATATAGAATTCAATATCTACATATTTCATATAAAAGTATTGTATTATGTTATTAATCAATAGCGATTTATAGGATCATATATATACATAGATTATTTACACTTTCTCCTATGATTGATTTCTAATTGATAGATTATATTGATTACCAATTTTCTAACTATTATGATCAAATATCTAGGCCTACCACTTTATGAATGACAAAGCAATGATCATGCAAAATTTAAATACCAAATTGATAATAGAACAATTGGACTATGAGTGATATTAGTCACTCTCCTATGATCAACTTAAGCAACCAAGCACTAATTAACACTAATTATGCTCTCTAACACTGTTAAAGTTACTAGCTTTAATTACTTAAACTAAGATGTGATTAATCCTAACTCTAATTATCTAATGATCATAAACATTTAGGACATAGATTCATGTAATTAATATGATCAATTAACACATGAAATCTGATTTAAAAGTAATATAAACTAGAACTAAACATGATAGGGTTTATAAATATCAAACACAAGTAAAATCAAATATAATAATCCAAATATTGAAATCAACAAATATGGATCAAATTCATCTTCACCAAACAGAAGTAAGAGGTATCTAGCCTCCAATTGTAGCAGAAAAACACAATAAATCCATGTAAAATAAACTAGACATAAGTATGAATAGCAAACCAACTAGATCAATGTTGAATTATTCTCAATCTTCTTCAATCCTTGAGCTTCAATTGAATTTTGATCTTCTTCTGGGTTTCTAAAGGTTCTTAGCTGCAATAAACCTCAAAAAACCGAATGCACTCTCCCAATTTCGACCTAATGTCCAAGTTTTTATAATTATAAAAATCTGATCACCATGTCGTGGTTGACCACCAACATGATGTGGTCTTTAAGTAAATCTCATGTCTGCCAAGTCAGCCTCATGGTTGCGAATATTCCATTTGCCGGGTCGTGTTGAAGAACACCACGACGTGGTCTTCAGTCTACTTTTCTTCTTCTTTTGTTTTAGCTCTTGTTTCTTGTTTCCAACTCCTTGTATGCTTCCTTTTTGTCCCAAGCAAGTCTTTGCTACTACAAAACATATTTTAAACCATAATAAGTACCTTTTGTCCCAAAATAAGCGTAATTGCAGCTAAAAGTATTAAGACAATGTAGTAAATATATAACTAAATATGCACATATCAAAAGGTTCGCCTTCGATCCATGAAAGCCGAGGTTAAACAACGCCTAAGTTAGACATTGAAAGGCATTATGGACATCTATAGATTGTTTGAGCAGGTATGCATGATCTGGATGTTGTGGATCTACAAGACCTGACTATTGTTTCATGTAGACTGTTTCGGCAAGGGTTCCATCGAGAAAGGCATTATGGACATCAAGTTTCCGTAAGGGTCGTCGTTGTGTAATGATAACTGAGAGAACAACTCGTATGGTGTTAGATTTTACAACTTGACGAAAGGTTTCCTGGTAGTCAATCCCAACTTGTTGGTGGAACTTGGCAACAAATCTCTCCTTGTAGCGAGTGATGGTCCCGATCTTGTCTTTCTTTAACTTGTAAACCCACTTACAATCAATAAGGTTAGCATTCAGAACAGGAGGCACTAAAATCCAAGTGCCATCTCGAACAAGTGCATTATATTTATCCAGAGCCTGATGTCATTTTGGAGATTTGTTTGCAATAGAGAACGACGACAGTTCAGATACGTTAATGACATTGTGATGAGCGGAGGGATAGAAGGGAACATGTTGTTATGGGTTTTGCCTGAGATTGGTAGGATGTGGATGAGGGACGAATGTGGGAGGTTCAGGTTGTGTGGTGGATGATGGTGGAGGTGGGAGATGTATGTTAAACCGAGGGTTGTGGGTCAATAAGAGTGAGTGATCGATGTATATTAGGCATCTCATGAGGAGACACCATCAAGGTGTATGGAGAGGAGGATGAGATCGGAGAAGATATGGACATATTGATTTTGGCAAAGGTAAAGGGGGTTTCCTCAAAACGGACATAACAAACAATATAGATTCGTTTAGACGATAAGTCAAAGCAACGATAGTCATGATGAAGAGGGCTGTAGCCAAGAAAGATACATGGAGTGGATCTAAAATCCATTTTGTAAGAATTGTATGGGCATAGATGCAGAAAACAAATACAACCAAACACTCGTACTAATGAGTAATCAGGAGGACGTTTGAAGATATGTTGAAAGGGAGATATTTTTTGAGACATGTGAAAAGGCATGCGATTGATAAGACAAAATAACACTCTAAATAAATATAAAAAGAAATTAATATTTATATGTTTTGTTGGGTTGTTAATAAATGATAAAAAAAATTTAATAGTGATTGGTAGCATTTGTTGGGTAGGTAGAGCAGTAAGAAAATAATATTTAAATAAAAAATCAGGTTGTCATTGATAAACATCTTCTTACAAAAATTGATAAACATGGTGTTACAAAAGTAGTATGACCATGCTAATAATTGAAGATTTCAAAAGAAATTAAACTCAAACCCAAATATGGAGATTTTAAGCAAAAAAAAAAATATACAATTACAAGAAATTGTGTTCAACAAAATCCAAACCTATGAACCCAATCCTATTCAAACATTATCAACATTCAACCATAATACATGAACAAATGAGTGAAAACACAAACAGACAAACCACAAAACCAAACACAAACACAAAAACACCAACACCATGGATACACAATCAATCAGAGCTCCGAAAGAATTGCAGGGATGTAATGTGACAACTCAGCCGTGAGTGACTGAAAGCCATTGACCAACTGTGTGTGGAAATCTTGATCTTCATCCCCAATTAGTCTAAAATGCACGCGTATAGCTCTCTTACACACAGCCATGAATTCAAGAAGAGCAGCAATCAGTTGCTGCAACTCTTGTGATCGAAGTCTTGTTGCAGGCTCACCCGATAAGAAAGCTGTGCACACACTCAGGACACCACTGTTCACCTACACATATCAACCATTATTTAGTCCCAAAAATTAAAATTGCAGGCTACTTTAACCTCACTCTAGCAACATATTTACAAAACTTTTTTTACTGATTATAGCAATATGTAATTTAAGCTTTCACCTACACACTAATCTTTAGTTAATCAGGAAAGTAGTTTGCCATGATGAAGATAGGATACTGATACTCACTTGAACTGCAACGGATCCCTGAAGTATTCTCTGTAAACTCTGGAGTCGTGGAAGCTGATCACCATCAGAGCTTCTGGGCTCTTCCAGTTCATTTCTCAAAGCAGCAGTTCGCGTTTCAATCATACCAATCGCATTCTCCACTGGTGAAAACTCAAGAGACTCTGATTTTGTAACCAAAAGCCGATTCACTAAAGCAGGAAAAGAACCTTGCGTTTGAACCACTGTCCTCCTTTTCCACTGATCTTCCAATCCACCTTGTGTCTTACCATTTTTAGTAAACGGAGTATCAAACAGAAACCTGTCAAAAACACGCGCACGCACAGAACCAGTAGAAAGCGAAAAAATCCTCTCCCTTCTGCTTCCTAAATCCTCATCTTCCATGACTGGATCAACAGCTGTGATTTGGAGATAACATACGCCAGGCTGTAACTCCTCTGCTTTTACTTGTCTGGAATCCGGGATTATATGCAGAGTGTGATTACCATCCATACGTAGCTCGTATATATGACTAAGTTTTTCCATTATGTCACCTAACCGAACATCACGAGGCTCTCTGTAGACGTATTCTTTTTTATCAAGTTTCCCGAATTTTTCCCCGTAAAATCCAACTCGGTAATATGTGGCGTCTGTGAATGGGATTGGGCTTGATTCTTGTTCAAGGATTGATTCGTAGATGTTTGTGAGCATACTGTGGCATTTTGCCAGCTGTCCGTATGATCTTCTGCTTTTGTAAACTGGGATTACAAGTTCCAGAATGCTTCCACAGAAGTGATAGAGTTCGGCTTGTGAGAAAAGTTTGTTTGCCAGCTGTAAGTATTTTACAGCTGAATCCACGGTTAGTTTTGATGCACCATATCCTTCCACTTCTGCTGCTGAGGTTTCTGATGTGATCTCAGTGCTCACCATAGGACAGATTTTGCGGAGTGCAGTCACATGGTTGTTGCTCCAGACTCCATCGTTTCTGCTCACAAGAGCCTACAAGGAAACATGATATCATTCATAACTTTTTACAAATTTGCCCTCGTTTGTTTGGACAGACATAAAGGGGAAAAAACAGGGGTTTACCTGCATAACAACACCAGCAACAGCAACTGCACATTGAGCAGCTTCAGCCCATGATTGCATCTCCTGATGTGCATCACAAAGATGTAATAACCACATTATATGAAGATCTGGCACCGGAGCAAACGCCATTGCAAGCTTATAGAAGCTTTCAGCAGCAGCATATCTATCTGTGTTCATAAGTGATCCCTATAGTACAAAAACCAGGTTTTAATATTAGTAAGAAGTAATTTTTTTTTTCTTATATTGGTAAAAGAATTTCAGGGTTACCAGAAGTGCGTGTTCCAGACTAGCATCGAGAGCCAGAAGGAGGCTGTTGGATAAAAACTTCACCTCTGACCATGACCATTTACTTTCTGTTGACTTTTCTGGGATGTCAACAAGTGAAGTTTCTGGAAGGCCGCATTCGGTTAGTGACTTTCCACTCTTGCTTTCATCTGCCATTTCCTCTAGTGATTTTCGAAGACGACGTGCTTCACCACTTTCTTCAAGGGTCCCATCAGACTTCATTTGAGTCACTTGGACATCAGACATGAGTTCTGATAATGTGATCGTAAGCATGGCCCTCAATCTTGCTGTCTGTGTGAAATGTGAGAAAGAGCTCTGCAAAATTGTAAACAGACAATTAGGGCATGTCACAAGTGAGTTTGACACAAGTATTAGGCTAAAAGTGTGTAAATGACACATACCCTAACAAGGATCTGTAACCCTATGACAGCTCTTTTTCTGATATTTTCATTACGGAAAACAGCAAGCCTGAGAAGATGGAAAGCAATTTGCTTTAAGAAACGATCGTTTTCCCTTGCCATTAGTGTTGCACCATGAAGCTGAAACACATTGTTGAATACTGGGAATAGGGATTTCCAGAATGCTAGTGGTTGACTTCGGGAGAAGATACTGGTGAATATGGATGTCATGCAATCCAACTTTCCATAATCAGTTGCAATGCTATGCGATGCTGCAGCTTTGGAGAATTTCTCTGTTATTTCCAGTATTTGGAGACTAATAGCAGCACTGAGGTTTTCTTCCCAAAGTTCCTGAACAAGAAATCAATACTTCAATCTACAATTTTTCTAAGTACCATATATATGTATTTCAGAACACATACAAGTTTTTGCCTCAAAACTGGATGCAGTGATTCTCTCAGTGCTTGTGTTGAAGCTCCAATTCTAGAAGATTGTGCTTGAGCCAAAGCTTCTCTCAAGGAGAAGGGTTGGCTAGGGGAGCTGAGCTGGGAGTTCACTCTTTGCCACAAATATCCATTTTCGGATGCACCTTGTGGCTGCATTTCATGTGATGAATTTAGAAATACAATAAACAGGTGTAGTCATGATGACTGAACATAACAAAATATACCCGAATTTCTTGACGAGATGCCTCGGATAGATACTGATTAATGGCAGGTGAAAGCCTATCAGAGTATTTTGGAGACATAGGTGCTTCAGCAACTGGGCTCCGTGAACTGCCGCCTATAAGCAAGCTATCAACACTTTTTCTATGCTGCATTTTGTGTGATTAATGTAAGTTTGGCAAAATGAGAATACTTATGAATGCTGTTAGAAAGTGGAGACAATTAACAACCAACCTCAAAAAGAGTTAGACATTCCTCAAGTAATTTGAAAAATAGTCTTGTCCGAGCAATATTTTGCTGCCAGGCTTTTACAAGTGATGCATCATCCAGATTACGTAATATTTGCAAAACAACAATCAACACTTCACGCTTTTCAACAGCATTCAGGTTATAAAATACAGGCATTTCATCCAGTATCTGCACAAAAAGAGACAATAGGATTTGTAAATTAATAGGTCTAGCAAGCTCTTAAAAAAGAATTTAACTGTCTTAATTACCTGTCCCACAAGTGGAAAATATAGCTGGGCTATATACAATTTATCTTCAGGCTTCTGGTAGCGAGAATCACAATCATGCTTACATAAAAGGACTACCAAAATCCTTGCAGCCTAGAAACAGCAAAACCAATTAGCAACAAGAGACAACACTAGTTTATTAATCCACTAAAAGAAAGGAATATTATCACACTCACTTTTGCACGCTGGGATAAATCATCATGATCCCAAGTAAGGAAAAGTTCTTGAATTAATACAGACGAAAGGTAGTTCCTGTAACAAAGATCACAATTCTCACCACATCAAATGCTGTTGTTGTAGATAATGGAAGAAAATGGTACAAGTAAATCACATCTAAAATATAATATACCTATCAGAAGGATCCCTCCCAGGCATTTCAACAAACAGGTCATGATCACAAATGATTTGTAGAAACGTAAGCTTGCATTCATGCAAAACTGATTGACATACACCAGAGAACTTATCCAGGTACAAGGACACCAATTCAAAAACTTGTCGAGGCTCAATGGTTGACAAAAGATCATAACAAAAGAAAGCCAAACTGCTGTTTAAACGTTTTGCTAAACTTAACCCCCTTTTACAGCGTTCATGCACCTCAGTCAGAAGACAATCATATAACTGCATGATGCATCTAAACACACCTTCTTTCAACTGCATCGGTGGGATATCTTCACCTGTTCAAAATCAATGAGATTAGGGTTTCAACTGATTATATAGCCAATATTCATAATTACTCGATAGAAGATACCTAGTGATAGATTGTTGTATAACAGTCGAGTCTGCTCTAGTGCCATTGACTTCACAATCAATTCAAGGAAAAACCAAGCCATTGATAGCACATCATCATACACTGGTCCCACCCTGTAGCCTTTGGCCTACAACATAATATTCTCCATGAAAGCCTTTATTGAATTTTATATATTTCAGTGATATGAAACTAATGAAAGGAACATTTACCTTGCTACGAGCCAAACTTCCCCAAACTGTTGACAAACCAGGATACACTGGAGTTTGTCTACCACCAAAATCATCGAAAGCATAATCCACATAGTTCACCAGATATACATTTCTTTCAGCTTCATCAACTGACTCTTGCTGCACTCTACAGAATTAACAATGGTTGACAGTTTTTCTATGTTAATAAACAAAAATGATATACCACTACTCACTGCTGTGTGAAAATATTCACAAGTACATACATACCTAGTCAAAATATTAACCATAGCTCTGAAAGCAGCAACCTGGAGGGTTTCTCCACCATTGCCAATAAGATGTAGAAGCATATTCAATATTGGATGAAGAAACTGAAGCAGGGCAGTTGAGTCAACATTTTTCAAACTGTTGATTGCCTGAAAGGATTTCAATGCACATTAGAATGCAATTTCATAGCATAGATTAACTTAGAAAGAAGAGCAAATTACATTTGTGGTCCCTTTGGCCCCAAAACTTTCCTCTTGCAATTTTGGTCCTTAATCAGGTTTTTGTAACGCTTGACTATCTTTTTGGGACCAAAATTGCAAAAATCGGCTACATTCAAGGACCAAAAATGTAATTTACACTGGAAAGAAAAATAAATAGTACCTCAAGGAGTTCAGAACCCCAAGGTGGGCTTGTACGAAGAGTATGTCTATCATATTCAAGGAAGAAATCGCGAATACGTTCACTAATAGGGTACAATGATGAACAAAGGCGTAACCTTAATCGGAACACATTTTTCCCATCTTCCAGGTAATCCAGCCTCTCCTATACGAGGGTAAATAAGTAAATAACAACAATAATGATATAAAAGTGTATATAAGTAAAATATCACATACCTTGCCAGTATCTTGAAGATAGTGTGGGACCAGCTCTTTCATAATTGGTAGAGAGATCTCGGATCTTAACTGAGCATGTGTTGATAAAGGAAGAGCAGCATATCCAATTATTACTGGCTTTGGAGCCTCCAACTTTGTCTGAAGGTCAATATGGAAGAAAGTGAACAGAAGGTGATGTTGTGGGGTCCACATTGAGGGTAGTGAAACTTTAATTTCATCATGGTAGCAAGCCACCCTACTTCCAGGAGCAACTTGTGTGTGGGCCCACTTTTGTAAGGTCGACCCCGGCTCCCTTGCATACATTGCCTATTCAAATTTAAACAAAGATCAATTTTGTACAGAAAGTTTTTTCTTTTAACAGTATTGCTAAATTATATCTTCACAAACCTCTAGTGACTGTTTTCGAGCATCAGCATCATCTTTTCTAAGCTCAATTCGTATGAACAAGTTCCTTTTTCGGCTTAAACTAACAGTCAGTGGGTAGACATAAAGACAGTGGAAAAGCTGTAAGAAAGGCTCGTTTCTTATTGTTGTACGGAAGTCAAAAGCTTGAACATCATTAGCAGTCAAATCTGCATGTCCTGTTGAGTTTGATCCGTTTAAGGTTTGTTCCTTATGTCTATTTGAATGTATGTTGCGCCATTCGTTGACCGTGGAATCAGTTAGTTGACCCCCATGGTCAACTTCATTGGCCATACTGCCACTCTCTGAAGCATTGTCATATTCGGTGTTAGCAGCTTGAAGTTTTTCTATTTCCAACCTTAAGACACCTTTCACAGGCTTATGAACCTTCCTTTTGGGATCCTGAAAATAATTAGTTACCAATCTATAAGTCTGAACAATTTGTCTCAATAGCAGATTGTGAAGACAGGTGGATGTTGATTCATGTGTATTTAGATAAAGGATGTTGGTTTTGGTTTACCTGGAGAGAATCTTCAGTGTAGCTCTCTTTAACTTTATTTAGGTTTGAAACTTCAACCACAACAGAATTTCCACTTGAGTAACCGAGTTGACCATCTGATGTGACTTTTGCAATAGGCTCAGAGACACCACCCTCTTGCAAATTAACTCCTGAAAGACTATGAGCAAGTGGGCTACTTGGAGAAGCAGATCCATTAGATGTTGAACCAATGTTGCTATCAAATAGTGGGATGATTGCCCATGAAAAAGCCTCTCTGTAAGGCATCATCCGAGACCAAACTTGTAGTTTTTGCTTCTCTCTTTCAGTCAGATGGACCTATTAAAGGTAACTCAGAGTTAGAAGATAAACTGAATGATACAGAAAGCAAGTGATACATATATCATGACCATTTATGTCTTTTTACATACAGGTTCCTTTCGTGAATAAACAGATGGAGTGACTCCGCCTTCTTCAGTAGCACACTTTTCTAATTGTATAAGCAGACAGATTGATGATGAAGGGGCATCTAAATAGAAAAGTCCACGTGATTCAGAAGAACTGCTGGCCTGGTGAGGTTAACAAAAAACAAGCAAATATATCAGTTCTTGCTAATTAAACTTATATTAGAAAGACAGAGAGATTTTAGTGGTGTTTACATCTTGCATTTCAGAAGGCAGAACACGAAAAATGAAGTCCTCTGAGAGCTTTTCTCTTCTCTCTTTATTATACAATGATATAGTGCCATAAAACGGCTCTACAATAGAAATTCCACTGGTATCAGATTTAAAAACATAAAAAGGAAGTTATCTTACAAACAGGACTGAAATTAAAGGTTATGATCTCACCAACTAATCCTGCTTGAAATGACAGGGAAAGAACTTTTACAGAAATCTTCAACCCACTACAGACATGACAAAAGTATTATAAGTTATAAGAGGTTTAGGGGTATAAGTAAAACCAAAACTTGGATGCATTAACCCAAATGATATAAGTCTAAACCTCGAAGACTGTGGCATATTAGATTCTGGAATTCGTTGTCCAAATATGATTGACCTCTCATTTTCCCAGTCAAATACAGGTTCGTAAGCAGGCAAGGGGGATTCACCATAGTGCTGGATAAAGAATTAAAGTAAGCAATCAAAATGATTCTACATATGCAACTTTAAATATAAAGAAGATTGGGTGAAAATAACCTCTGTAAGCTGTCTACCAGAAGTACTGGGTACATCATCATCAGTGATGTCTTCAATCTTATCTTGCCTAGCATTGGCAAGATGCATTTCTGCAGGGTTCAAAGGAAGCATCATTTAGAAAAAGTTGCTAATGAATATTTTGTTTTAGTAGAAAGAAGCTATTCCGATCCTAAAAGTAAACTTTTTGCTAGTGTTACTATGTTACCTGTTTCAATATCGGTATCAGGCCCTTCAAATATCTGGTTCTGAAAGGATATACTGCCAACACTTTCATAGTGCCCATACTTGTTTTCATCTTTAATCCAATCAGTCTTGTAGCATTGAACAAGTTCATTTAGATGTGGCCACTGCTCTAAATTTTCATCAAGCTGCCAATAAGCATATGATCCATGAATGATAAGTTTGTGAATATCCTTAAATTACTTATCCATGCCAAACATTATAAAAATAATCATCGCACTATATTATATAACATCAAAATCTGCCGCATACCAGTGAGTCAATGTCCAAATTTGCAGCAACTGGCTGGCGTGGTTTTCGTCTAAAACAGTGCCCATTAGATGACATTTTCTCTGTGGCCTGTAATAAATTTCAACCATGAGAACATACAAACAATATTGTAATTCTTTAACCCATAAATATCTTAATTCTTTACCATCAGTAAAGGTAAAACTCACTGCAATCAAACATTTAGGAAAAAACCACGCTCTTCCATATCCTAATTTATCCCTTCAAAACCCTAAAACGCATTAAACCTACCCGCAACTTAATGCAACTACTTATTCATCCCCTAAATGCGAAATATGGTTCAACAACAGAACGAAGAAGAGCAAGACATCATCACATAACTTTAGTCACAGCCATTCATCAAGCGGATTCACAATAACCCAAAATAAACCGATTAAAATTACATGACTTTGTTTAACTACAATAAGCAGCAGAAATGGGGAAAGAGTGAGTCTGATAGCGTCAATTACGCTGGCGAACAAATGAGCCAAACCCCATTCACACTCTCTACTCTCTACATTCAAGTTTGGAAACTGGGGTTTCTATTTTGCGGTGGATCTGGATGACATTAGTGAAATGCAGATTTTTATGCAGTCGCATGCCACATAAAGATGGGGGAATAAAGAGTACTGACCTCTGAATAGGCAAATAAATGACTGCAAATTGAAGTGGGGTTTCAAGTGAGTGTGTTGAGTTCAGATCTATGGAAGAAAGGACTTGAAGCAAAAACCACTTGAAACCCCAAAACCATTAAAGCTAGTAGCAATAGCAGTAGCAGAAGTAGTAGGTTAATGATAGCAGCTGGAAAGTTGGGTCGGGTGTAGTCGGAGGATGCTTAAAGCTTCGTCATTCCATAGTTGTCAAAGGTGCTCACTGGTGGGCGAGTGGAGTTAGGTAATTAATGTGTAATGTAATCTGTATCCAAATCAAATCATCTCCGGATTTGTAGATATGAGTTTGACAGCCCAATATAGGAATCTCAAGTTTAACTCCATACGGTCAAACGTCGTCGCTTTGTCAAGTACTTTCATTGTTTTCCGATTGAAAGGAAAATGTATTTTATTTATTAGGATTAATATTATAAAAATCTTAAAATTTTAATTTGTAATTAGAAAAAACCTTAATATTTTTTTTATTATTGCTATGGTCATAATTTTTTCACATAATTATTACTCTAACCCACTTAACGAGTTTTATGGTTAACTTGGTTAAATATTTTGCAAAAGCAATCCTAAAATGTTCAAATTTAGTCTATTAGGTTTGCAAAAAACTATAGCTTTTTAATTTTATTTTACGTTTTTTGTATACTTTATTTATTTTCGGTTTTTTTATAAATACGTATACATTTTTATTTGCTTTTTCTATATACTTTATTTATTATCATTTTTTAAATTTATTTTTCAACAATTTGATTTTTTTTACCTTATACCTTTTGTTTTCTATTTTATGGTGTATATATAGAATATATTAGAGTTTTTTTTTAGTTTTTTTTCATATTTCTTTTCGTATTATATTTTAATTTTTTCATCTTTATATTTTTTTTCTTATTTGTTTTCCAATTATTTGTTTTTTATTTTTTGTATTTCAAAACACGAATATATCATTGCAATGTAGATTCAACAGGCAACGTTAGCTTGGATATCTTGGAAGAAAATAGTTGGAATCGTGCTTTAACAATTTCAAAGGTGCTACTTGCTTTGAGATCAATCTTCACCAACCCTAACCCTTGTATGTATTTCATTCTTTTTGTTATAGTTTAATCCTTAAATTCTCTATCTGAATTGTTATATTTTAATCTTTTAGCATCTTTAAAAATCTAAAATTTGGATAAAGTTGATAATTTTGTTTTTCAATTGTTGCAGATAAACCTCAAGTTCCAGGAATTGCTCATTTGTACTTGGTAGACAGAATTAAACATGATTCATTAGCTGCAGAATGGACTCAACGGTTTACAAAGTAAAAATTGAGCATTTAGGAAACCAAATAGTCATGTGTGTTTTTAGTTCATATATTATGTATGAATTATAATATATATTTCATGTATAAGTATCGGTTTTTCTTGTATATTACATTGTAAAATGGCTTAGGAAGTGCATGCCCTTTTAAATTTGGAAGATTTTCAAAATACTCGGTCCATATAAGTTAAAAATACAAAAAAAATAATAACAATAAAAACAAATAATTGGAAAACAAATAAGAAAAAAATAAAAAGATGAAAAAAATTAAAATATAATACGAAAAGAAATATGAAAAAAAACCAAAAAAAAACTTTAATAAAAACTCTAATATACTTTATATTTACACTATAAAATAGAAAACAAAAGGTAAAAAGGTAAATAAATCAAATTGATGAAAAATAAAGTTAAAAAATGAAAATAAATAAAGTATATACAAAAAAGAAAATAAAAAATGTATATATATTTATAAAAAAATCGAAAATAGATAAAGTATACAAAAAATGAAAAATAAAGTTAAAAAATCATGTGGTGTAATTTTTTCCAAACCTCATGGACCAAATATGAACTTTTAGGACTGATTTTGCAAAAAAATTAACCAAGTTAACCATGAAACTCGTTAAATGGGCTAGAGTGATAATTCTGCAAGAAAGTTGTGACCATAACAATAATAAAAAATATATTAGGGTTTTTTCCAATTACGGGTTAAAAATTTAGAGTTTTTATAATATTAACCCTATTAATTAAAAAAAACTATTTCTAGCGTAATAATTTTATTATTTGCAATTATAATTAACACATTACATTAGTTTTACTCCACTTGTTTCGATTCGTTTACTTGACACTTCTATTTTGTCACTTTTTCTGTATCAGTTTGATATTTATATTATCACAGCTATTTTAGATTATTTTTACTTAATTCGACTAAGAGTTAACATCCATTAATCTAGATTTTGATATTTTTCTTTTAAAGAACATGACAACTAACAATTTATGTATTCTATAAAATGAAATTGCATAATTCATCACATCTACTGATCTACATAGGATTTGGTTTACTAATAATCACGATGTTCTAAAATCTAAGATATAAGCATTAGAATTTCACTATAACTAATTTGCTTGGAAGAAGTAGACTGACAATAGCAAATTAGCAATCGACACTACTTGTCTTTATTCATTCAACCTCAAACACTCAAAGCCCACTTTGGAATGATTTGTATTATGACACTTCTTCTCACAATACTGCCACGAGATAGGGGCCACTATTTTGATTCATTTCCTACATTAAATCAACTTGAATTTTGTTTTATAGTAATTAAATAAAATAAAATGAGTAAAAATATAAAAAGTTAGTAATAACTAAAATGCCTAATAAGGACAACGGGTAAAAAAATCGGAAAATGTGTATTCAATTACTTATAACTTCCTTAATTGATCTTTACTTTAAAAAGATAGAGGTGTTGACACATCAAATGACAATGTTTTATGTTATCAGAAAATACCCACTCATTTCACAAAAGTAAATGAATCTGAGAAATTACGTTATTTTGAGGAATTATGTTAAAATGTCCCACTACAAATTTGATATCTATTTCGCATAAAAAGATATTATCACAACATATGAATCAAAAATTTGCAAAATATAAAAGTCATAAAATAATGCAGCAAAGTAATTTCGCAGAATTATTTTTTTGAAAAAGGACTGATGATTTTACGATAAATGTGTAAAAGATGGTCATATTCTGGGTTCCTAACCTTCCTTTCGGTCATTTTAGTGGTCATCCCTTATTTTAATAACTTATTTTCTAATCATGTTTAATACATTCATAACAAAAAAATAATTAATGTCAAACATCCATCCAAGCCAATCCAACCTTAATACTATGTTTTTGTGGCCAAGTAACTCTGGTTAATTCCCTACTGTAACACCGGAGACCATGAGTATAATAACCAACCACAAATAAAAAATGTTACTATCGTTAAACCAATTAACTGTAGTTAAATAATACAATTACCAACAAAAATATGGGTTGACAAAAGGATACCAAGTTCTAAATATGATAAAAAGCAAAATGACAAAACACATTATCTGTGATGTGATGTGCTTCATATTTTTTACCGCATTGAACGTCTGGCTTGTGGTTTTGTCACTGCCTCCAACAATCTATACATCCATCGATCAAGCATTCCTGTCAAAGTTATAAATATACGCAATTTACTCGTATTTCTTTAGCTTTTATACAAAGTGTCAAGTAGAATGATAACTGAAGTTGAGATAATTACATGAAATTTACCAAAAGCTCTATGTTACTGATACGCTTCTATGTACTAATATTAAAAACTGTATAGCCTATTTATTTACTTTGGTGTTAAAACAGTTAAAGAAAGAGTTAAAACAAACCTGTTAGAGCAAATGTGCCACCAAGGACTGCACATAAGCGAGTAATGAAATGTAGAAAACTGCGTCTTTCTTCTTTGATGGTAACCGTAATTGGAGAAAGATCATATAAAAAGTAAACAGCTGAAGAATCACATCAAAGAAACTCATTTTAATTTCAAGATCTCACATATATAATTATAAGCAAAACAAGATTGTCATCATAATAAGCACTAATTTGATTTCACAAAAGAAAAGAAAACAAACCTGGCCATGTCCTGTCATATTCATTCATTGGAGAGAAGTACTCAGTAACAGAGAACTGATTGGTAGGCAACACTTCTTTTGATATGTATTTATACTCCGTTGGAACAATCTACATTACCATAAAAAATAAACATATTATGATATACCATAAGAAGATAAAGCTGGCATCAAATAAAATAAACTTTATAACCTTTATGTAATATTTAAAAGTTCCACTAGCACCAGGGAGTATTCTATGAGTCTCGTCTAGAGGATTATGAAGCCCTGGATACTTTGGCCCAAAAGACAAATCATGAATCACATGGCTCACATTCACATGGCTAGCTCCTTCAAAGATCTGCAGAAATCAGAGATCAATAACAAATCAGAATTTTAGATTAATAGTAATATGTGTAGTTGTTATATAATAAAATAGACACAAATGTCGTGTACTCATGTTTTATTTACCATCTGTGCTACAAAAATGTTCAAACCATGAACTGAAATATGGAAGTTTCCAGCAACTCTTTGAACATCCAACGTCCCATAAACCTAATTCAGTTAAAAAGAATATTATGAGCAATATTTCTATTATCTATGTCTACTGTCAAATATAAATAAATGTCACAACACATACCCGACATCCTTCTCCATCATGAATTGCTTGCTTGACCTTTTTGATCATGTTTTCAGCCTCATCATCGAATCTATCCAGATGAGGTTTTTCATGATGATGTGTTTCATTTCCTAATCAAACTAATACATAAGAGCCATGATACTAATAATAATAATAAATAGTTTAAACTTTAAACATGCGATGCAACTGCTATATATGAAATGAAGCATTATACATTCAAAGATGATTACCATGATTATGTGTTGTATGTCCCTTTTCTACTAGATCTGATAGATACTCTGTCCCGATAATCATCCCTTCTTTATTCAATCGAAGCTGCAGTAACTCTAACCCGTTAAAACAATCATAATGCATCAATTACATACAGCAAGCGAGATAAAATGGAACAAATTTTATCTTAAATTAGCAAAGGGTAAGCAGAATAAATCACATATAACAGGTATTAGTCAATAGTCAGTCCAACTTGACAAGCAAACCACATATAAACAACTGTTCATCTCCAATTCTTTATAGTTTCCACAGATACTATTGATGTATAAATCATGAAGTAAGGGATTTAAAGCAATTTAGATGATGAAAGTTATCATCCTTAATATGTCATTCTTAACAGAAGGTTTTACCAGAGCACAAAAGAGATCTTGACATTTTAGGAACCATTCATTTTGGTGTCATCATCTTCTATTCTCCATTTTCATTTTGTCTAGTCCTATTACAGCATAAAATCCAATACTTAGCTAGTTGCTTTGCTGGTTTCCCAACCCCAAAAAATAAATAAAAACCTTCTTCTAACATATGACATTTAATGGAGTTCTAAGGATCACAAATTTGGATAAAGAAATGACTATTTAGATAATCTCAATAAAGTTAAAGGTTAAGGTATTGCATATTGACAAAAATAAAATACATTGTCTAATCTACATAACGAACATGTTATTTAACAACAGAACAACCATACCTTCCATATATTTGTGTCTAAATCCACTTCATGTTTGCCAGACATATCAATGGCATCTACACTCAAAACTGACAAAAATACAAATGTTAATCACAGTGGAAAAAAGCATGCTCACAGTATGAACAAAACAGGGAGTCATCTTGACTAAAAGTTGCTAACCTTGACAGGGTAAAGCAGGGAATGACATGTTTATATGGATTGGTAGGGTTTCTCCACGTTTCAGGTCAACAGCCATCTGCCAACATATTAATTTTTACAAGATATAATCACTATGAAGCAATGATCTAATAAATATAAATTAGTCACCATCAGGGCTAAAAGATTATGGCAAAAGAACAAACCTCATGAACTGTATATGTAGATATGTAGTATGTCAGCTCATGCAAGAATAATGTTGCCATTATGAACAAACCTGCAATAGAAACTAGACAACCAAAAGAGGGGAAGAAAGAAAGTGAGATTTCAAATAATGATGCAAACGATTGAATTGATTAAAATACCAAAGAATATATGAACTTCAGATGTTTCTACATTGATCCTATTTGAGTAAGTTGTGTAGATGCTATTATGGTGAACTAAACCAACAAAGTGAACTGCAACCAAAAATGCACAGCCTTGGGCAGTAAAATCCAAGAAAATTTGAGAAAAAAAAAAATCTTTCCGGTTGCTTCTTGGTCAGGCATATTATTTTTCTGCTTAAGTTATCTCATAATTGTAAGAATTTGTTCATTTTTTCTTCAATCTAACATGGTAGCCATCCAAGTGAAACCACACTCACTCAGACATGTTCTTATAAAGATCAAGGGAACTTTAATTAGTAATAGAAAAAACTTACCAACAGCACCAGACTGTGTTTTCTGCAATAAATGCTCTTCTGCACGCGGAAACGCATCAAGGTTCTTTAATACTTGTTTCACACCCATGATGTTTTGATTTTTTTTTTTAACAAACTTTCGTGAACACCTGTGATTTTCATAGCAAATCAAACAATTTTGCTTTAAAACTGAACGAAAATAATCATCAGTCAATCAGATTATACAGCTCAAAGTAGCCAAATCCTAACACAATGAATCAATCACGTATAAAGGGTTCTGTCAGCGGACCCCTAAATTTTCAATTTCCACAACAAATTTACCGAATCCGGTGATCGCAATATATCAAAATTTAGTGCGAATCTATCTGATTCCGTCGTAAACACAATAATTTCGTACTAACAACAAATCGAAGAGTCTAGAAAAGAAGGAATATACGCTGACCTGAAAGGACAAGAGGAGGGGACGAGACCGTACGAAGAAACACGCACAAACTAAGACAGGAGGATTTGACCGGTGACAAATCCGAAGAAGACGATGATTTTGCGAGAGGCCGTCCATGGCTATCGATACAAAGTCCAAAGGCAATGGGCCATGGGTCGGGTTCGAGTGATGATTGACCGGGTTTCATAACAATTGGGCAATTGTTAGAATAGCTATGAATATTTTTAACTTTTATTCATCATGTCAACCTATTTCTTTTCAAGAAAAAAAATATTGAGTATTATTTTTCAAGATCGATACAAAAATTAGCTATTGCAAAGCAACACCATTTTTCGAATTTTGTATATGACATTTGTGAAAATCTCATTCATTTGCAAAAAAATAGATCCCAAAACTAGATTTGAAAAGAAGAAAAAAAAAATCGTAGGTACCATCATCGAAAATTCAGTATCAGATAATCGAAAATCAATTGCAATAGATTAAAAAACAAACCATTATTTTGAAGTTTTATGTGTAAGTCTTCAAACACTATTTCCACTAGAAAAAAAAAAGTAAATATATTTTAGATGTGAAATCCTATTTTGTTATTTTCGTATGTAAAACAACAAAATTAAAATTTATTTGGTTGTTGATGTGGTTTTTATGACTAAAACACCAAAAAAATCAGAAAAAGAGGAATTTGATTTTAAATGTTGCAAGTGATCTTCGAATTTTGCATGTAAAATCTATATTTTCGCAAATGGCATCTGGTGATTTTTTTAAAAATCTAGTTTTGTGACCCGTTTTTCATAGGTGGCTAAGATTTTTAGGGATATCATTTGGGAAAAACTTCACAACGGTGTCGTTTCATAGATTCCGTAGATGATGTATGCGAAAGTCATGATTATTTGTAAGATCATGTTTCCTATCATTTCTTATTTTAGGGTTGCGGGCCGGAAGTTGATTGTGTAAAGGTTTTGTGTCTTGAGGAGGTAATGTTTAGTCCTTTTAGAATGAAGTAACGATGGTTAATAGATTTAACATTTGAACTGTGATTTGGGCCAAAAGGTTGAAAGGGAAAAGTCATAAGTCGAGTTCTTACATGAAATATGGATTTTTGTATAATAAGTTTTTAGTCCAAGATATATAGATAATGTTGTGGGGCTCTTTAATATATTTTTGTGCATATAAAGAACGCCAAAATCAAAGTTGAAATGAAGAAGTTGCAATAGTTTAAAAGTGTGTTGATTTTGGGAATAAGGGTAGTATGTTAGGCGTACCAGCATGGTTAAGTCGCGCATTCAAGAGCACACGTTGGGCGTACGTGATCGGAACCCAAACCCTAATTTCGAGGTTTTGAGCCATATTTAAGGTCCTTAACTTTCCCAAACCCTTTCTATTCTCAGCTTCCATCTTCCCAACTTCCTCCCTTGAAACCCTAACCCTAATTTGAGCCTTGTGAGCCAAAGAGTGTGTTTTTTGGTACCTGTGAAGGAAGAAGAAAGTGGTGATAAAGCTTGGAAGCTTGAAGTAACTTTAGATCTGGAAGTTCGCATCCCTCATTAATCTCCAAAAGGTATAAAGTTAGAAGCTTTATGAATGTTTCCTTAAATCTAGTTTAAGGTGTTAAAGTTATGTCCTTTTTGTCATACAAATTGCTCCATTTGAGTTTGGGTTGTTCCAAATCTTGTGAGGTGCATTTCCATGTGTATATGAGGGTATTAGGTCATAAAAATGTGATATTGGTCTTGTTCTTCCATTCATGCATGTGGTAAGAAGCTTAGAATCTTATGATAAGTTAGGGTTTTGGATTTGGTCCCTTCCTAGCCATGCAAAATCATAACGTTTGAAGCTTTATGATTTAGAGTGTTAATTTGGACCTAAAACTAAGCTCTAAACAAAAGGTCTTAAGGGATAAAGTGCTTAATGGAATGTTGGAATCAGTCAACTTATGTTGGGTGTAGCTGGGAGTACGCTTGGAGTACTGGGTTTGAATCGTGTATGATGGTCGTACGTGGAGTATGTTGGGCGTACTCAGCCAGCCTTGGACTTTGATTTTCGTTGACCATTGACTTTTTGACCAAGTTTGACTTTGGGTCAAACTTGAGGGATTTGGACTATTAATTGATATTTTATCTGGTTATGGTGTTAGTGAATTCATTGGTGCAAGCAATGTATAGAAGGGATCATATCGCAGTGTTTCGGAGTTCTTTGATTCGGGTGAGTTTTGCCTCATTGTACCATGGGTCAAAGGCACCAATGTCGGCCCACTAGTTTTGGTTATCTTTTAGTAAAGGGATGTTGAGTGTGCAACGTATAATGAGAGGTCGAATGTATTTTTGGTATGTATAGGTGCGAAGTCTGGTACTTCGCAGTGTATGTATTTTGCAAGGTATTTGTTGTGTTGTGGTTTCACGTCTAGTCCTTGCATATTTTTTGAGTGTCTGTTTTACCCTATAAATAGATTAGTATAGAAGTAGAGAGATAGTTTTTGGGCACTTTCGTTCTTAATCTCTCTTTCTTGTACTTTTGTACTCTTTCAGACAAATCAACGAGTCAAACATAACTTATTTACGATTGTGTTGTTAATACTTTTTGTTATTGATTTTGTTCTCTAAACTTGATTCAAACACTTTTAAATTGGTAGGCCCTCGTGCTACCAAAGGGCAAGAAATTTGGAATAAGCGAGGTTCAGTCCATGAAAGGAAAGCTAAGTTTTAGTTTGGTTTGGTCCTAAACCTTATCTTATGATTGTAGGTTGGAAATAACAGATTCACATGGATGGGAATGTATACACTAGAAAATATTGGTCACAAAAGGTTTCGCTCTAACTCATGAGAATAATTATGAGGAAAAACTTTCACTAATAGATTTTAAAGATCTGATAAAGATCAACATGGTTAGTGGTTGTATTGATTGCATTCTCAAAAATTGATAATATGATTACGACATCCTTCTTCATATTTCGAATTGTGAGGAATAGTTTGAACTTTCATGACACACACACACACACATATATATATATATATGCAAGTTCTGAAAGGGTTTAAACTTACACATGTGTTATCCAATGAAGGTTTATAAGCTTAAGAAGTCTAGTTAAAGACTTATCGAAGCATCGCGTAACATAAATTTGTACTTCTTTAAGAAAGTCAAGAGTATTGTTTTCTAGAAGTCCAGTTGATTTATGGGTACATGTCAAAGCTAGTAGGAGCATAATTGTTATGTTAGTATTGCTTGTTAATAATATTGTTCGTAAGAAACAAAGTTTTCAATTTGCAACTTGTTTCGCAATGATATACTTAAGGGAGATGGCACTCATACTTCATTTTTCAAATCTAAAAGTTTAGATTGTAGTGTTTAATAGAACTTAGTCACAAACATATATGAGTATTGTGACATCCCCGTTTTCACGGCTAGAATAGACCGATTTGTTTCTGATTTATTTTGAAAATCATAGTATCTTTTAAAGAAAAGTGTTGTGGAATTTGTTCCAAGAAAAACATGATAAATATATTATCAAATCATTTCTGAAGAAATATATTTTATTCCTTTTTAAAGCATCGGGATGTCGTCGTCAATATAAAAACATAAGCATAAACAGACCTTACATTCATTTACAGTAGTGATCTCCTTAATCTCTCATTGTAATGTGGCTTCGTATCGACACCTTTGATACAAATAAACTTCTAGCTACAAGCTTCTTACCTTAATAACAGTTGGGATAATTCTATTGATCGCTTCGATTATCTTTCACTTCAATCGTTTGGCTTAAGTCAGATGCTACATCGATCTTGGTTCTTTGAACCACGTAACATACTCATCTTAGTCAAACTCGGTTTGATATGACCACTAGGGTCAGATTAACAATAATCTTCTTAATCATTACCGAAACGATGGTAACGACAAACATGAACAAAACATAATCAATTACTAGTGCCTTGGTAACCTTGTGACTTTCCCTGATTCAAGCATGAATCTTGTGCTTCCAGTAGTATAAGCCCTTACTACCCTTCACACCAGTTCATACTCGTCCCAAGTATTGTCTCGCAGTTTTCCAAGTCACCATACAAGAATTTCACATAATCATTTAACATTTCAGATAACATAATGGAGGTTTTTATATTATTTCTTGAAACGGTTACATAGACGTTCAAGTTCAACCTATACTATGCCTCTGATAGGATACACCTCCTGATACTGTCCACGTGGCTATTTCATAACTTGATCTTCGGATATCAATCCTCACTCCTAATTTCTTGCATTATCAGTTGCTTCGTCAAGGATCATCTGGAATGCTCTTGCCTTCGGCTTTGGCAGCACATTTGGCTTTGTAGCCCCTTCCTTATTCGAAAAGTCATGCATGTCATGTCCTTCTTCACCATACTTAAAGCATATTTCTTTTTTGGTCATGCATTCATCGACATAGTGACCAGTCTTCCCGCATTTGAAGCAGGTCACCTCTTTAGAGCATCTCCCAGCATGTTTCCTTTACATTTGTCACACCACATTTCTTCATTACTATCCCCATATATTTTGTTGTTGGGGTCAGACCTTGGGGACATATTTCTCTTTTTGAATCTTGAAAATCCCACAAACTTCCTCTTCTCGCCTACCTCAGCTCTTTCCAAACCCTTTTCCTTAAGTTGGATCTCCACATTCTTGGCTGCTCTAACGGTTGGCTTCAAGGTAGTTGCCATTTTTACTATTGCACCAAAGTCTGCTGGTAATCTGTTAGCAAACCTATCTATCTTGGAAAGTTAAGTAGGCACCAAGTAGGGGAATAACTTCATCTTCTCGATGAATGTGGTGGCATCCTCATCAACCCTCATCTTCCCTTTCTCCAAGTTCTGAAACTCATTGTTTAGGTCTATCAGATATATCTCTAAGTAGTATTGCATTTTCAACTGCTCCATGAATGCTTCCCAAGACATCCTCAAGGCTTCTCCTCGTGGCATTGTATCTGCCAACAACTTCCACCAACTTAAAACTCCAGTCTTTAGTTGTCTAAATGCAAAGACGGTTTTCTGCTTGTTGTTGGAATTGCAACTTTCAAATACCATCTCCATCTCAGAGATCCAATCCATGGTATCTACAGGCTTCGAGCTTCCTGAAAGACTTGGTGGTTTGGCACCCCAAGAAGTTCTTATACATGCACCCATCCCTGTCAATCCTTATGTCCGGGTCATTCCTCATAACCATTCGGGGTTCAATTAGACTCCCAGTCTTACTATAGTTCCCTTCATCAGATTGCTCAATGTTTAGCTCAGGTTGTTCAACAGGCATAGTAGGCTCGTCCTTATTTTATTGAAGTAAACGCCTTGTTTCCTCCATATAATGATCCAACATCATTTGGATCATCGTTGGCACTCATGCCATCGTGATTGGCTCAGGTGTAGTTGCTACTTCTGGTGCATGCTCAATTACAGGCCGTTGATTCCCGTTTCCATTCACGTTTCTGCTTCGGGTTCTTGCCATTTTGATCTATATACCAAATCATACGTTTGGTGTGTAATGACGAGAATTAAGATATGAAGGATTTTATGATCGACATGTAAATTTCCTTATCACTCTGAAAAGTTACATGTCAGTTCAAATACTGTAATTAAACATTTAGAAATCTGAACACATAAAATTTCCAGATTCGGTCGGAAACAAACCATAGATCCGATCATATAATGCATATCATACATCATTTAGCACATAAAAACATTTTAGGCATCTTTCCTAAAATAAGCTAGTGCTTGTGTCTATTCAGGTCTATTACTTAAGTTATATTAAATACACTCAACTCAAAATCATCGCTTAGCATTCTAAGTTTAAGTTTAGAAATAAAACCTTATTCCTAGTCTGCTTAAACTAATGTTCTGATACCAACTGTGACACCCCCATTTTCACGTCCAGAAAAAACCGATTTGTTTATGCTTTATTTTGAAAATCGGAGTATCTTTTAAAGAAAAGTGTTGCGGAATTTGTTACCAGAAAAATATGATAAATATATTATCAAAGCATTTCCAGAAAAATGTATTTTATTCATTCTTAAAACATTGAGATGTCATCGTCAATACAGAAACATAATCATAAACAGACCTTATATTCATTTACACTAGTGATCTCCTTAATTTATTAGTGTAATGTGGCTTCGTATCGACACATGTGATACAAATATACTGAGTGGGTCAGGTTGGGAAACCTGGTGGGTACATAGAGATTTAATCCCACAATATTATATATATATATATATATATATATATATATAACTCACAAAATATACAATTTCACCATAAATAAGCAACTCCTACCCCACCCCGTCAATCCTCACAACGACACTATACATACTCTCGAACCTTAAAATTTTACCTCTTTACTTAATACATACTCCCGGATCTAATACATGCTCTCAAATCAATAACTGTGCCCATTCCATACTCTCGGACTGGGGACAATTGTCTATGTCTAAATCCATACTCCCGGATTAATGACAAATAACTATTTCCTATGCATACACTCGGAATAAGGACAAATGACCATGTCTAATCCATGCTCCCGGATCAATAACATATTTTAAAGTTCTATTCTCTGTGTATATCTCACCCGTACTCATAAAAGATACTACCAAATATTCCTCATAATTAATTTTGGTTTACTCTTTATCCAAAATAATCATATATTATTACGTATGTTCTTTAAGACATCTTTCGAGCAACATCAAATAATTCGCACATAGATATATATTTAATACTTCAATCAATACTTTTATTAAAATCATGTTCATGAAAGGGACTATGCACTCACTTGTCAAAGTGATGATTCCAACTTGGACAACACTTCGCTTCTTAACAATATACTTCCCTTCGACGAAACCTAGTATTATTACCACTAGATTTTAGTCTAATATTAATTGTGACTAATTATTAGTCTAGATTCATCATTAACTCAGAGTCTACTTCATGATCTATCAAGTAAGGATCAGCCAAACAGGACAGTTGGGAGGCAGGCCCATTTCAACATGTGGCTTTTTTGAAATCTAACAACCAAAACCAACGTGACCAATTCTAGACACCTCTCTTATAAGTAGTTTAATCGGTATAACGACTTTGAATCACTGCTAAATCTTATTTATATGTTCATAATAACGATATTATATTAAATATAAGCTATATTTAAAGTAGGGTAAACATATCTCACTTACCGGAGGTTTAGCTAGGAACCGGGCTCTGCAGGGGCGGAACTTCTGAGCCGAAAGATCTTCTTCTCGGGGATTTCCGGCGCTCTGGGACTTGATTCTAACACCTTGGAGGTGCTATGGAAAAACCTTGAGGGGTTGGGGGTGTTTGGGAGAGAGTTAGAGTGAATTGGTATGGAAAAATGAGAAGAAACGAGCTCTATTTATAAGCTGGGCGAAGGGTCGAACGCAGTGCGTTCAAGAGACAAACGCATGGCATTCGTTGCCACGTATCTCCGTCTTGTTCCAAGCCGTGGGGAAGAAGGTGTGGCTCGGATTGCGCCACGTGTCACTCGTAGATTACCCCAAAAAATAATTATCTTCTAAAATCCGTAACTTTCGCATACAAGCTCCGTTTTTACATTCTTTATTTCCACGCGTAGGCGGCAACATGGTCTACAACTTTCGTTTAGACTCCATCGGCTAATTTTCACTTTATTTTTAAAGTTATATTTTAACAGGCTTAAACATATAAAATCTGTTAAAAATTCATAACTTTGTCATCTGACGTCCGTTTTTGTCTATCTTTATATCGTTGAGATCCTATTAATGAGATCTTCAATTATCATTTGGGTTGTGTCGGCTAAAAATCGATCGATCTAAAATTCGAATTTCGGGTTGTGCAATGTTATGCTAAATCTTAGAAAAATCATAACTTCCTCATACGAAGTCAGATTTTGATGTTCTTTTTATGCACGCTCTCAGTTTAGCGTATACTATAACTTTCATTTAGATCGCTAAGGCTAAAAAGTATTTTATCGCAAACTCACTTTTTACGATTCCCGATGTCGTGTCGGTTTTGCCGTAAAACTTCAACGGGTCATAACATCTTCGTTATATCTCGAATTTTGACGTTATTTATTTGTACGGAACCCTTGTGACATATACTATAACTTGGTTAAGATTATCTATTCCAAATAACCCTCTATTAAAAAATCATTTTTTTACGCTTATTGTGTGACAATAGTCAATTTCGGGTCAGGTCAAACCAGACGACCCATTTAGCCCTTGCATATTAGGGTTTACATAGTGTATTTACTAAACAACCCACTATTTTAATGAGAAAACATCATTGGAAAATTCGTACGTTTGAAACTTCATAGCTTTAATAATGCTAAACATTTAACCAAAGCGATAAAACACTATTGCACACTCATCGGGAGTGTGTGGGGCCTTAAAACATGGCTTAACGGGGTTTACGTACCTCGCATTGCAAAGTCGGACACTCAAAAATGTCACAAACAAAACCTCCCTCAATCATAGTCACTCTATCTCTCCTTATTTCAAATCTCTTCCAAATCTCTCTCAAAAGTTCCCATAACTTTTCATAGTCTTTCGGGCCATCCCGACTCTTAACCGGGTAAAAAAAACGGCTTAAAACAGGGTAATAACGCGAAAATCAACCTCAAGGAGCCGAAACTCCTCTTTGAGGCCGAAACCGAGACCTGGAAACCGAAACCAAGAAAGAACCAAAACCGAGACCTGGCAGCCGAAACCGAAACCCAAGAGCCGAACCTGAGAATCGAAACCGAGAGCCGAACCCACCAAGAACCGAGACCGAGCCTCGATCTTCCTTCCACCTTCACACTCTCGGTTCCCCTCTTCCGACCGAGCCTTGCCTCTTCTTTTCTTTTCCCACTTTCGATTCTTTTCTCCTTCCCCTCCTTTCGGTCCTTCTCTACTACTCTCGGTTCCAACGACCAAAAACCGAACCTCCGACCAGACTTCGGATTTTTGACATTTTTCACCCATTTTCAATATTTTTAACATTTTAAGCCCGTTTTTCGTGATTTTAACGTGAGATTTTCACTCAAACTCGTATTTTAACATAATAAACCCTAAATATTCATAATTTAATCATATTTTAATGAAAATCTTCATTTAAAGAATAAAATTTAGTGGCTAAAGTACAAAGAGGTGGAGTGTTGACTTATCTTTAACTTATGACACAAGCAACCACTCCCATACCCACTCCATGTCACTATTCACCATCAGCCCATACCTAGTCATTTCATGGTACTTTTCCCATCATTTTTCAGCCACACACTTGGTCAAGGGTTAGAAAACCCTCCTTCCTTCTGACATTTCTTTGATTTCCTCTCATTCTTCCATCAAGAACAAACTTCATTTTCTCTCAATCCTCTCACCAATATTTCGAAATTCAAGTGCCTTCTTCTAAGTTTCCTCCCACTTTTGTGTTAGATCTTCAAACCTTCAAGGCATCTTCTTAGTGTTCTTGAGTGGAATACTACATTTCTCCATCATCCATCCACTTAAATCACTCAAGGTGAGTTCCTACCCCTATATTTTCATGTTTTCTTAAGTTTTAAGGGGGGGGGGAATACAAGTTAAAACACCAAGAACATAACTAAACTTTGCTAACAGCTTTCATCAGATTAGTTGGACTCCATTCACGGACTGGTTTGGACAACTTAAACATTTTAGTTTTCAAAATTGTATTAGGTGCAAATAGTTCAAGTTCTTAGCTTTAAAATGACTACTTGCACATCTCCATACGATTTTTATACAATTTATGGTGATTTTTACAAAACTGCCTATCATTTCAAACATCAATCCGGACCAGTCTGTGATTATGAACATTTTCACACAAGTTTGAGATCATTAACATTCATAATAAAATTTATGAAGAAACTAGACCCATTTCCCAAACTCTCAGAAGTTACGTATTCTGATTTGGACATTCGATGATTTTTCTATAAATTTTCTAAGAACAGTAAAATAAAATGTTAGCAACAGAAAAATACTATCAATTTCATTTCACTTTGTAACATGTTGAGCAAGGTGTATATCTTTATGTGAATATATGTTTTTGAAAATAGATGACATTTTGCCTTAGTTTATAGTCATACATCAGAAAACAAATGGATTTTCTTTTTACTTACAAAAGTATGGTAATTAATTAGTTGTTATATTGCATGTTGATTCACTTTAGCAAAAGCATATATACATATCGGTAAACAAGAGGGCTTTTACCTTCACAAATACAGTAGTTAACCATAATAAACAAAGTTATAACTATTACATTTGAACGTTTTGATAAACTATAATAGGTATGGTTTATGTTTCCATTAACACAACAAACACATTTCGGAAGGTTTTATTCATACAGAAAAAAAAGGTTTTATACTCACGCACACTACACGTAAACTTGTTAACTTAAATTGTGAGATATTATCTTCCCGTACGTCCGAGTGCGGGATCCAAATTCCTGTTAGTTATAACCAGAGTCTCTTGTAGGGAGAACGTGATAGTTGTGTATAGATCTATATTGGGTTTGACACCCCACACCTTACTGCTAGCTACAGTAGGACCTGCAGGTCTACGAGTGACAAATGTCATTTCAGTTTCGCGACGCCTGAGAAACGTCGTGGCAGGTTCATTCAGTCATAGTATGGTTATAGCGGATCACATAGGGAGTTAACAACACATAAAGTTTACGGGGATTTTCATAAATCAAAAAGGGGTTTTATGTCGATTTACAATCACTTTTTATATCAATAATTACAGATATTATTGTATACTTTCAGTCTTGGTATTCAAGACTACACACCATTCATTACAGGATTTTTCTCAAATTAGATAGGGTTTTACGCCAATTTAAAACCACATTTATATCTTTAAGTATGACAAGTACTTGTTCATTTTCGGTCCCGACATTTCGGACCACATAACTTTTATAAGGAAAATATTGGATTTTTCTTGGTAACACACCACACATTACAAAGAACGGTTTCCAAAATCTTTATCTAAAAAGCTTATGAACTCACCAACCTTTGTGTTGACACTTTTTCAAGCAACTTGTATTCTCAGGAATTCAGTGAAACAGGATGTAACGTCCGTAGATCCGGGCTAGTCAATTTAGAGATAATAGGGGTCGAAAATGACTTTTTGACAAAATATTATTTAGAATAAATAATTTGAACCAAGTTGTAGTATATGTCATAAGGTGTTCGTACATATAAAGAACGCCAAAATCCGAGTTATAACGAAGAAGTTATGACTCGTCGAAGTTTCGCGACGGAACCAACATGGCACCGGGAAGCGTAAAAAGTGAATTTATGATAGAGTAAGATTTATCCTTAGTGATATGAACAAAAGTCGTAGAATATGTTAAACCGAGAAAATCCATAAAAAGAACGCCCAAATCTGACTTCGTATGAAGAAGTTATGATTTTTCTAAGATTCGGCTTAGCAGTGTACAGCCCGAAACTCGAATTTTAGTTCAAGCGGTTTTTGTCTTATGCAATCTAAATGAGAGTTGAATATCTCATTAATAGGAACTCAATGGTAAAAAGACAGACGAAAACGGAGTCCGTATGAAGGAGTTACGAATTCTTCGCGGTCATTTAACAGTCTAAACACCTCGTACTGTTAAATTTAAGATCGGTCGAGAATTAGCCGACGGAGTCAAAATGAAAGTTGTAGATATTATTTTTACCTACGCGTGGATATAAAGAACGTCAAAAACGGAGGTCGTATGTGAAAGTTACGGATTTTAGAAGTCGGGAGTGTGCTGTGCGAAAATGAGTGATATGGCACAATCTTGGCCATTGCTTTCTCCCCAAGTGTTGCCACTAGATGGTGACATGTGGCACCAAGTTCAGCCATTTTCACCCTATAAATACCACCTCTCACACCCTCATTTTCTTCACACCTTTCCCATTCTTTCTTCTCTTTACTCTCTCTCTAGAACCTCTCTCTAGCCCCAAAATCCCCCGAAAAGCCTAGGGAACCTCCCTAGCACGAGGCGGAAGCCCCGGAGTGCTCGATGTCTCCGAGAAGAAGTGATTTTCGACTCGGAAACACTGCTCCAAGAAAATCTTGGTTTTCTATAAAACCCGCTGTAAGTGAGCGACGCCTACACTATTTTTAATATAGTTTTTATTTAATTATATTAACGTTATTAAGAACATATAATAAATACTTGGGCTATTATTATGGGTTATATAAGTATTTTTTTAACGCTTATATAATAGTAATAATAGCTAGACTATTAATTAGTCTCGGCGAATAATAGACTAAAATCTATTGGTGATAATACTAGGTTTCGTCGAAGGAAATTATTTTAAAGTAAACGAAGCGCTGTTCGAGTACCGAGTCACCACCTTCTCAGGTGAGTGCATAGTTACTTTCATCTTACACATAGATATGAAGTATTTATTATATAATTTACGTGTTGTGAGTGCATGGTCCCTTTCATCTTACACATAGATATGAAGTATTTATTATATAATTACCTGTTGTGAGTGCATAGTCCCTTTCATCTTACACATATATATGAAGTATTTATTATATAACTTACGTGTTGTGAGTGCATGGTCCCTTTCATCTTACACATAGATATGAAGTATTTATTATATAATTTACGTGTTGTGAGTGCATGGTCCCTTTCATCTTACACATAGATATGAAGTATTTTAATATAAATTACGTGCTATGTGTACATATTGTCTGAATACTTGCTGTCTATGCTGAGTGAAAGATTTTTATACATGTTTTAAATGATTTAAACTGTATACGTATTTTATATCTACAAAACGTTTTGGGAAAAACATGGGTAGATGAAATAGTTGTTTTGTGATAACACGATGGGAGACATCAGTATTGTCAGTGATCCAGTCATCTAGTGGAGTATAGATGACGACTATGGACGATACTAGACGGTCCAGTGGAACGATAGCAGTTTCGTAACATGTAGGTATTTTTGAACTATGTACTCACCAGGTTTTCCAACCTGACCCACTCAGTTTATTTATATCACATGTGTTGATACGAAGTCACTTTACACTGAGAGATTTAAAGAGATGTAGATCACTAGTGTAAATAAATGTAAGTTCTGTTTATGCTTATGTTCCTGTATTGACGATGACATCCCAAACGTTTTAAAATGAATAAAGTACGTTTCTTCGGAAATGTTTTAATAACGTATTTATCATGTTTTTCTGGGAACAAATTCCGCAACATTTTTATTAAAAGAAGAACTCTGATTTTTATAAAGCATAAACAAAAATCGGTCTTTTCTGGCCATGAAAATGGGGATGTCACACAGGAAATCAACAACGTTTTGAGGATGGGATGATAAATCGTCAAACAGTTCATTTTGTCATCATAATGTAATTGATTTGAATCATGTGCACATATACTTTGGTGTAACCTTTTCAATTATATTTATGATGGTTGTATTTACTTTGAGCACTATTATACTCGTTGTTGTGATACTATACATGAAGTCCGCCACCCCCGGACGTTTCCGTTATCCTTGGTTTGGGGGTGTAACATATTGTCTCTAAATTTACTAGCCCGAATCTGCGTGCGTTACAAGTATCATGTTGAAATGGTTCAACCTAGGAAATTTGATTTATGGAAATATTATATCAAGAGATAGAACATATATTAAATCCTCATGTGATACGTAATGAATCGAGTCTCATATGCTTCGAATATAGGATCGATTACATATGCTATAATATTCAGTTATTTTGTTGTTCCCAAATGCCTTGGCTATTAAGAGGAAAGAGGACTAGAATTTTGTGTGACTGAAGTTATTAAAAAACTGTCACGAACATTCTGAGGTTTACCGAAGATTGGTTGATTGTAGACAGTTGGAAGTATGGTATTGTTTAGAAGGACCACATTGACATGTTTTAGGTTGAGATGACTCTTTGTTAAAATTGATGGTCATATGGGAATATGGAAAAGTTTCGATAAAAGGAGTTGATTATTGAGTCTACGTGTGAATTGGAAACTTTAATAAGAGAGAAGTGTCCGAGGAGTGTACCTTGAATTAGAACCTCCATTACTTTGGAATTATTTATAGTAACAAAGTTATAGTGGAATATTCTGTAATATCGTTGGTTCGGTCTATGTGACTTAGAAGCCTCGATGTCCCAGATTATCAATGCATGTAAGGTTGGAATTCCAATACATCTTAGACAGTGACAGGATTTTGGAATTGTGAAACGAACATCATTAGAATAGTGTTCAGTCGATATGTTCACAAAAGAAGGACCATAGAGAGGCATAGTATGCATATTCATAACATGGCATTACTGATGCTTAATTAAAGTGGTTCGTTGATTACTCGGAACAATATACAATGAATAAAGTCTTAATTATTATGGTGATTAACTAATAAGAGTTTTATTTATATTCAATAGTTTTGAAACCATAATTAATTAGTTTATTATTGTGTTTCACTTTGCATGTTTTACTTCCTGAATAATTCGATTATTCGAAACTCAACAGTTGTTTATACTTTGGAAGTAAGCAGTGAAATAAGATTGTCATGAACTAAATTGTAAATTGTCTATGGAGATTAGGCACTGCAATGGTTGCTACAATGTTCATGATTCCTTAGAAAATATGGATTTTGAGTATTGGATAAACCCACACTCATAAAATTACTTCATGGATTCTATCACTAGTAATTTTGAGACGATAATATCTTATATTCTTAAAACTAATCTAAATGACTTGAGATGTGCATGAAGCTGCAACAATGTATTCAGCCTCAGTTGTTGACAATGATGTTGGATTAATGTCTAAGTCCATAACTATAATTGGTAAGACTTGACCTGACCCGGCATGGTCCATTTGGGTTGCATACCATCATGCACTTGGATAGACTAAATGAGAGAAATAAGACACTTATGGTTATTAATATATTATAAGTTCTAGTATATTAATAATAAGAATAATGAGATTATTTAATTAGTATTGATCAAGAATTAATCTAGCATTAATTGAGTGATCAAAAGAAGACTAATTAAATATGTGGGTTGATTGTGTAAATCATCAATACTTGTATAGTGGGCTAATGCTCCATGGATTATCTAGTTGGGCCAAAACCCATATGATGCTCCATGGTGTATTTGAACCCATGGATCCAAGGAAATGGAAAGTCATGACAATTAGGGTTTACCCTAATTGTATAACTATATAAGCATCTTATTCTTGAGGAAAAATGGCTACTAGTGAGACTAAGAAAGGGCTAGCCGATTTCATGAAGTGTAGAATTCTCTCTAAGATATTCTAAGTGTTTTGATGATTGTGAACCATTTGAGGTGTCACACTTGGGGCACTAGGCACTCAAACTTCATGAAGACAAGCACCATCAAAGAGGTATGTATTCTATCTTGTTATATTGATAGTTTTGTATGCTAGTTTAGGATAATACCTTGGATATTCATATTTGCATGTATAATAGAGAAAACATAGATCCAAGGTATTTAGGGTTGCATGTACACTTAGGAGTGTTAGAATGCTCATAACCCATCAGTGGTATCAGAGCCTAGGCTTGTTTTCTTGTTATACTTGCAAATGGAGCTGAAAAATCGAGTTTTGATGCTGTCAGCCGAGCAGACTCGCCGAGTCCATGAAGGGACTCGACGAGTCCAAGGCAAAATGCATCCAACTCGCCGAGTTTTGTTCATGCACTCGACGAGTTGGACCCCAGACAGTATATCATCGAGGTTTTGGCTAGAAATGGACTAGGAACATTACCCTAAGTTGTTTTTGAACTTATAAACTTGTTTTTTATGTGGTAATGTTCATGCTAATCCATTTTCAAAAATAACTGTCAATAGATTCATGTTTTGTATTAGTTTAAAGGTTAGACTAATTACATGAAAAAGTTTGATTTGAATTATCTTGTTCTTATGAGTTGCTTAGATTAATAGAAAAGTTGAGTGAAAAAGTTGTTTTCAATCCAAATTAATCTAAGAGTTGATTCTAAAATGTGTTTTTGTAACTTGTCCTCAAGTTATATGAAAATGTCACATTTAAGTTTCATAAAACTCATAAAAGTTGGCAAAGGTTACAAAAATGAAGAGTCTAGTTCTAATTAATTGGAGTTATAACTCCATAATTTGTCCTCAAGTTATGGAGGACCAAGAGTCTTTTCATTAAATAAATAAAAAAAATAATGTAACCTTAATTAATTCCATAAGTTATAAAATAAAGAAAAAGTTAATTCTTTATTAGTTTAAAGTCTTCCATAATTTGTCCACAAGTTATGGAACTTGAAGAGTTTTTGGATTAAAACTACTTTAAATACATAAGTTATGGAATTAATTAGTTTTGAATAGTTTCAAAACTTGCCCTCAAGTTTTGGAATTTATAAAGTTTTCTCTTATGAATACTTTAATTCCAAGTTAGCCCTTAGAATTTTAAAAGTTAAAATTCAACCCTTATACTTCATAATATTATAAGTTAATAATATTTATGTATAAGAGTAAAGTCGGTCTTACCGCTAGTACGCCTCATTCACGAAGCCGGTCTATAAGGTGGGTATAAGGTTGTTGCCTATAAAATGGCAACTTAATGGGTGTCCACTCTCACCCACCGCTTGCTTGACTGGTGGAGGGTCGTTAGCCGAACGGGTTTGACATGACTATAATTCTCCCTTCATTAAAAGTATTAATGATAAATACTAAGTAACTAAACTCTTAATAATTCCCAATCTTAGTTACTTAGGAAAATGTGAATAAGGTGCTAATCCATGAAATTACACTTTGCACTTTGTTTAAGTCGGTTAGTGGAGCGTGTGTGGTTAACCGGCACACTAACTCGTATTTAACAAGGTAGGCAAAGGGTAACTTAATGTTTATCATAGTATCGATGGAGCGTGTGTGGTTAACCGGCACATCGATTGAGGGATAAACACTTAAGGGTACCCAGTAATTTGCATGGTTACTTCACACCTTGTTTTGTGATCCTCGGCATCCCAGTCACAAAACCTGAAGGGCACACTCGAGATTGAAACATGCCATTGAACAGTTCAATGAATCTCAAAAGATCTAGGAGTTTCAAAAACAATTAAAACCTAATAATACATTTCGTTTATCTTGGTGGAAATTGGTGAATCGTCATTCACCTACCTTCAAATTGTTTTATAGCTTGGATTACGGCATACCTCTTCTAAGTTATAAAATAGTTTGTTGGGTCCTAGCCTTAATATTTCATATTGGGTGTCATATTAAGGACTTTAAGATCAACTATCTTGAATATCTCCCAAAACATGTCTGGTTTAGACATTTATGATCTTACAAAATCTCTTGAAACAAGCTTTCCTAATAAAGATGATGTCCCATGGATATCATACTTCTTTCTCCTCCTCCAATTATTCTCCCTAACCCACAAGTTCTTGAAAAGTTTAAGGTCACTCAAACCCTATTGGCAAGACAAGGTCTAGGTGTGATCACATCTTGGAGATGTAGTCACATATTGACAAGCCGGGAGAGTTGGGTGTCAAAGTCTTGAGAAAGTTGGTGGTTCAATCACTTTCTAAGTCACATAGTGAGTTCTTTTGGAACACCTATGAAACAGACTATGACAAGACCCTTAATGATCTTATCTATTTGCTAAGATCAACTTCCTGAAACTTTATGGACATTGACAATGGTGACACTGGAAATACAGAAAAAGCATTCTCTTCCCAAGGAAAGGGATTGAACATAGTCAACTAGGTTGACCAAATGGTAAAGAGAAAAGCTAAGTTTGTGATAGTCTCGTGTACCATTATCAAAGGGTCCATATGTTTATATTGCCAAAGGAAGGGTTATTAGTTGCGAAACTGCCAAATTTACCTAAGGATGTTAAAGTCAATAAGGTTGACTCTACTTCAGGTAAAGTCCACTAATCTAACTCTGTTAAGTTTCTATTCTGAGATTCCTGATACATGATGTGACTGGGTCACATGGTAATGTTTTAAGAATCAAAGAAAAGTAAAGGAACTTAAAGAAAGAATATGTTGAATCTGATCGCATAGATGGATTTCTATCGCGTAGTTTGAAGATCGGATTCTTGAGCTACTTCTTAGGAGTTATGAGGTATTGCTTAGGAATAGATAACAACAAGTTTTCATATGGATTGTAAGGATAAGTTTTTCCGCATAGTTTTAAAATAAAAGAAAATTTTTTGATTTTATTTATTTTAAAATATCCTTACAATGGCATTTGAGGAAAAATTGTTGCTTATATGATTCCATTAATAGCAAGAGTGGAAATATGTAATTGATTCTTTCATTTGTGGTAATGTCTAAATTTACCAAATAAGGAAAGATTCTCATCATCCAAAGTCTCAATTGGACCGGGACTTGGAATCATGCAAGTTGTATAGCATGATGAATGAGAACTTTCAAGTATTAGAAAATTAAGACTAATTACTTGTTCACATGGATGTGTGAGTAATGTAATGGACTAAGGGATCGAGTACATAGTCATGTGCACTGATTAAGTCCACCACAAAAGATATAAGGCTATTCGTCATAGTTTACTAAAGCTCAGTAAATATGATTATACTTACAAGCTTAAGTGTAACTCTGAGACATTGGAAAAGGTTCCAACGTAAGGCAGAGCGAATAAGAAGAATCAAATTAGGCAGAAGGATAAAAGTTTCTCAAATCTGAAAAGATGGGAGAGTACTTTAGTATCAGTTTTGTGATCATCTTAATGATTAAGAAACCATATCAAAATTAGTTCTCTAAGGAAATCTTAGTGCATTCTTATGACTAAGAAGAGGAACTTGAATTGTTGAAATGGTTAAATCAAGAAGATGAGACATACTTCGTTCCAATACAAGTCTTAGAGTCATACTCCAAGATTATAATTTGAGTGACATGTCTTTAAGAAGGTTTAAAACACGTGTCAAATGTAAGAGTAAAAGTGTCCTACTCTTGTTCATTTGAAGTTGGTAAGTTGTGATGTTTTGGATAAAACAAAGACCAACTTAGGCTAATTGTGTGAAGTGTTTGTCTTGATTAGAATCCACACTATCTCTTGGATATTTGACAAGGGAGTCTTATAGGTCAAGAGGACAGTGGGAGTCTTAAAGGTCTTGAAAGTCTCAAGAACTAATCAAGAATGAAACCTGAAGTTCTTCACTAGCACACGACTTGAGGTTTATAACCTATCGTGTTGACATATTCTGTGCCCATTCCAGTTAAAGTTGGCTTTGCATATGAGTTCTTAGAGTTCTCAAGGTGTTGCACAACAACTTGGAAGCAATGGCAGGCCCTTGAGCTGCCAGGTGGTAAGAAATTAAGATTGAGTTCAGTCCATATGAGTTCAGATTTGTCATTATCCTTGTCTTGTGACTATGGCTTTGACAATTCACATGGATAAGAACACATACACCATTAAATCTAAGTGTCATAAGGTTTCTTTCTGATTCATGAAAATGATGGTGAGGAAACACTTTCACTAAGCAGATTTTAGATAGATAGCAATTGTGATATTTGCACTCTCAAAGTCGTTAGTGGAGCGTGTGTGGTTTACCGGCACACTAACCTGGACTTGTGAGAAGTGGCAAAAAGGTCTAACCATTATGATTACGTCATCCCTCTTCATAATTGTTTAGACACACAAGTGTGCTATCTAAGGGAAGGTGTATGATTTTGATAAAGTTCTATCAAAACAATCTAGTATCAGAAATCTGAACTTTGGTAAGAAAGTCAATAAAGTATTGATTTCTAGAAGTCCAGCTGATTTCTGAGTACATGTCAAAGCTAGTGGGAGCATAAGTGTTATGCTAATAATCATCATGTTAGTGGGAGCATGATAATTATGATAAGTATTGCAAGTTAGCAATGTTAATTATAGAAAACAAAAGGTTTCAATTGGGAAAAAGTTGTTTTGCTATAATTAAGGGAGAGGAAATTATACTTCATCTCAAATCTATAAGCTTAGATTGTGAGGTTTTAATCATTTAGTCAAGGATGTATATATATATATATATATATATATATATATATATATATATATATATATGAATTTCATGTTGGAATGGCTCAACATAAGGAAATTCTGTATATGGGTCCATTATTTGCGTTCTAAAATTCGATTATGATTACGACATCCCTTTTTCATAATCTGAATTATGAGAACTTGGCAAATAGAAATGGAAATGTTAAAGCAAAAGACTGGTTTAGTCTTTATGTGAGACATCATGAATCGTGTCCCATATGCTTCAGATATAGGATCGATTACATGTGCTATATTCATCCTTTCTAAAATTTTCCAAATGCCTGGGGCGTTAAGAATGGAAAAGGTTTAGAACTGGATATGACTAAAAGGATTAAACAATTGTCAAGGACAATCTAAGGTTTACCAAAGAATGGTTGCTTAAGGACAGTTGGAAGTATAGTGATAATTCTGGAAGGACCATATTGACATAATCTGTAAGGAGGCAACTCTTGTTCAGAAGTGATAGTCAAAATGAATTCGGAAATGTTTCAAAGTTAGAATTTTCAATCTGTGTAAGATTAAGGAAACTTAATGCAAGAAGGATGGTTCCAAGGACTTGATCTCCTTTGGAATGCTCTGTAATGATTGTTGTTAAGTCTTTCTGACTTTGTGCATAATCATTACAAGAGGATCGATGCATATAAGTTTAGAATCTAACAGATTTCAGTAAATGACATGAATTTGGAATTCTTGCATTTGCAGTAAGGATTTGGGAGTGTGAAAAGAGAATCATTGAAGTTATGTTCAATTGATCTAGTTCACAAAGTAAAGATCATAGACAAACATAGTATGCATACTTGGTGTATGGCATGACTAGTGTTTAGAAAACATAGTGTACATGCTTGGAGTACGGGACAACTATTGTTTTAAATTCAAGAATAAAGTTGATAGCTGAAACAGTATACAATGAATAATGTGTAATCATATGGTGATAAATAAAAGGTGTTTTATTTATGATCATAGGTTTTGATACCATATTGGATTCAATTATTATTATGTTTCACTTTGCATGTTTTGACTTCCCGAATAAACTAGGTTGTTCTTCCGGAATGACTAAGTTATTCAAACCATCCACAGTCGGTCATATGTTGGAAGTAGATATGAATTAAGACTGTCATGGGTTGGCTTGTAGAGGTCTAAGCTGTTGGACAAAGGGCTACAACACTCATGAGTGCTCATAAGTTCTGAGTATTGGATTCAACCCGCGCTCATTGGAATCACTTCATGGATTTTATCACGAGTGATCATGAGACGATAATATCTTATATTCTTCAAACCTAGAGATATGAGTTGTTACTATGAGTTGGTTGTACATTGATTGCACGAAACTGCATTTGGTAACTCGGTGCTATAAAACGTGCCTTTGTGTTTGATTCAACAAGTAGTAGAATAAGCCATATGAGTCGAAGTTTATCCATTCCTTTTACCTTCGGGATAAAAGCGATATCTGTGGGCCCCTCGATGATTTGATGATGACAAATGGAAGTGCTCGGCCGGGCCAGGACTAATTTGATTTGTTCAATTAGTCAGTTGTCATAAATCGGAAATCGGGAAACAACTAATGGACAGAGAGAATGATTATAATCCATGTCTCAGTCCATATGATATCTAGAATGGAGGAATATATGATCCCTTATCTAATGGACAAGTCATTGACAAGATCAGAGTTCATCTACAAGATCAGAGTTCGACAGAAGCTTTTGAGAGCTACGATTGCCAGTTGGTTCTTGAAGTCATACGCAATAATAGTTTTAGACTTATCCAAGTGGGAGACTGTTGGATTAATGTCTAAGTCCATAACTATAATTGGTAAGACTTGACCTGACCCGGCATGGTCCATTTGGGTTGCATACCATCATGCACTTGGATAGACTAAATGAGAGAAATAAGACACTTATGGTTATTAATATATTATAAGTTCTAGTATATTAATAATAAGAATAATGAGATTATTTAATTAGTATTGATCAAGAATTAATCTAGCATTAATTGAGTGATCAAAAGAAGACTAATTAAATATGTGGGTTGATTGTGTAAATCATCAATACTTGTATAGTGGGCTAATGCTCCATGGATTATCTAGTTGGGCCAAAACCCATATGATGCTCCATGGATGCTCCATGGTGTATTTGAACCCATGGATCCAAGGAAATGGAAAGTCATGACAATTAGGGTTTACCCTAATTGTATAACTATATAAGCATCTTATTCTTGAGGAAAAATGGCTACTAGTGAGACTAAGAAAGGGCTAGCCGATTTCATGAAGTGTAGAATTCTCTCTAAGATATTCTAAGTGTTTTGATGATTGTGAACCATTTGAGGTGTCACACTTGGGGCACTAGGCACTCAAGCTTCATGAAGACAAGCACCATCAAAGAGGTATGTATTCTATCTTGTTATATTGATAGTTTTGTATGCTAGTTTAGGATAATACCTTGGATATTCATATTTGCATGTATAATAGAGAAAACATAGATCCAAGGTATTTAGGGTTGCATGTACACTTAGGAGTGTTAGAATGCTCATAACCCAACAAATGAAACACATGCTTGTTTCTTTTATGGCCAACTCACCAGCTTGCCATCGAGAAATTGACATCCGCCAGTTGTGCTTTTTCGATCTAAACCGCAACCCCCTAAATCAGCATCTGAAAATGCTTGTACGAAAAATCCTGATTTCGCAGGGTACCATAAACCAAGAGATGAGGTTCGTTTCAGATATCGAAAAATATTCTTTACAGCCATCATGTGAGGTTCGCGTGGATTAGCTTGAAACCTTGCACAATAACAAACAGAAAACATTATGTCTGGTCAACTAGCTGTTAAGTACATTAAAGACCCTATCATTTGGCAATAAAGGGTCATGTCAGTAACCAGTTTTTCAAGAGAAGATGTTAACTTTGTGCCAGACGCCATGGGTACCTTCACTTTTGACTCTCCCATCATTCCAAACTTAGCGAGCAGAGTTTTCATGTAAGCCTCCTGATTAATGAAAATTCCTTCCGGTCCCTATCTAATGTTTAATCCAAGAAAAAATTTAATTGGACACATTGAGCTCATCTCAAATTTAGTTTCCATCAACCTTCAGAACTCAGCTGTTAGGTTAGGATTTGTAGATCCAAAGATGATGTCATTAACATAAATTTGTACAATCATCAAGTGGTCACCCTCTTTCTTACGAAAGAAGGTTGGGTCAACTGAACCTTGATTGAATTCAGACATTTTGAGAAAACAAGTAAGAGTTTCATACCAGGCTCTTGAAGCTTGCTTTAATTTGTAAACCGATTTGACAAGAATGTAACAGTGATTGGGAAAATTCTCGTTTATGAACCCAGGAGGTTGTTCCACATAGACGGTCTCCTCCAATTTGCCATTTAGGAATGCACACTTCACATCCATTTGAAAAACCTCAAAGTTTTTTTGTGATGCATATGCCAAGAAGATGCGAACAGATTCTAATCTAGCAACAGGTGCTAAATTCTCTTCGTAGTCAATTCCTTCTTCCTGGCAATAACATTTGACTACCAGTCTAGCTTTGTTTCTGATTACATTTCCTTCTTTGTCCATCTTGTTTCTGAACACCCACTTTAATCCGACCACAGATGCATCCTTTGGTGTAGGAATCAGTCTCCATACTTTGTTTCGCTCAAATTCATTGAGTTCGTCTTGCATTGCCTATACCCAACCTGAGTGATCGAGTGCAATTTTAACAATCTTTGGTTCAACTTTGGAGACAAACGAATTAAACATACAAAATTTCACTTGAGAGGATAATGCAGTTGTTTCGCTTTCAGTTGAGAACGTGTGAGAACTCTTTCTGATGATTCACCAATGATTTGGGTTTTTGGATGATCTTTCGTCCATTTGATAAGGGGAGGGTAATTTGGATCATAGGAGGGATCCAGTTCAGCATTTACTTCTTTTTCAAATTCTGACTGTGTATCATCATCTTCATCATTTGCATTAACATTCTCCCCCTCGAATAATGAAAACGTTTCTGCTTCAGGTTCAGAATTCTCCCCCTCGATTGGACGTTCATTGGGTGTGGTGGTTGATAAATTCTCCCCCTGGAAAGTAGAATGGGAAAATTCACTTGGCTTTTGAGATATGTCAGATACCGGAGGTCCATCTGAACTTGAAGGTACGCTTTCTATGACTTTAGCAGCTTCGTCAATAACCTTCTTTAAATTATCTACTTTGTTGTCAGTTACTTTCGCTTTAGAGAGAATAACATACTCTGTTTCATCAAAGAGCTTCACATATTCTTCAAATAAGTTGGAGATAGGAATCGTGACTTGACCAGTTTGAGGAAAGATTTCATTCATTGGTTCTTTACTGGATGTGAGTTTCTTCACGTAGTTATCATCAAACGATACGTAATACGTTTATTTGATTTTCTTGGAGTGTTTGTTTAGAACCCTAAAAGATTTTGAAGTTAGCAAATACCCAAGAAATATTCCTTCGCCTGCTTTCACATCAAACTTGTTTCGGTTCTCTTTAGAATTGAAGATGAAGCATCTTAAACCAAACACATAGAAAAACTTGACGTTAGGCTTGCGGTTGTTTAGAATCTCATAAGGAGTTATTGCGAAACGCTTATTGAGTAAAGACCTGTTCTGGGTGTAGCATGCAGTGGCAATAACATCATCCCAAAATACAGGGGTAACGATGCGAAACTGAGCATGGTTCAGGCTGCTTCACACAACGAGCGATTTCGCCTTTCAACGACCCCATTTTGTTGTGGAGTATAAGGAGCGGAGAAATTGTGTGATACTTCCTTTTCAACAAGAAATTCATCAAACTCTTGGTTTTTGAATTCAAGCCCATTGTCTCTTCAAACATTGCGAACCAGCTTTCGCTGTTGAACTTCAATCTGTTTGATAAAATTCGTGAGCTTTGGAGTAGCATCTGATTTCTGTTTAAGAGAGAACACCCAAGTGAAACAAGAAAAGTCATCAACAATTACTAGTATATACTTACTACCACCAACGCTTTCAATAGCATAAGGACCGCAAAGATCGATATGTAGAAGTTCCAAAGGTTCTATCTTCTCGATCGTTGGATGACTTTTTCTACTTTGCTTTACCATCTCACACGCGGCACATAAGTGTTCCTTGTCAAACTTGAGAAGTGGAAGTCCTCGCACATGATCACCAAGAACTAGCTTGTTAATGTATTTGAAGTTGAGGTGTGAGAGCCTTCGGTGCCATGACCAGCTTTCGTCAGGATGCACTTTCGTTAGTAGACATATAGATGGCTTCCCTCGTATTGGATTGAGGTTCTGTGGATGCATTTCTCCTTTTCTTTGAGATTCAGCAAAACAGTCTTCATCTTCTTTTCTATTATTTCTGACCCTTCATGATCAAAAGAAACCTTTAGTCCAGTTCCTACCACTAGTTACGAAACACTGATTAGATTGTGTTGCAAGCCTTCTACACATGCCACCTTTCTGATTGAGAAATCTCCATTTGTGATCATGGCATAGCCTTTTATTGTTCCAAAAGAATTGATACCATACTTGACACATCCACCATCCTTCAGAGCACGAAACTCCCGAAGCTCTTCCCTTCTCCCTGTCATGTGACGTGAGCAGCCACTATTAATATACCATTCATCATCTAACTGCTCATCACGAATAACCTGCAAGAATTAAGTATATTTAGGAACCCAAAGTTTCTTGGGTCCTTGTGAGCCTTTTATAGAACAGGGAATAGTAAGAGAAGGATCAACAAAAAAAGGTTCTTTTTATTAAGGTGGTCTCATCTTTTCTTTTTATTGTGAAAACTTTTATTTTGCTATCTTTTGACGTTTTAACCTTAGGTTTGGGAATTGCATATTTGTTGTTTTCTAACTTTAGGTTTTGTTTCCTTAGGTTAGTATTCATCTTCTTGTCGTCTCCTGAGACGATATGCCGTTTTCCCTTCACATCTTCTTTAGGATTGTGCTTTGAGTGAGAGGAATGTGTTTTAGAAGCGAAACCTTGCTTTCGGTCCTTTTTCTTGTGGATGAGGAACCGAAAATGCCCCTTGTGGTCTTTGGACTGGATAAAGGATTCAATGAGTCAAATTTCTGCATAGTTTTGATTTTAATTTTCAATTTATCATTTTCATCCAATAAATTCTTAAGCATGTCCTTGTGGTCTTTGGACTGGATAAAGGATTCAATTTTGTCAAGTCTAATTTTATAGCTAGGAGAAACTTCATCAGACGAGACAACAACTTCACAATCATAAACGTCAGTATCAATTTTATCCTACTTTAATTCAAGGAAGGGAAGATTCATACTGTGAATTTTCCTGCCTATTTCACAGTCTAGATGCGACTAAGTGATATTGGAATATACACGTTTAGCAATTAAACAAAAAACATTTTTCTGTTTTAAAAGCTTCAAATTATCCCTTTGCAAATAAATTGTCTCATCCTTAATTCTAATTAACTCTTTCTCCTTTTGCTCAATCCACATTCGCCTCTCCACACTCTTCAAAGACACCCTGCTGAGTTGATCAATTAGGTTAGATTTTGTGAGGTGATTTTGGGTTAAATCGCCACTTAAACTAGAAAATTTAGTTTTTAATCCATTCAATTCTTTTTCATAATTTGTGACATGGATTTTTAATGATTCTAGAATAGATTGTACCTTCTTGATCAACTGGTCGCACTCATTGATCTACTCACCAACAGGCTTGGCAGCGAAGCACCTATCTTCTCATTCCTTCGCTTCGTCTTAACCCCCATCACCCTCATCTGTGACACTGCATCTGTCACCATTAAAAACTTTCCGTCAACCGCATACTCATCTTATTTCGCCACGAAAACCCTGCCATGTGTAGGCTTTCTCACTTATTCATCCTCTGAATTAGTAGACCAAACTTCAACACCACCAAATTCGTCATCTGCAACATTTTCTTGCATAATAAGAGCATTCATAGTGTTATTTGAAACAACTTTCTTCTTCTTAATCTCTTATAGCTTTTGTAGGTAGTATGCTTCACCGTCTTCACTTTCATTCTTTTCTGACATCTTCCTCAACATACAGTCCTTTGCAAAGTGGTTTTTGCCTCCACGGAAGTGACAATTAAATCCTGAGTCACTTGACATCTTGCTTTCCTTCTTCGGTTCTTCTTGTTGGGGAGTGATCTTTGGTTCCTCCTTTGCCTTTTCTGAATTGTAGTTTCCTTGACAATTTCGGTTCTTGTTTGTGGGAAACTTTCTCCGAATGAACTTCTTTGGGTTTGAAACCATCAAAGCATATTCTTCATTGGTCAGATCAAATTTAGAGAGATCTAAATCTTCTTCTTCTTCCATTGCATTGTTTCCTTTGGAAAGTAGTGCCAAAGAACCCATGCTTGAAACCACGTTCGTTTCTTTAGTCACTATACCTTCATGTGACTTTAGTATCCCCACTAGCTTTGCCAAAGAGTAAGTCTTGAATTGTTCATGGGCCTTTATAGTAGACACTACATCCATCCATTCAGATCTTAGGCCATTCATGAATGTGACCTTCTGCTCAATAACTTTCCTCTCTATGCCATGCTTTATCATTTTGCTAAGAAGATGATTAAAGAAATCAAATGCTTGGATAAGCTTCTCTTTAGGTTTCTACTTGAAGTCTCCAAACTCTGAAATCAATAGAGTCTGGATCGAATGCTCAAGATCCTCATCAGTAGAATACAATTCTTTCAATCTGTCCCAAACCTCTTTCGCTATCGTGCATGAGCTAACCAACCGAAAGGTGTCAGACTGTAGGGCAAATCTAATCATTCTAAGCGCTTTTATATTTCATACAAAATTATCCTTTTCATCTTAAGGAACGTCTTTAACATCAACCATAAGTTGGTTGTACTCCTTTTGATTCTTTATGACTCATTTTGTGCCAGAGTGAGTGAACGGACCTACAATGATCGCTTCCCAAATCAAACACCCATTGTCTTCAGAACCGATCACATAGTCTTCAAAGTGATGCGTCCATACTTTGTAATCTTGAGTATATAGAATAGGAATTCTAGTTGTAGATCCAATGCTGTTCGAGATATTGATATGGTTTGTGTTGGAATCGTCGTTTGACATGATGATTTTGCGAAAAACCTGTTCAAGATAAGACTTGTAAACAAAGTTAGGGTAAAATTGAAATCCAAGAACTACGTCAACAACAGAATGACGGCTTCTAACAGACATCAATATTGATAGAAGAGATGCGTATAGATTACTTAGTCTCCTGCTCTAATACCAATTGAAGAATTAAACACTCTTTAGGTCGATTAGATCTTTAACATGTAAATAAATAAGAACAGTAAACAAAAGAATAATCAATGATTCAATCCGTATGTCGAATGATTAAAATATGGTCACACCTCAGAAGAGCTTGATTAAGAACTTCCTCTGTAGAGGTGCGCTAGGGTTTACAGAACAATAAATGAGAATGGTAAAAGCGTTAATGATAAGATTGCATGCATTCAACTTATATACTAAACCCTAGAATAACAAATACGATTGGACAGGCCCAAACCATGAATGCAAAGTATATTCTTACACTAATGGATTAGGAATTGTGAAATGAGCATTATTGGAATTGTGTTCATTTGATCTATTTCACAAAGTAAGGACCATAGGAAAACACAGTGTGCATGCTAAGAGCATGGGACAATTGTTGTTAGAATTCAAGTAAGAAGTTGATTACCCGCAACAACAAATGATGAGTAATCAATATGGTTATTAAATAAAATGTTTTATTTATACTCAAAGGTTTGAGGCCATATAGGATTAGTATTATTCTTGTGTTTCACTTTGCATGTTTTTGACTTCCTAAATAATAAGATTATTCAAACCCTCCATAGTCGCTCATTCTTTCGAAGTAGGGATGAAAGAATACTGACATGAATCTGACTGTTGATTGTCTAAAGTGTTTTAGACATAGCAAATGTTTGTTGCAGGGTTCATGAGTGCTGCTATAAGATTAGAGTATTAGATTAAACCCACACTCACTTGGATCGCTTCATAGATTTTATCATGAGTGATTGGTGAGACGATAATATCTTATATTCTTAAAACTGAGATGTGTGAGTTGTATCTTGCAAATCGGTTGCACATTGATAATATGTAAACGCACCAGTAACTTGGTGTTATAAATGGTATTGGTGTGTGTGATTCAGTGAGTGAATACAAGCAAGCATTGAATTGAATTTTATCCGTTCCTTTTACCCAAAGTGGGATAATAGCAATATCTGTGGGCCCCTTGATGATTTAGTGACGACACCTAAAGTGCTTGGCAGAGCCAAGACTAAGTTGATGTGTTCAATTGTAGTCTGTTGTTAGTTGTCATAAATCGGAAATCGGGAAACAACACATAGACTGAGAGAATGATTTAAGTCCATGTCTCACGTCTATACGATATCTAGAATGGAGGAATATATGATCCCTTATCTAAAGGACACGATTTTAATAAGATCAGAGTTGACAGCGGCTTTTGAAAGCTACGATTGCGGATCAGGATCTGAAGTCATACGCAAAATAGTTATTAGACTTATCCAAGTGAGAGACTGTTGGATTAGTGTCTAAGTCCATAACTATTTTTGTATGTACTTGACCCGATGGTGCATGTTCCTTTTGGGTTGCCTTCACCAAAGCAACTTGATAGGATGAATTATGGAGAGAGAGAGAGAGGATTAATTATGATTTATTAATATATTATGAGAATAATATATTAAAGGAGAAATCATATTGTTTAATTAATATTAGTCAATAATTAATTAAGAATTAATTTTGTGGCTAAAAGAGATTAATTAAACTTAGGGGACTAGAACTATCAATTGTGTGATAGTTGAATATTGAGCTAATGGACTCCATATTAGAGGAATGGAGGAGTTTTATGGGGAAACCCATTAGAAATCATCCAAGGCCTCTAAGGAGGGAGTCCATGGGCTGCTTATGGCCTAAGCAATCAAATTAGGGTTTCCTTGTTAGATAACCCTAACAGCCTTACTAATTAAGGACCCCTAGGGAACCAAAAACATGGCTAAGACACTACTAGAAAAACAGCCTTTTACGACGCGCAAAACACGACGCTCTTTGATTTATGTTACACATTAGAGAGTGACATTAAAAAGTATCATCTCTTCAAAAAATTTAAGGATAGTGGACACGCATTTGTGCGTGCCCTGAAATAAGTGTTAGAAAAGAAAAAAAATACAAACACGGAGGGCGCTTATCTTAAACTTGTGACCTCTTCAAATGTCGCTTTATATTTTTGCTTAAACGCGCGTTTTTAAAGGGGGAAAACGAAATCGTGAAATTCTAAAATTTTGAAGAATCCCGCTTCTACCCTCTCTCATCAATATAACCCTTCATTCACTCCTTCCTTCTCTCTGTAAACCCTAATCGCCACCTCCACCTCCACCACCATTGAACCTTAAAATCTGAATCCAGACTTCACTTTAATTCACTCAATCCGGCCCTTAAATTTTAGCAAACCCACCAGAATCCAGACTTCACTTTAATTCTCTCTGTAAACCTTTTATGCTTTCACATCCTTCCTTCCATAGTCCCGCCTCTATCTCATCGCTCTGCTCACCGTCGTCGTCTTAGGCTCTTACGCCTCCATCGTGGTCTCTGTGCTCATCGTATCATCATACATGCCATTTATTCTCGTCGTTCTTCTCCTTAACCCTACGCAGGTAAATATCATCAGTACTCCCTCTTATCGTCGTTCTGCTCCTTGACCCTACGCAGAGCGTGGCTATTACCTTCTTGTCCAACGACCCATCAACCCAAATCCTGACATGGCTATCCTATGGCGATTCACCGCCCAATGCCGACGACTATGGCGACGATTGGAATTCAAGCTTTTGACCTAATACACTTCATCTGAGAACGACAAGGAAGATTCGATGAATTCAATCAGACGGTCAATTGTTCACTTCTCGAGGTGTGTTACAATCTCTATCTTTTATTAGTTTTGTTTGTAGATTTTGGTATGATGCTCGTTTCTTCAATCCCTTAAAGACATGGCTTTTAACATGTCATCATCATAACTGGATCTGGATTAGTAAACAATAGAGTACATGAAATTGAAATTGAAATTGGTATTATCAAGCTGAATGGATATCGATTTGACTCCAAATTGGAGTCAATCGAAGGATTATTTGGTAATGTGCTCATTTTTTTATTTTCAACAGAGATGAGTTTTGTTGAAGAGACTGATGCCTGCTGCTTTTTAGATTCACTTCCATTTTTCTTTCAGTTTACAACATCTTTTATATGTGAGGTGATATTGCCACGACTCTTTTTTTTAATCCACGAATTTTAAACCATATTGACTATTTCGCCTCTCATTTATATTGCCTTCTTCGTCTCTCACTCTTCCACCTAAATAACTATCTTCCTTTTTTGTACAAACCATCTAAAATGTGGAATTGGAATGGTATAGCCTATTACTAGAAATGCATTAGGAAAAGAGCATATTTAGGTGAAAATGATGGTCACAGGTGATAGGATTCTGTTGGAGATTGTGGTTCAAGGGGATCTCTAGCACTGTGAGATGAGGAATGAGTTCATTTGGTGTAATGGTTTATCAAAAATGAAGCGTATGCATCCTTTGAATAAATTAATTGCATTCTAAAGATAGATGATGAAGGGCATAACTGTCAATTTACTTTAAAAATCCATGGATGTATAAAAAGATGTGGAATTATCAGCTCCCCTTATATATATATATATATATATATATATATATATATATATATATATATATATATATATATATATATATATATATTAGAATTTCTTTTTATTATAGCATTGTAAATAATAAATATACAATCTTTTTATGTACAGACATTCCAGGTCTTGTCTGAGTACCTCCAACTTCTGGATAGCTTATCAATGCTATCAGCTATACAAGAGATGAGTCGTGGTGTGGAGGTAAGATTACTAAGATACCCTTCATATACATTCATCATTATCCTATATTACTTTGCCAGTTGGACATATACGTGTACATCATCTATACTGATACAGTCATCACAAACGTACATTACAGATATGGCTGGGAAGAACTCTACAGAAGTTGGATTCACTTTTATTGGGTAGGATGTTGAACACAACAGTGGAGGATGTTGAAGACAACCCTATGGCTGTTGAAGTTGATAAATCTGATATTTCTGGTCTTACATGGATGAAAGTTCCATGGACTAATCAGCTTGCTATTAGAATCAAAGATGGTTTGAAGTACAAGTTCATTGGTTTTCGTGATCAGGTAGCTTTTCATGGTGATTCATGCATGTATCTTTATTACATATCAAACATCTTTTTCCTTATCATAGTGTTCTATTTTATTATATTACAGGATGTTATTAGCCTGACCAACTTTATCCAGAACTCCTGTGGGTTAACAACAGAAGAGAAACAACTTTCGATTAGTGGGAAAAACTGGGGAGAAGTTGATTTAAATGGTTGAGACCTTTATCCTTATCTTGTTTTGTAAAATCTCCAAATTAGTATATTGTGGAGCAACACACATTTAGTAATATTGAGATGTAAATGAAACTAGTTAACATGTTATTCATACTAGTATCTTCCTTTCTGAAACTTTTTAGGCAATATGCTGTCTTTTCTTGTTGGTTCAAGGCAAATATTTGAAGTCTCCTTAGCTGATGTCTCCCAAACACAGCTACAAGGAAAGAATGATGTCATATTGGAATTCCATGTGGATGACACAACTGGTGTAAATGAGGTTCCTCTTTGTTAATTACTTTCAAATTTCTTCCTCATGGTATATGACAGTTTTGATTTTTAACTATCTTTTTTTTTCTTTTTAATTTGATGCAGAAAGATTCTTTGATGGAGATAAGTTTTCAGTTGAAGCCTTCTTATGTTTTTTCCTCTCATCTATCTTTTAATGTTGTTCAGATTGTAACTAATCTTTGCAAATTGATACATACCATGTTATGAAAACTGAAATGTTTATAACCAATTCATATTGAAACTGGTAATTTATTTTCCAATCTAATCTTCTCATTCCTTTACTCCATCTCCCTACAACTTTCTAACATGCTTCCTGAACAATCCAGAATCCAGGTCAACTTAAAGTTCATCCAGGTGGTATATTTGAAACGACCCAAAAACACGACCCAAAAATTTTCGTTTTTCCATATAATCAAAACCATAATATAAGTATCATAACATAAACACACGCGGTGTATCCCCAAAACATAATAAAATATTGTGCGGAAAACTGTATCATACTACATTAATCCAAAACATCAAGAGACATCCCCAGGATAAAAGCTATGCTGCGGTGTGTGCGATGCTGTCACCCCGAGCTCTTCCCTTTGCTTGCGGAAGTACCTGAAACCAAAACTGAAACTGTAAGCACGAAGCTTAGTGAGCTCCCCCAAACTACCACATACCATACAATAACATATAAACACATATTGGGCCTTGCCCACTGCATCGGTCCGAAGCCCGGAAACTGCATCGGACCGAAGTCCGGAACTGACTGGGACCTTGTCCCCTGCATCGGACCGAAGTCCGGAACTAACTGCATCGGACCGAAGTCCGGAACTGACTGGGACCTTGTCCCCTGCATCGGACCGAAGTCCGGAACTGACTGGGACCTTGTCCCCTGCATCGGACCGAAGTCCGGAACTGTCTGACTGAACATGACATAGCATAACACATCAACTAGCATAACACATATACGACATGCTACATCGGGCCGTGGCCCGGAACACATAGTACTTAACACATAAAACATAGCACACAGATCCTGTTCGAACCACGAAGGCATCGAACATACCAACTACTGCATGGGACCTAAATCCGGAAACTACTCCTAACTGAACGGGCCGGCATTGTGGCCTTAGACCCGTTCCTACTGGAAGGAAACTCACCTCGTAAGCTGGCTGCTGAGTGTGTGGCTCGGGAAGCTAACGGCGGCTGCTCCTGAATCTCCTCGGCTACAAGTCCATAAACACACTCAATCAAATACTAAACACTGCGCTTGGGGTAAAATGACTCTTTTACCCTCGGTCAAAGTCAATTATCTTTTGCGCTGACTCGCCGAGTCCCACTCTTACTTTTCACTCTTACTCACCGCTACTCGTCGAGTCTGGCATCGACTCGACGAGTACCCTCTTGATCCAAGAACTCAGACAATCTTCATCCGACTCGCCGAGTCGCATGAACAGACTCGACGAGTCGTTTTTGATTCCAAGAAGATTGCCTTGGACTCGCCGAGTTGTATGAACAAACTCGTCGAGTCCCTCCATCACTGAGTCTACTCTCAGCTCGCTGAGTCCACTTCCTGACTCACCTCGACCACTCGACACTGATAAAACTGAAGGACTCGAGACTCGCGACCCGACTCGTCGAGTCGTTCTTCCGACTCGCCGAGTCGCCGCCATGCAACTGATTTTTACTTGGTTTTGTTTGAATCCAATGCATACAGTTGATAGATCTGAGTCCAATAAGTTGTTTTACCACGTAAAGTTTCCAACTTTACGTGCACAACCTCATGAATAAGGGAAATAAGGCTAAAAGATGCATAAAATGGGTAGATCTATGGTTATCATGCAATATAACTCCAAAAAGACAGTAGATCTGGGCTCTACAACACCCCAACATTCAGATCCATAGATATATCGACTTAATAAGACGTTCATGCAAGTGTAAGGCTTGAAACAAGCACCAACTAGCTCTTAGGAGAGCCCTAATGGAAGTTTAAAGCATACTATGAGATGGAACTCTAAAAATACCTCAATAAACTCTGATTTGGCCTTGGATCTTTGCACCACAACCCTTCTCCTTGCTTCTTCCTTCTTCTCCTTCTTCACACCTTCACAAAATGGCACCAAAACACATATAAGCTCTTCAATGGAGGTTTGGGGCTCTATCATTGCGTTCACAGGGTGAGGGAGGCGAGAATGGGGGCTATAAGGTGGTATAAATAGTGGGCAACCCGGGGATTTTAGGGTTTCACCCAGACAGATGGACTCGCCGAGTCGGGGGGTATGGACTCGTCGAGTTCCCGGCTCACGCGTGCCCCCAGACGCGACCCGACTCGGCGAGTCAGGCTAGAACTCGCCGAGTCCCTCTAGAAAACTCACTATAATTACCAATAAAACAACATACCGGGAACGGGTCGTTACAATATTATGGAAGAAACAAGGAGGTGGTAAGGCTGTTGAAGTTGATAAATCTGATATTTCTGGTCTTACATGGGTGAAAGTTCCACGGACTAATCAGCTTGCTGTTAGAATCAAAGATGGGTTGAAGTACAAGTTCACTGGTTTTCGTGATCAGGTAGCTTTTCATGTTGATTCATGCATGTATCTTTATTACATATCAGACATCTTTGTCCTTATCAAGTTATCATAGTGTTCTATTTTATTATGATGCAGGATGTTATTAGCCTGACCAACTTTTTCCAGAACTCCTGTGGGTTAACAACAGAAGAGAAACAGCCCATGACTTTTTCTGGTGATATCACAACAATCCTGAGCAGTATCAATCTTAATGGATCCATACAACCCATGACTTTTTCTGATGATATCACAACAATCTAAGAACACTTGATATTATACAGGGTATTGTTTTTGATTCTTATACTCAATAAAAAAAGAATTTCATATGATAAAAGATTACATTGATCTGTCAATGAATCAACTTATTGGAAATATTCCCTTCTCATATGAGTTTTCTTGCCCTAGGCTATTATGAAGAAACTAGTGGAACTTAGTGGACAGGGAATGACAAGATGAGCCACATCTGGATAGGTGTCGGTGCCAGCTTGGAGCATCTAGAAGGAAAAACACTTCTAGGTATGCTGACCTTGAATGACGCTTGAGCCCCTATCTTTAATCTTGTTTTGTCTTTTGAACCAGGGTTAGAAAGTTATAATAGAAACTAACTTGCCGTTTTTGATAGTTTTGAAGTTTAGACTAGAAGTTAATAAAGGTCATGTGAATAACCTTCAAACAAAACAAATGAAATTTCTTCTGTTTATTTTTTAGTTAATTTGGTAGCTTACTAATTGGGGAAATACTCAAATAACATGATGCCAACGTATGATATATATTTTTATAGGAAAATGAACCATTTATGCTATTATTGAGGGTCATATTTTGTCATTTGTAGATAAAATGTCATTATTTATTTAAATATTATGTTTCTACATGTTTATAGGTAATTCAAAGAAAATTAGTAACTGTGCTTACACTATCCACCTTGATCAATGGCAACATTGGGCCTTGATCAATGTCTTACACATAGACTATCCAAATCCAATGCTTCCTGTTGCATCTTCAACAATAGATGTTACTGGTATGGTAAAGTCATTATTCTTTATAACAACTTGAAGGATTGTTTTGTAAAATTACTCAACTTTTTGTTGTATTATATATTTATACTTTTATTATGCTTACTAGTTTGGCAACATTGTTGATCCTAGACAGCACTTATTTTGTAGTTATGTTTTTTGCAAGCAATATAGATATTGTGACTAACTTCATAGATTTAGAGTCCTTGAGTGGTATTATTAAGGAAGAGTGGAGACAAGTCAGACACACATTTAAAAAAATCAGCACATATCTTGTTTACAGTGAGGCACACATTAGGTTATTAGAACTATTAGTTTGTAATTTTTTTTTACGTCTATTGATTTATTTTGTCTTTCCATGCAACAACTATTTGTATGACATTAACTTTTGTGCAATGTATGGTATTTTTTATATATGATATTTTATTTTCTATTATGAGACATGAAATGCAAATTTAATTTGAAAATCAGTAAATCTATAAATAATTTTTCTTAAAAAAAAATTTAAAATTACGATACGCAAAAATGTGTGTCGTCTTCATTTATTGCATGGCCTTTCTTGACAGGGGCTTCCTTGATACGCATTGCGTGTCATAAACACGCGCGTCGTAAGGTTACGACACGCAAATGCGTGTCATTTTTCTTTATGACAGGGCCTTCCTTAATACGCATTGCGTGTCATAACCGCACGTCGTAAATGCGCGTCGTCTCTCTTTATGACAGGGTCTTCCTTGACGCGCATTTGCGCGTCGTCTGAGCGTTTTACGACGCGCAATGAGCGTCGTAAAAGGCTTTTTTCTAGTAGTGAGAGTTTCCTTAGGGTTTCTATACGTTTTTGAGTGCCTCTCCTCTTCTCCTTCTTCATCCTCTTGCTCTTGGTGTGTGTGAGCCATTAGAGGTGTGACATTTGTGACACTAAGCTTTCAGAAGCCAATTACAAGGAGGAATTGAGATTGTCATTCCTACATAACAATCAAGGTAAGATATAAAACCTAATTCATATGTTAAAATCATTATTGTATGCTAGATCTAGGGTTTATGGCTTTGGATGATTATTGCATGTTCATTAGACAAACAAGATCCAAAGCTTTAGGGTTTGCATGTACACCATAGGAATGATGTAGTGCTCAAATCCTATCAGAACCCTCTCACCAAACGTTGCACCTCAATGGCCAATGCAAACTCCTGATCAAACCTCCTCACAACCTCTTCCAAGTCATCTCAGCCACACCCACTGATCCCACCTCGCGGGCAACCTCCTCCCACTAGTCTCGTGCTCGGTCCCTCAACATGCAAGATGTGAACCCCACATTTGCCGCCTCGGTGCAAAAGCTCGTGCACTGGGCATTATCCATGTCTGCCACCCAACGTCGACTAGTAATGGGGTCCCTGACCCCAAAGAACTCAGGCGCACCACACGCCTTGAACTACCGGAATGAGGGAGCTCGAGCCACAATCTGGCCTGCAGCAATATCGGCTCGAAAAGACCTGAACCGCTCCTCCATGATCTCCGTGATGCCCTCCTTGACGATATCGAAGATCATCGAGGTAGCATCAATTAATTCCACGAGTAACCTCAACCGCGATGAGATTACGTACCCTCTCATCAATGGGCTCTGCACCAAAGCCTAAACCTGATCCTGATCCTAATCCTGAACCCAAACCTCGCGTGATCATCACCATCCTCAACTGAAGATAACACACAACATATTATTGATAAGGAAGTTCAAGGGGATTCCCCCTTACCGGACTCCTTAGGGTTTCCTGGTCTGTCCTTGTTTCGGGTACAAGTCCTGTGCTTTAAGTATTACGAGCCTAATATTACCTTCCACACCTACCTATACCTTCCCCAAAGTCTAACATAATACCTCTAGATCACAAAAATAAAATGTCATGACCACGTAATACATAATACACTCAAATCCTAGACTATTCTAGGATTTCTCAATCCTCACCGAACCAGAAACTTAAGTTAATCATATCAGGTTGCCTTGTGCATGCAAGTTATACACAAATAGAACCACATAGACTGTCAAATAAAGCTTCTACCCTAAACCACAACCAAACAAGTAACAGGAATAAGGCAAATTCCATCATTCTAGGGCTATGCAATCCTAAACATGTACAACTTTGAAAGCTTAGACTTAGCAAATAATCCATTCAACATCAATTTCCAAATATAACTATAGCATGGCTAATACATTGGGAACACTTACTTGAGCTCGACTGATTATGGACATTGCACTTTCCCCTTTTTACAAAAACCATTTTCAAGAAAACTTAAATTTTTGTTTCTTTTGAAAAAGAAAGTTTAACATTTCCTCGATTTGAGTTCTTACACACCCGAGAGTGTGCTCGAATCCCTCAAACAAGGCTAAAAAAATTAGGTAAAAATTTTCATTTAATAATTAGTAATAACATCCATATTCATTCCAAAAATTCCATTACATAATACATTGTTCAAAAGATCAAAGTATCCAAAACAACTAGTGCGGAATACTGGAGAGTGCACGCTGCACCATCAAGTCGGGCCCTTGCCCTTAGATACAAAGTACCTGAAACAACCAACAAACTGTAAGTTAATGCTTAGTGAGTTCCCCAAACATACATAAACACATAATGTCATGTAACATTCATATAGGATTGCCATGGACTCCCTCCATGGTCTTCATCCGGGATGCCATGGGCTACCCCCATGGTCTTATACTCGTGGGTCATGGGCTCCCCCATAGTCTTAACCAATTGCCATGGGCTCCCCCATGGTTTTTACATAACCACATAACACATCAAGTAATACATTCATTGCACATGCAACTATTAAGAATTCATAACAAGTAATGGGTCGGCCTTGGTGCCTTCGACCCATTGGTATGGTGAGGAGACTCACCTTAGTCTGCTGAATATGAAAGTTACTTGACTATTAGCCCAATAACTCACACTAAACAATATACAAATAGCCCTAGTTAGAGTTATGGCACAATCAAGACATGGGCCTAAGATCCTAAGTCCAAGACCCTTCATAATGGCCCAAAGGTCTTTCCTTAGCTAATGGGCCTAACATTAAAATCCAATTCGATATCGGGCCTCAAGGCCCAAAAGGCCCAACATGTCAGTTTAAGGCCCTGCATTAAAGCCCAAATGTCTATCCAACATTAATGGGCCTAAGATCAAAGTTCAAACTATAATGGGCTACATGGCCCAATGAGGCCCAATCATGACATCAATGTCCTAAATAGAACAAGGTCCAATCCTATATTAGGCCACAAGGCCCAATAAGCCCAACATACCAACATTGGCCCAAAGATAAATTCAGGCCCAAACACCAACAAGTCCTAGCCCAAAACTAATAACCCAAAACCTATATAACACCCATAGATTTAAGCCCAATGTTAAACAAGATTGCCTGATCCGTATGCTAAGCGTACACATCGGTACACATAACTTACCTCAGTCGGAGGCAGTACGCACGATGTACATGGGTGTACGCACGGCGTATGCGCTAGTTACGCACCATTCCATGCAATAACTTAATGCATTAAGATTTTAAGTCCAAAACTCTGATTTGGACCCATTAAGACCTCTAAGGCTATAAAGTTGCCAACTTTAAGCCCTTGTATGGCTACATGAAGTCCAAAGATGAAGATCAAATCTCTCAGACCCCTTCCTATGTCTTAACTCAAGAATGGGGACCAAACCACCTTAAAGCTTTCACCTTTAAGCATTAAGACACTAAAACTGTAACGCCCTAAAAATAATGACATAAAATTTCATTTTTAAATTAATAAATCGTTAATACATATCATTTTCATAAAACCAAGGTAGTCAAGATTTAGCAAAACATCATTAATTTAGAGTAAATCACAGAATGCAGAAACATGCGGTGTGTGCCCAACAATCAACCCAAGCTCTTCCATTTTCTGAAAAGTGAATCACTTGAAACATAAACTGAAAACCGTAAGCAAAAATCTAAAAGAGTTTTATAAAATACCACCTACCATACATACAATAAACATATAGCGGGCCCCGCCCGACTTCGGACCCCATTTAGCATCGGGCCCACTCGGTCATTGAGTTGAGCTCGGTAATAGTTTGGGCCCCGCCCAGTATGCATATAACATATACAAATAAACTCATATACATGCAATATAAATACATAGCATACTAATAGTCATCGGGCCCCCGCCCGCCATCGGACCTTAGCCCGAAATTCATATAAACACATACACATGCAAGAGTCATGAAGACAGCTAACATACTATCATAGCATAAACATGGTCCGGAATTCGTGCCTTCGACCCACTAAACCCAGTAAGGAAACTCACCTTGATCGGCTAATAACTAAATCTTCCACTCGTTGTTGCTGCGAACCTGCTGGGTTATAAGTAGTCTAACACTCCTAAGGTGTTCATGCAACACTAAATGCCTTGGATCTATGTTTTCACTAATTATACATGCAAATGGTTTCCAAGGTTTTAAACCAACAACTAGCATGCATTTGACATAAACCATATAAAATACTAGTTAGAATAACATACCTTTTGATGGATCTTGAAGTGTTGATGTATTTAGCCTTAAAGAGCTTAGCCCCAATAGTGTGGAAGTCTCAAATGGAATCACAACACATCAAGGACAAAGGTAGGAGTTTAGAGAAAATCTCCATGCACACACACTAGGGGTGGCACTTTTAGGTCATCATATATGTATTTATATGTGTTGAATTCTAAAAGTCATGTGTAAAACCCAAACCCATACCCATGGGTTTTATGATTCATGGTTCATGTGGCCCAACTCTTTATGTATCCATTCATAAACTTGGTCCAACATGGATCATAAGCCCAACACATATAAATATAACTAATTAACATAATTAGTCCTCATATATTTAATTAGTCTCTTTTGATCACTAAATTAATTCAAAATTAATTCTTGAACAATGCTAATTAAAACACATGATTTCATATTAATATATTATAACTTATAATATATTCATAAATCATATCCAACATCTTCTCTCAAAAGTCCACCATAACAAATTGCCCTGATGATATGCAACCCAAATGGACCATGCTACTCTCGGGTCAAGTACATACCAATAATAGTTATGGGCTTAGACATATAATTCAACACTCCCCCACTTGGATAAGTCTAAAACTTTTATTGCAAGTACCACTTCATAAGCTGACTAGAAATCGTAGTTCTTAAAGTCGTTGTCGAACTCTGAACAAATCAAATGACGTGTCCATTTGATAAGTGATCATATATTCCTCAATTCTAGATATCATATAGACTAAGACATGGATTATAATCATTCTCTCTGTCCATTTGTTGTTTCCCGATTTTTGATTTATGACAACTGACTAATTGAACAAATCAAATCAGTCCAGGCTTGGCTACGCACTTAGGGGTATCATCACTAAATCATCGAGGGGCCCACATATATCGCTTTTATCCTTATGAGGTAAAAGGAATGGATAAACTTTGACTCATATGCTTGAAAGGTTTATACTCATAAAGATCCAAACTTTAAGACTTTATAACCCCAACAAGGACCAAATATGAAGCTCAAAGGTTCTAGAGTAACTTGTACTCACAAGAACCACCACAACGAGACCAAAACCAACTGGCTAGATCAACATGAAACAGTAATCAAGGTTGAGACTTTATACCTCCAGAAGTTAGATCTAGGTGAGCAAAGCTTGTATCCAAAAGCTCTAAGTCAAGCACTGACTCTTCAAGAAGTTCCTTCATTCTCTTCAAGCACCAAAACACAAAAAAATCAACATGGAGCTCAAGAAATACACGAATGGGGGCTAGGGTTTCGTTCTTAAGGTTGGAGAGGATGGAGGCTGGAGAATGGAAGAGGTTTGGGTCCATAATGATGCTTATAAAGGGACCAAACCCTAAAAAGAGCTTTTGAAACAACCCAACGAACGCCCAATGTCCCCTTAGGGAAATCCTAATGTTCCCAAGCTATCTCGTTTCCATTTTCCTTTTGAACATCATGCATACCCAGTTTGGCCCAAAACCCCTCTAACTTTGAATGGTCATAACTTTTGCTTATACCTTTTCGATGTTCTTTATATATACGAAAAGGTAACGAGAAGCCCTAACATTATTTAATTTGAAAACAAACCGAACTTAAATCCAAAATTCATAAAAGTCTTGAACCGATACCTTACTGATACCCTTGGGATCTAAAGTACAAAATAAACCCTTTCATCACATAACCAACATCACCCACATGCAAATGGGTTTAAACATTTCCTACCCAAGGCCCTAATCCTTATAATAACCGATGATCAGGCCATGATCCCGAATAATAAAGCGATCCAAAACTGAGTGTTACAAAAACATAACTGAAAATTCAACTAGAAGTCTTTGGAGTAGCTCATACCCACCAAGATCTAAACCTTTTTGGTTCAAAGGGGAAATCTAGCCTCAACCAAGAATCTAAAGAAACTGAAGGAAATATTTGAGCTTTATACCTCTATGTGGTGCTAAAAGAGTAGCAAATGTTGGATCTAAAGTCTTGGAGACAAGGCTTTCTTCTTGAACCACCTTCTTCACCATCAAAGAAGCTCAAAATCTCACTAAAAAGCTCAAGAGGTTCAAAAATGACTAGGGTTAGCTAAGAGGGCCGAAATGACAGTGGATGAGGAGGTGAGAGAAGGTCTTGGGGTCATAATTGGGTTTAAATAGTGCACAAACGCTAAACAATATGATTTTGGTCTGAGCCACGTACGCCAACATACCAAGATGTATGAGCAGCGTATGCACCCGGAGCCCCCTACGCCCAATCTAATACGAGTTACGCCCCGTATACACAAAAAGGTCAAGATTTCAATCGTGGGGACCAAAAGTGTCATAAACTCAAATTCCAAAGGTTAAAAACCAACCTGATTGATTTTGGATGTTACACGAACGGAGGTAAGAATTAATGATTTTATTAAATCATAACTTACTCATATGGATTCCTTTTTCGACAAATTTTTTCCTAAGTTTTATATCTTGAGGAGTACTACGAAATTCCTTTTTTGCACTTTTAGTCAAAACTCAACCTATCTCTAAGTACCGTTTTGATGTAATTAATTTTATCTACGCGGTTGATTTCTATTTTTATAAAATCCATAACTCTCTCATCCGAAGTCGGATTTTTACGAATATCATACCCTTGATATCACGTTAACGGGTACTATCAAAGTATGTTAACCGAATCGGAAAATGTCACAACTTTTTGATCGCCAATTTTTAGAGCATAATGGATGATTTTTAGTAAATAAACATAATAGTATATCTGATTCTTATTATCCTAAACATTGAAGATTACAATGCTTTCTATTACATTTATTTTCCTATTATTTCCTAACGGTAACTAGTGACGAAATTTCTTAGGGTTGTCATAGTATAACTGTAGATATTATGCTTAGTTTTAAGCTATGATCTTATGTCTAAATATTATAATACCTAATAATGTAGGAGTAGGTGTTACCTAGATGTTATAATGGTCAAATCCCTAGAAAACTTTAATACATAGGAGTAATGCTAGACAAGATTTAGGATATGCAAAGTACGTAGTTGTTACTCTACCAAAATATCCTGTTAAAATAATTATAATTATGGTGTGTGTGTATATATATATATATATATATATATATATATATATATAACAGTTTAGATATATCAGATAACTAACAGATTATAGATATAATTATAATATATATATATATATATATATATATATATATATATATACAAAAATCATTTGATGATATATACCCGGGAGAGGTATATACAAAGATAGTGTGATGCGTGTGTGTGTGTGTGTGTATATATATATATATATATATATATATGTATGTATGTATGTATGTATGTATATGCATAGGGGTAATTATGGTAAGATAAAAGATTAAAAGATAAAAAATAAAAGTCTAGGGTTAATGCGTTAGTGAGATGGTTATTCATCCAAAATCCTTGATTAAATTCGACATATCCTCAATTCCTATAATCATTTGTCTTGTGAGATCTAGGAAGTTATGTATACATCTATACAGGGCCATGACAACCTCACGTACGATTTCTAGCTACAATCTCGACAGGATAACTTCCATATAAGTTATTATTCGACATCCGATGAAGCGTCGTAATTTGGGGTACATTTACGGTCATAACGTCGATTTTAAGGGCTCATGATAATACATTAATAATTGCCTTAGAGTTTGGATTACAATTAGGGACGCCTGGTATGGTAATTAAAATATGTTAGGATTTTTAGATATCCTAAAAGATAGTAAATTTGGATTAACAAAAGATATCCCAATTAAAATATGTTAGGATCGTTAGATTCCTAAAAAGATAGTAAATTAGGATTAATAAAAGATATCCTAATTAAAATACGTTTGGATCGTTAGATATCCTAAAAAGATAGTAAATTATGATTAATAAAAGATATCCTAATTAAAATACGCTAGGATCGTTAAATTATAAATATCATAAAAAGATAGAAAACTAGGTTAATAATTAAGAAAGGTTTTGTCAAAGAGAAGGATTCTTAAAAATATTCAAAAATAAAAACTTGTGCACTTACCAACGCTATGTTGACTTTCAAAATACATGTATTTTGAGGAAGATGAGTGTCTCACTGGTAAGAAGGAGGTCTGCAAGGGAGTTGTTGATGTTTAGTATCGTTTGTTTTTAGGAGTTTGTGTATGTTTCAAAAACAATGTAATCCTTCAAAAATCAATAATAAATAAATGTTTAAAATATACCTTTGTGTTTGATTGTACCTGTTGTCGAGATCCAATTATCCCTATGTTGCACTGCCCGGTGTTTCCGCCAATGGTTGGGCAGGGTGTGACACACGTGTCGCGATCTCTGTGGAACGTTATAAATGCGTCACGCCCCTTGTCGATGTGCGCGATTGCGGGTTGCTTTTTATGTTTTCTTAAATAATTCATAACTTCTTCATATAAGCTTCATTTTTATGTATTTTATATCAACAAGTAGGTATCGATGAGATCTGCAACTTTCATTTAGATTTCTTTGGCTGATTTTGACTTTATTTTTAAAGCTATATTTTTACAGGCTTAGTGTAAGATACACGTTTTTTGAAATCGCGTTTTAAGTAAATAATATTATGAAATATTATGTGAATTTGAATGTTGACTTCTAACATATAGTTTTTACTAGAATTAAAGTAAAACTATATTTAGAATCATTCAGAAAGTATTGGAAGTCTTATGAGATTCCAATCAAATATCAAATAGTGAAATTTAACGAAAATATAAAATTTGGAATAAGTAAGTTTTTATTATTGAAAGTTGTATATAATCTCATTAGAAACATTTAGGCGAAAACCTCATCGAAATCTGAGTTATAACGAAAAAGTTATGGCCAATCGAAGATCCGCGATAAAATCGGCACGGCGCCGAATGACGTAAAAAGTGAGTTTTTGATAAACGACTTTTTAGCCTTATTAATCTAAATGAAAGTCGTAGTATTCGTTAAACCGAAAAGTTCGATAAAAAGAACGCCAAAATCTGACTCCGTATGAGGAAGATATGATTTTTCGAAGTTTCAGCTTAGCAGTAGACAACTAAAAACTCGAATTTTAGATTGAGTGATTTTTAGCCGATACAACCTAAATGAGAATTGAAGGTCTCATCATTAGCAATACAACGGTAAAAAGTCTGACGAAAACAGACGTCGAATGAAGAAGTTATGAATTTTTAACGGATTACCAGTCCCGGTCTGTTAAAAATAATAATATAAAAATAAATTCAAAATTTTCAGATGAAGTCTAAACGAAATTTGTAGAGCATAATTTTCTCTATGCGTGCATATAACGAACGTCAAAAACGGAGCCCGTATGAGAAAGTTATGGATTTTACAAGATTGGGCACATTTTTCGATAATTTTCGCATGAATAGAGTTCGATCCACGTGGCGTCTTCTGATTGGACTGCAACCTCGCGTGGCACCCGCTGATTGGTCTGAAGTCGTCACCTTTTTCCCCATTGGACCAAAGCTTGGTCCACTTAGGAGCTGGCATCTATTCGAAGTCACGTGATCTCGCATGCGCCTTCGTGTTCGACCCACGTGTAGACTCCTGATTCGACTGAGGCAGCCGACCCGATCCGAAGCCAGAATCCGCGTCATCCGACCAATGCGAAGCGAGCACCTGTTCGTCCGAACCTCGCCCTGCTGCCACCTGGTCCGAGCCTCGCAGCCACCTGCCCTCACCCCTCGCTTCGGATCCGAGGCTCGGACCTATATAAGGGGTGCGAGATCTCCCAGTTAGATATTTGAAATTTGGCATTTTTCACCCTTGTTCCATATTTTCTTACCTTCCGACTTCCCCCGATGCCCCGATACTAATTCCAAAGCCCGAAACACACCCCGAGACTCCCGAGAAGCTCGAAATTTTTTATCTCTTCGGTTTTGAAGCTCTACCATCACAGAGCTCGGTTATCAAGAAAACTCCCGGTTTTCAACGAAGAAAGTGATATTTAAAGCCGAAGTGTTGCCCAAATTAATATTTTAGCCCCCCGTTATTTCACAGTGAGTTTAATATATAGGAACGATTATATGTTATGTGTTATATGTGCTACGTATTTTTCAGTGTTATTATTTCGGGTTATTTTCCCGTGTTATTTTTATTCGCTATTTTTAATGGAAAAGAAATACCTTTGACCATGTGATCAGTGAAAGGACTTAGATTCACGTTGGTACTGGTATGTAGCCTATGGCCATGTAGAACATGTCTCCGTAAAAGAATGATTTATATTCTATGGTATTGGCAGAAGGTTAGACAGGGCTATAAGCCTGAAATCTACCAAAATGTTAATCCAAAGTTGTATGTCTTCTGTGTCATTTGGGCCAAAGCTTTATTGATGTATATCAAGTATGGAAATTGTTATGTCTCATTGATTGTATATCTTTGAATCAAATCAATGATTGATATGGAAAGTTTGTCACATGATTCATATATGCCCTTGTTGTTCCTTGTTCCTCTTTGCTTCTACCATATTGAAGTATATATATGACATAACGTTATATTGTATCTATTATTGAACTCACTAAGCGTCACCGCTTACCCTCTCAATGTTTAACAAATTGCAGGAGATAAGCATCCAATATAGTTATATACTGGTAGAAGATTTTTGAATAGTTTGAAACTATTATATCGATAGAAGCTTATGAATAGTTTGAAACTATTGTATTTTGCACTCCCATATGTATAAAATTATAGAATCCTAGGAAGTTATGTAATATATAACAGTTTAAAATAGTCGGTTTGTATCAAGTAGTTTGTAACCTCTTTATCAATGTAAAATATTGTTTTTATGAATATCCAAGTAGCATGTTTTGGAGTAACTAAATTGTTAAGTATGAAAGTTTTGGTCATTAATAAATACGAAAGTGAGGGTCTTTCACTTAGACTGTTAAAATCCGTGTAAAAATCATAACTCTCATGTGATATATGTCATCGACTGTCTTTATATCGATGGATAGGTATGAATGAGATCTTCAACTCTCGTTTAGATTGTTTTTCTTAACAATCAATCGTTATAAATTTGGATATTAGTGTTGCACATTGTTGCGCCGAAATTTAGAGTAATCACAACTTCCTCTCATGAAGTTGTGGGCGTTATAGTTAACAACCCAAAATAGCAACATACTATTAAACTGATTTTAGACACGCGTGTTTCCCAAAAGCACGATCATGGAATTGCCTAATTTTTATTATGCATATAAATAGCACTGATAGTCTTTTTGTCGCCCTAACTTGGTTCCAAACGTCTCTATGGTGAATATTTGAAGCTTATGAGTGAAGAATGAATGTTTACTAAGATAAATCATTAAGTACTTATTTTAATAATTTGTAATCAATTTTTAGCCATGTCAGGCTAAAAATCATAGATTCCAGTTACGCATCGACTCAAATTTTTCGTGCAAGTGATCATTAGGCTTGATTTCTTTATTGTGATTTCTGTCTAGTTTAATCCGTTTTGTTTTTAAATCAATGTTTGATTAGAAATCAATTTTTGTTGGCCGCTTAATTGATTATAGATCATTCCAGCTAACTGGTTGTCATGATTAGTAATTGTTTTAACTAACCAGTAACAAGTAACAATTATTAGATTGGTTCGATGCTAGGATTTAATTCTAATATAAACTGATCGAACAAGTTTTTACACTTCCGAGCATTTGAGAAGTATTGGACGTTGCTTTGATTTTTACATAGTGTTTTATTGCTTCTTTTCTAAATTAATTAAGAGCTTGTTTAGTTAACTTAGTAAAAAGTAAGGTTTAATTCGAAGAGCTTATTTTGGTTAAAGAATTTAGTAAAAGAAGATTATTAGAACTTGTTAATGATTTTTAGTACTGGTTTAGATAGTGCACAATTCAAACAGTCAAGTTGAATGTTATTTGCATGATTAGGAGAGTCATTGCGGAACTGAAATTGCTTTTAATCATTTGAATTTTCATAAGTTATTAGTTTCATTTTTATAAGTTTTCATTTAATATTAATTTTAATCATCATCCCCCCTTTTTTAATTTACTATGAGATTATTGTGTACCTTACGCAAGAGTGCACAAACTTTAGGACGTGTCCCTATTGATCCGACCTTGCGTTATACTACCCCTTAGTGAAATTGAACAATATTTTTATACGTATTTATTATTTATTTACGCAGTTACGACACATCTTAACACACACCCATTATCCCTTGATTAAATATTACTTTTGCCATCCTACGTCGGCTTACAGTGGTCCACAGACTACTTGATTCCCTCACGATTTAAACATAAAAAGAAGAAAACTTATCCAAATACACAATAAATATCAAATGATCAGGAAAGTTTGATTGTCGAATATAACCCAAAAAAGTGCTAACATCATTTGATCGATCTCTCCAATTGATAATCGCAAAACCCTACGTAGATATCATACGTGACCGGGACACAATCAATAAGCAATAATATAAATGCCAACCTGAACGTTGATCGGGAACTAGCAACGACTATTCGGTTAGTAACTATGTACTCACACACATTTAGTATTTTTGATATATTGTTATTCGACCATATACACAATAAAATGAAACTACAAGGACACTTCTTATAGTATAAACAAAACTTGGACTAAATATGTAATATGCACACTATACTAGAAAGTAGAAAGATTATTTCTTTAATTTAGTATTTATATAGTTTGATTGTTTAATAATACCCAAGTCTAGAAGTAGATTCTTTTTCTATAAAAATAATTTCCAAATATTCCTCCATCCTCGTTGGTCCCGAGTGGGTCACTAGAATGAAGGAAAAGAATTTAAATTCAATAATGTTCAAAAATAATAAATGGTCAAACTAGGGCTATAACGGAAAAACATTAAAGTAAAAGTGTTTCCCTTTTAAATTGTGGAATTAAAATATTTGATTGATCAAATGTTTTTTTCTTTGATTTTTATAAATTATGTAATATGTCTACAATTGATGCATATTTTCTAAATAAGTTCCAAATAAGGTTTATTTAAAAATAAGAGATCAATCGTTATGTATATTTGTTATTGTCATGGCTCCATCCAAAACCCCCCATGTAATAAGTATTTGTCATGTACGATCCTAATCTAAATATTTATCTCGTTGAAAAACTGGGAAGATGTTATTTTGGAATTTCAATTTTCAAGTTATATTTAACATTTATAATAGAGAAAAGTGAAATTGTTATTCAAAGGATTTTATAATTTATATGTTTCACATTGATCATAATACTAGTTAATAAAGATGTTACTAGTAATATTTATTAGGAGAGATTACATAAATAAAAAAGTATAATGGAAATTCAATTTTTTAATTGGAAAGAAAAACAAAATTATCTAGCTTATTCATTGAATAAGCTCATTTCTATTTAAAGTAGTCTCAAACAAACAAATGCATATGATTTAGTCAATATATACGAAAAATACCATTCAATTTTAAAAAGACTCATTTGATATAACATATATCTATACAAGAAAGTCTTATAGAAAATTGGTAAAACATTTAACTAAAGGCAACTCCGTCAATAAATACTAAATATGAATCTCATCTTTATTTAAAACATATACAAGTTAATTTTCTAGTTTCACTCATCAAAAGTTACAACTAAAACTTACTAGGATTAGTCTTTCGAAAACAATAAAAATTGAAATGACATAATTTTACACAAAGTTAACCTTACAATGTCTAGTGTAGTCTTTAGTAATATGAAAAACAATAACATTAATAAAAACATCAATGAATGTCATGAAAAAAGAGAAATAAATTTCATTTGAGTTCTATCTACATGTTTCACATTCAGCAAAGGAGAAATGAATTTCATTGTTTCTAGATCAAGAACTATGATACTTAGTCCTGGTCTTCAAAATTATATATATATATATATATATATATATATATATATATATATATATATATATATATATATATATATATATATATATATATATCCTTAAAACATGTATGTAAGACCGTTCATTCATGTATTTACAACATGATTGTGAGATTGTTTTGTGACACCCAAACCAGATGAGTTTATATTATGCATTGTAACGCCCGTAGATCAGAGCTAGTCAATTTAGAGACGATAAGCGTCAAAATTGACATTTTGATAAAAGATTATTTAGAATGAATAATCTTAACTAAGTTGTAGTATATGTTACAAGGATTCCGTACATATAAAGAACGCCGAAATCCGAGTTATAACGAAGAAGTTATGACGTGTCGAAGTTTCGCGACAGAACCGGCACGACACAGCGCGACGTAAAAAGTTAATTTACCTTAGAGCGATATTTAGCCTTAGCAATCTAAATGAAAGTCGTAGAATACGTTAAACCGTGAGCATGCATAAAAAGAACGTCCAAATCTGACTTCGTATGAGAAAGTTATGATTTTTCTAAGTTCCGACTTAGCAGTATGTAGCCCGAATACTCGATTTGAGACCGAGCGGTTTTTAGCCAAAACAATCTAAACGAGAATCGAAGATCTCGTTAATTGTAATGAAACGATAAAAAGATAGGCGAAAACGGACATCGGATGAAGAAGTTATGAATTTATAACGGAGTTTTCCTGTTCCGGCCTACTAAAAATAAATAATAAAAATAAAGCCAAAATTAGCCGACGGAGTCTAAACAAAAGTTGTAGAGCGTAGTCTCACCTACGCGGGGATATAAATAACGTCGAAAACGGAGTTCGTATGAGGAAGATATGAATTTTTGAAGTTTATTAAATATTTTCGATATTAAATTTAAATATAAATTTTCGATATTATCCAAGGGGGGAGTCATCGGGCTTATCCAGGTTACGCCCACCGTAAATCGTGAATCCAGACCCTATAAAAGGGAGTCGAGTGCAACCGATTCATTTGCTCATTTCTCTTCTTTCTCTCGCGTTTTTGCATCGTTTTTCGTGCAAGAATTATCCCGAAGCCCCGATATCATTCCCGAGCCCCGAAGCAATTCCCGAGGCCCCAAAGATCCCGCGAAGTGAAATTCCCGAGCCGAAGCTCTTCCCGCGAGGAGCCCGGTTTTTGTGAAGATCTTCCAGATCTACCGAAGAATACTACTTTTACAAGCCGTAGTGCTGTCCGATCATCTTCTGATCAAGTGAGTGTATAGTTATTTTCTTCTAACACATAAATATAAAGTATTAGCGATGAAATACGTGCTATGTGTTATATATTATTTTTCTATTTGAGATGGGCTTGGAATTAATGTTTTTATACGGGTGTTAAATGATTTAAACTGTGTTTGTATTTATATCTACAAAAATGTTGGGTAGAACATGGTAGAATGGAATAGTTGATGACGATGTGACTCCGTGCCTATTGAGTAAGCCTTGGTGACGATGTGGCTTCGTGCCTATTTGATAAACCTTGGTGACGATGTGACTTCGTGCCTGTTGTGTAAACCCTGGTGACTATGAGACGTAGTGCCTATTGTGTAAACCTTGGTGACTATGAGACGTAGTACCAATTGTATGAACCCTGGTGACTATGTGACGTAGTGCTTGTTGTATAAACCGTGGTAGCAAATGAACCTTGTGCCAATTCCTTAGGTAAATCCTTAGGAATGAATGAATGAAGGATAGTGGATTCTTAGGGTAAACCCCTGAGAAAATAAAGGAGATATGGGGATGGGTATTTGGGTTGATTGTTTGATAATTGAATATAATAAATGTATTATTGTGGGTTGAAAACCCTATATGTTCACCAGACTCCCAAGCTTGACCCACTCAGTTTTCTTTGCATTACAGGTAACGGCACAAGGGTATAAGTTGGTGGACTTGACGAGAGATTTTGGATTATAGATCAGTAGTTATAAATAACTGTTGTAAGGTTTATTTTATATTGTTTATGCTTTTGGTCTGTATCGAACATGACATCCCGATGTTTTATTATTTAATAAAAATACATTCTCTTTGAGAAATATTTTGATAAATGGTTATCATTTTTTTGTTTTTGGGAACAAATTCCGCAACAGTTTTCTTTAAACGATTACTCTGATTTAAAAAAAACATAAACAAATTGGTCTTTTCTGGCCGTGAAATTTGGGGATGTCACATGCATGTTTAAGTTCTAAAGGCTGGATTTTGTGTTTTAGCCCCTTCTACGACATGGTGGATGGCTTACCACGACATGGTAATGACACATCACCACGACGTTATATTCATTGAGGTTGTGGCAAACCTTTAGAAGAATCGGATGTGGGCTTTTGAGCTCTGGAGATTAAGGGTTGAAACACGAGTATTATGTCTTTTAGCCACCACAACACAACCATGGTGTTGGCATTGGTGCGTTGACTCTATTGTTAACTTTGACCGTGGACCATTGACTTTTGACCATATTGACTTTTGGTCAACTTGAGGGTTTTAGGTTGTAGACTGATGTTTGATCTCTAATTAATGTTTAGGTGGTTCGTAGTGCCAACCTTTACTTTTTTGTGAGTTGTAATGTTTGTCTGCTCGACCGTGATGTGAGTTTTCTCACTGTCTTGCTTATGTCATAGTTGTTGTGCATGCTAAACTAGTTAAGTATTGTTTGTTGATTGTTGGTATATGTATTTTTGGGTTGATATAGACCCGTTGATGTAGGTTGATGTGGACCAGGGGTTGATGCAGACGCGTTCGGTTGAAGCACACTGATTTTGTCAATATAGACTCGTGGTTGATTCGGACCAGGGGTTGTTATAGACCCGTTGCTATTATGTATAGTATACGTGTTGTATTTGATATTTTGGGAAACTTACTAAACTTTGACTTATAGTTGTGGATTAAATATTTCATGTACTTCAAATGATTGTGGGAAGATGAAGGCGTGAGTGTACACACACCGACAACTCCATATTTTGTGATTCCGTATTTATGATCTTACTTTAATTTTGAGATGTAAACTTTTAGAACAAATGGTTTTTATGATGTTATTTATGAAAAATGTTTTCTTTATCTGAATTAAAAATCAAAATTTTGGTTGTGAAAATTGGAACGTTACATGTATATTCTTTTAGTTTTCTTTATATGAAAACTCTTTAAATCACATCATGTTTCCTGTATAGTTGTATTTATATACATGATCTCATTATTTGGTAAACATTTAGGGTGTGTTAGGCTCACGGATTTTGAATGAATTTGGAGGAGTTGGAATGTAAATTCCAATAAAATTTGAGTTTGATTGACAACATCGAATGAATTGAAATTCTTTAGATTCCATTAAATTCATTATTGAAGTAATTGTCATTTTTTTTTACAAAATGCAAAGATTTTAAATTTCATTTTTTATATTTTATTATAAAGACAAAAATGTCATCTCACATGTTCTTTATTTTATCGATAATTCATCAAACCAAAATATATTATTATCATCTCACCCACCCTACTTACCTAATCTTTATACCCACCCACACCGCACCTAAAAGCCCCCGACCTCAACCAACTATGTCATTACCCCATTCCACACATCCAACCGACACGTGTACATACATTTACACCTACACCTATACGCACATGCTTACATATATCTACACCATCACCAACAAGCCCACACAAATGTCGAAGCCCACCCGACCTCTCCCCATCCACACATATGTTAAAAAGCCCACACCAATGTCAAAGCTCACCCAGCCTCTCCCTGTCCACACATATGTTAATACTCACACATCTATCCCACCCATCCCACCACTATACTCATCAACAACAAGCCTATGTCGACGTCGTCGCCCACACTAACACTATACATACACAAACCTCGCCCCACCTTACCCCACCCACCCTACCCCCACCCCACTCACACCCACACTCATGCCCTACCATCACTCCATACCACCCATACACACTCGATCACCCTCACACCTACACCAACAAGCCCACATAGGTTTGAGTGGGTAAGAGTTTAATTAACAAAATTTTATCATTTTTATTAAAAAAAATAATAAGTTACTAAAATCCAATAAAAGAGTATTTTGGTCATATACTCATATTATATATTTTATTTTCCAATTCTTTTAACAAAAACCAAACATAAAATATATTTAATTATATGTCAACCAAACACATAACATATTCCAATTCCTTCAAATTCAATTTCATTTGGCAGATTTCATTCATTTCAAAAATATTTTATTGCTTTAGGAACCAAACACCCCTTATATTATAGTGTGTTCTGAGAGTTATATGTGTTTATGTATCATAATGATTCCATAGGTACCTCAAAAGACTAGAATATGACTTACATAAGATGTATATATCAAGTTAAAGTATTATATATGCATTATGTATAATCGTATATCATAAATTAATTTACCAATAATAAATGAATATACAATAATACAAACGGCACTTGTAAGAAAATATGAAAATGAAAAAATAAAGAAAGAAATAACAAGTCAAGAAAAGCATAGGCCACACTGAAGGGTTCAATTTCAAACACAATACATTTGAACCGTTTGAACCTAATATTGGTCCAATGCACCATTCCATTGCCTTTTGAAGACTTGGACTTTTGAAACGAACGGTTGGTCCAATACATTTGAACCATTTGAACCTTATATGTTATTATTATTATTATTATTATTATTATTATTATTATTTTAATTAATATTTTGTTTTCTTCTTTAAAATGGTTTTTATTTTAAAGTTAATGACATGTAAAATAAAAGTATTTTAAATCAATATGTAGTCTTTTAAATTAACATTTAATCATCCGTGATTGTAATAAACTAAATGAATAAATATATTTGAAAACATAAACTTTTGAATAAAATGAATAAATATAGTTGAAATCATAAACTTTTGAATAATTGTTTTAAGTTTTTGATAATTAGATTTCTCATTCAATGCGAAACTTGCAAGTTGTAACACAATGTTTTACAATAAAGTAATTATTGGTACACGTTTTTTACATACAGTTTATTAAAACTGTAACAAAGTTTGTCTTTACTAAATGAGAATAAAAAAGAAAGGTAGATCGGAAAGCATACATGTCCATTTCGCTGAAGACAGCATTCCGTCACCTTTTGCAGACTGGACTTTTAGGCCGGTTTGGTCGGTCATTGGATATGTCCCACTTTTTTTTTTTGTCTTAAAAGGGTCATGACACTATAAATGACCACATTACCCCTTGTAAAGCTATTTATATCCGTAAATGACCAATTTAGTAAATACAAAAAGTGATGGACAATTATTAGAAAATTCACATGCCAAAAGCCCATAAACCTCGAGTCTGAAAGCAGCCATGATTATTCTTTCATTTTTAACTAGGGTTTGGACCGTCTGTACGATTTGCGGAAGCCTCAACATGTTCAAAAACGAAGATCGACACCATACATATCATGGAGACGATTAAACTATATAAAGTGGTGCACAAAAATATCAAAATAAAATTTGGATACAAATAATTATGTATGAAGAAGGCGGACGAAAAGAAAACTTGAAATTATATCTTAAAGAAATTGATAAAAAAAGATTATTAAAAAAATATGTAAGGGATCAAAATGTAACTTTAAAATATAATAGGGATCAAATCGTAATGTATTAAATACAAATAATTTAACTTTAAAATTATGAAGGATGAAAAAATCAAGTTATATATTGTCAAGCATGCATTATTAACTTTAAAATCGTAATGTATAAAATACTAATAATTTAACTTTAAAATTATGAGGAGTGAAACTGTTGAATAAAAATTAATTGAGAGGAAAAAATTATAAATATGAAAATCTTCTATGACTAGAACCTAAATGGTTATTTCCATAAAACTATTGTTTTACATTTAATAATGCATGCTTGACAATATATAATATGATTTGGTTTTAGTAAACTTGGATTTGGAAATAGAAAAACGAAATACAAATCGTCGCAACATCATAGAAAAAGAAAAGGACACGACAGCACAATCGACGGATAAAAATAGAAGTTAAGATAAATAGTGATGCGCCTCACGAATCGATTTTGGTAATATATATATATATATATATATATATATATATATATATATATATAAAAGTTATTAAGATAATTAACTTTTTGATTTTTCATATTTGGATAACTATTTTTTTATACATCTAGAAAACAACTTTTTAGAAGTGTTCACATAATGACAATTATGATCTGCTGTAACATGTTACATCTGGTCAGAATGGTTATATGTAAATACTTTCAACAAGTTCGTTACCTAAACGTTATAAAAAAATAGTTACCCAAATATGAACAAAAAGAAAAGTAAGAGTAAATTACACGAATGATCCCTGTGGTTTGGGGGGATTTGTGCGTCTGGTTCCTAACTGTTTTTTTTTTTTTTTTTAAACTCGGATGGTCCATACTGTTTATTTTTATTGCGCGTTTGGTCCATGTCTTGCCTTAAAAGATTATTGTGTCCTTATTAATTTATTGAGTAAATTACACGGATGGTCCTTATGGTTTGGGGTAATTTGCACGCTTGGTCTCTAACTTGTTTTTTTAACTCAGAAGGTCCCTGCTATTTGTTTTTGTTATGCGCTTAGTCCATACTGTTTATTTTTGTTATGCGCTTGATCTCTGTCTTACCTAAAAAGACTATTATTTAAATAGAGAAAAATAGTGGTCGGGGTAGGTAAGGTAAGATGGTGGGGTGCGGTTAGGCGTGTGTTTATTTAAATAAATTAAAAAATCAAGGGCAAAATAGTCCTTTTAGGTAAGCCAGTGACCAATCGTGTAATAAAAACAAATAGTAGGGACCTTCTGAGTTAAAAAAATAAGTTCGCACCAAACACGCAAATTACCCCAAACCATAGGGGCCATTCGTGTAATTTACTCTAATTTATTTTTTAATTAATTTTCATATTTATGTATTTATTTTTTTATATATTTAAAATTATTAATAGACCTCACATATCTGTATCTCCTCACCCTATACCTGAAACCACATTTGAGAAATTTAATTTGGATCCCATCGGTCACCATCCCATATCTCTTCCTTTCCAACTTCTATTTCTTTTTCATCTTTAGTAACATCGACGTCTTCACAGTCTCTTCTTTTTCGGTCCTTCAACTCCGATTAACCAACACCACAACCTATTGTCTCTTCATCGAATTTTCCACCACCACAACCTAATGCATCACAACTTCTATTCCCTTTCCATCTTTTGTGGTGTTGGTTCGCTGGAGTTAAAGGATCGAAAAAAGAAGGGCGGTGAAGACGTCAATGTCACTAAAGATGGAAAGGAAATAGAAGTTAGGGAGGATGAGATATGGGATGGTGACCGGTGGGCCCAAATTAAATTTCTCAAATGTGGTTTTAGGTTTAGGATGAGGAGATATAGATATGTAGGGTCTATTATTTTTTAAAATATATAAAAAATAAATACATAAATAAGAAAATTAATTAAAAAAACAAATTAGTAAGGGCAAAATAATATTTTTAGGTAAGATGGGGACCAAGCGCACAACAAAAATAAACGAAAGAGACCATACGAGTTAAAAAAATAAGTTAGGGACAAACCCACAAATTCCCCAAACCCTAGGGACCATTTGTGTAATTTACTATTCGTTTTTGTTTTGTTCATATTTAGGTAACTATTTTTTTTGTGTACGTTTAGGTAATGAAATTTTTGGAAGTGTTCACATATGACTATTATGACTAGATGTAACCTGTTACAGTAGGTCATAATGGTTATATATGAACACTTCCAAAAAGTTCGTTACCTAGATATGTACAAAAAATAGTTACCCAGATGTAAACAAACTGAAAAGTTAATTAACCTAATAAGTCGAATTCCCTTTTAAAACTAAAAAGACTTAAACTCATATAATTCCAGTCGATCATTCCATATTGAATATTCAAAATCTTATACTTATTTAGGTGTTTAGGAGTGCTTTTCAATTATCTTATTGACTTTCTGAAAAAAAAATTCTTGGTTTTTGGAAAAAATCATTTTTTACATTAAAAGGTTGGTTTTTACCAAACACCTTTTTAACTTATTGAATTTTCGATAAGCCACTTAAAATTAGCAAGTCGTTTTGAAAAGCACTCACAAACACCTCTTATATTAGGGCAAATACAAGTAAGAAATAAAATACTTATGGTATTTTAATTGTACTTGTTTGTGCAAAAATTTTAATCAAAATATATAAAATGGCATATATATTAATTGTTTTGAACATTTGCTTAGTAAAAACACAAAAACCTGTAGGTTCCCATTTTCTGGATTGGATTGGTGCGGAAAGATAATATCAAAAAGATAATCGTCGTATGAACAATGATGAACATAAACATTTGAGTAAACTGTAATGGATAGATTGAGAGATATCAAATGTTACATGAACAACTCACATGGCTAGGGAGAATCCCATCCAAAACACTCTCTCTAATCTATGTCTACATGGTGCACACATTTTCAAAATGACCACTCACCTCCACTTTACATAGTAATGGAGGGAATATACTCATACAAGAGAATATTCTACAAAAGTGAATCACTCTTCATTATAGAGCATTTTAATGCTCCAAAAATCTCCCCCTAAATGCTGGGAAATGGTGTGGGTAAGACAGACAGTCAGATTCGGTAGGTCTGGTGCTGAAGTTTCTCAGAAAAGATGAAGCTATTGTGATCTCGGCATCTGGAAATAGGATCTCTAACATCAAAGAATCTAGAAAAGATGAAGCTGTTGTGATCTCCCAATATTCGAATGTGATCAGTCCTTAACAACCAATCATGTTCACAGTCTCCCCCACAACTATTGAACCGAAGAGCACAATGTCGAATAACACAATGTCTTCAATATTCCGAACTCGAGTGATAATGCACCAAAAAATCTATGAAGAGTAACCTGCTGAACATGTAAAACATCCAAAAGTAAAGTCCGAATAATAAATAACGTGAGTCCGAAGACATGGTCTAGCAATGCCAAATTTTTAATCGGAAGATCAAAAATAAGTGCCAAGTCGCATCGCTAAAATAATCTTTGTCTTCAAAGTATCACGAATCCAAACCCGAGAAATCATAAGATCTTATCTGGATGCAAACACAAATGAGACATACCAAAATTTAGAGTCTAAAGAAAAATAATCGTAATCCGAAGAACATCTAGTAATGCCAAAAATTCGATCTGTAAAGATCAAAAATGAGCGCCACATCACATTATAAAATTGATATCCGTCTTCAAATATATCTAACTTCAAAACTCCAATAATAAACTCATAATGGATGCTCATGATTCTCCCTTATTTTTGATCAACCATGCAATAAAGATAAAAAATAATCATGATACCGGGCAAGAGAATATATCGGATATGATGGAGCATCGCACGCTCCCCTTTGATGTGAGCATCTATCCGTAAAGACAATGATATTATTTTCTGATGATGGGTAGACTTGGTGATATATTGTCAAACTGAACAAACACTGCAGAATATATATGATAAATGCGTTGTTGAAGAACCATAATGCTGATAACTGAAGTGCAAACTCGAACTCACAAATGGAAATGGTTTCATCTTAGAAAATGTTTAGGTGGGGTCTCATAATGATACTTGATGTCACTTGGTCACATGGATTCAATTAATTCAGGTAGGAATTTAGTTCATAGGTCAAATGCATTAACTGATAAAAGCATCTCGAAAATGACAAAGGGTGAGTGATTTCGATTGGCAAGGAACAAAAAAGGCTTGAGTGAATCTGGTACCATAGTTTGTCTCTTGTGCATCGACAATTAAAGCAATACGCATGAGTGAGAGATTTTAGGTTAACTTATATGTGGAGGAAAAAAAAAGATAGCAAGAATTTTCGGCTGAGTTATCTCCAAACAATTGAGGTGGGACCGGACAACAAATGATGTGTCGCATAATGGTTGGATCGTGAACTTCACTTCCAAAGGATGAGAGTTTCGGAAGCATGTAAGACAGGCGCTAGTCATGAAGAAAAAAAAAAAAAAACATTGAACTTCCACTTTCTTGTCCCCAGTCTTGATTCACATTATACACCAAATTGATACACATGTATACACATTTCCACAAACTCGGTTATAGACTTGTACCACCCACAATAACCTTTATACGCTCGAAAAAATACATGCATCCAAGCTTGTACCAACAACTTTACTGAATTGTAATCCCAGAAAAATAATTTCCAAGTCATTCTAAAAACCATTTTATCTCGGAAATCATATCCATAACTCCATTTCATCTCGGAAAATGCATGCATATAGCAATTGTATCACAACTTAAACAACTTGTACATTCCAAAATAAATATCCAAACACTTTTAAAATTCATAACTTCCAAACTCAATTGTAACACCCATAAAATTCAAGCAATTTAAAACTTTTTAAACAATTCAAAACCCATTAGTCATTAAAAATGTTTTCAAAATAGTTTAATATCAGAGTATCCCAGAAACAAAGTCATAACAAGTGAGGAGCTGTACAATCACGCCTTTGCCTTGCCACGATTCCCTGATGTACCTGAAGCAATAAACTGAAACTATAAGCCCAAAAGCTTAGTGAGTTACCCCCAAAATACCGATACACATACAGTCCACATAACCATCAACAACATCATAACGTAACAAACTGAACAACATGTAATGGGTCCACAACTTTACAGATTGGATTACCCTTGGGCCCACAATGTGAGTCCGGATTGCCTACCGGGCCCATAGGTCGTATCTGGAATGCTCCTAGGGTTTGTTAGCTACCACACGGAGCAGTACAACCTCAACCCACCCCAAATAACATGTCGACATATAACACAACAAATGCACGTACAGATAATCACATAATACTACGATAGTCCAACAGATCTACCTAACTGGCATAACAACTAGCATGCAACTCTAGCTCATACTTAACATACTACCACTGTTAGGATGTCATATCCAATGCACATACCAATAATCAATAATATCACAGGTAGTCCTACAGGCCTACCAAACTAGCATATCCAATTAGCATTCATATCTAATACATACTTATCATAACAACTACTAGGATATTAATCCATTGGGTCGGCCTTGGTGCCTTAGACCCCTTAGTATAGTGAGGATAACTCACCTGGCAATACTAAAGTACCGCAGATACAACTCCAGTTGCTGGTTGACAAATTCTTGAACTGTCAATATCAAAAAATACCCAATTAATAATTGGGTCCCAAGCCCAAGGTCCAACTCACACTATAAAAGCCCAAAAGCCAAATGATTGGCCAAAGCCCAACATATGGCCCAATCTTCTAAATTGGCCCCAGACCTCTACATGGTCTTTCTTTATGGCCTATCCAATTATTACAATCCATTTCCCATGACCCATTATCACATATTCATAAAAGGCACAATTATGGCCCATCTATGGCCTAATTTTCCAAATTGGGCCCAAGTCCTCACATGGGCCTTACCCTAAATCCCATCTAATTACTTTGGTCCATTAACTTTTTCTTGGATGGCCCATTAATAGTCCAATCGCCAAATCCCAATAGGAAGGCCCAATTCAAGACCCGAGTGAGATTAAGGCTTTCTCATGAAATAGTGATTAAGGTTAAGTGTTTCTTACTTAACCCATTGAGGACTTAATCCATTAAGATCTTAATCCATTAAGTCTATTATTGCCTTAAGCTAGTTGCCAATGATTATTGATTATTGTTTTAGGTTTAATAAATGATTCTTGTGTGTGTGTGTGTGTCCCAAACGATTCCCACGATTAAGGTTTTACGCCCTTAGGGTTTTCCAAGCCCTAATTAGGGTTTCCCAACCCAATACTAGCCCATCAGTCCATTGGTTGGGCTTTTAGGTCACATTAGGCCTTATTGACGCATTAGGGTTCCATTGGGTCCACTAGGGTTTCTTTGGGCCCATTACGGCTTCATTGGGCCCACTTTGTCCAAGCACCCCAACGAATCCAAAAATGCAAACGAGACACATCGCCACCTGACACAATGGTCGGTGGTGGTTTAGACTTTTCTTTTCATTCTTCCTACTCTATTACGACTTTACAATGCAAATCTCAAAATAACACTCACACACACACACTAAGTAATCACACATACACCAACATAACCATCTAATGGCAGTAAGCGGCTGTTCATGGCGACATGAAAATGGCAGCAACAACAATAGGGCGTCCGGCAGCAGCAGCAATGCGAGTGGCGGCAACAGTCACGGTTTTGGAAATGGCAGCCACCACCTCACGGTGGTGGTAGTGTCTTCTCTTGGTTCGCAACCAAAATCTTTGACCAATCGCGAGATGAAGGCCCACGGACCTAAACCCCAACGTCATATATGCACCCACGGTGGTGGCGGCAGATTGCTTCTTGATTCACAGCCCAGTAACACGTCGCCTAGACAAGAGATGACGCGAATCGGTAACCCTTAGCCACCGGCTGTGGTAGCACTAATATGGCGAAACGGAGGAACGACGGTAGTCCCTCATCATAACAATGAATACAACAGCAACGCAAAGAAGAAGAAGAAGAAGAAGAAGAAGAAGAAGAAGAAGAAGAAGAAGAAGAAGAAGAAGAATATGGTGGCAACATTTGATCGTGGCTCGCTCACGGTGGTTCCCTTGGCGACCTTCGCTGATCAGACGACAAGACGGGAGGGAAGGGTGATAGCAGCGACGGTGGGGAGACATAAGGTGGTGATTGCGGCTGATGAGGAGTCCCTAGGGTTAGGGTTACAATGCATGCGTAATGCATTTATATGCGCCGTCCCTTCTCAAACTTTGTCCCACTTGACACTTTCAGCCCCTCCTTCCTTATTTTCTTTCAATATAAATCCCAAATTTACCATTTGACCCCTCCATGACAAATTCTTCCCAATATAGGTCCAAAATTTATCTTTTAGTCCCCAGCTTCCAAAAATCTTTTCAATCTAAGCCCTATATTTACAAAACAACCCCTGTCTTCAGTAATCCTTACAAAATAAATCTTAAACTTACACTTTAACCCCTAAAGACTTAATTCTTGTAAGTTGGATTCCCGAAACCAACACACCGCTAATTATTTAATTATTTAAAACGGGATGTTACAACTCTCCCCCACTTAAATTTGATTTCATGCTCGAAATAGTTTATTATCATTCCTTACACGCCAAACAACTTGAACTACTTGGCTACAATCCCAAGCATAACCCTAGCCTTTCCAAGGCAACCGCAACCAACCCTCACAGGGTTCTAAAACCTGAAAATAACAAATCCCTTGCAATATAATCACATTTACTCAATTCAAATCTGAATCTCGAGTTGGTCCGTCTCCTTGACAAACCGTCCACTCTGAATCCTTGTCAACTTCGTTGCACTTAGCTCCTAACTGGCTACTCAAATTCTGATAACCTAAGGCTCTCATCAGAAAACATAACCCTAAATCACACACTAGTACCTATAACTCTTTACTTGATAAGAGATTAGGTATTCCTTGTAGGGTTTTGAGCATTCTAACTCTCCTAAGGTGTACATGCAACCCTAGAAACCTTTTGGATCTATGTTTGACTAAGATGCATGCAAAATAATTTTTCCAAGGTTCATAATCCTATCTAGCATACATGGGGAACTTTTGAACATAAAAGTTAGCTAGAAAACATACCTTGTAGTAGCTTGGATTCCTTGAAACCTTGTGAGCCTAGCACCCCAAGTGTGATGCCTCAAATATCTCACACAACACCAAATGCTTTTGGAATAACTTGAGAGAAATGTCACACACTTAGAAATTGGCTATGCCCTCTCACTCTTTCTTAAGTGCCGATTTTGGTGAACATAAGGGTCCTTATATAGTGTGTTACAATTAGGGTTACACCATGTAAACCCTAATTGTCATGTCCTTTCATTTCCATGATCCATGGGTTATATAACCATAATGGAGCATCCATGGAGCATCCTATGGGTTTTAGCCCAACTTAATAATCCATGGAGCATTAGCCAACTATACAAGTATGAGTGATTTACACAAGCAACCCATATATTTAATTAGTCTTCTTTTGATCACTTAATTAATTCCAAATTAATTCTTGATCAATACTAATTAAATAATACTATTAATATATTAGAACTTATAATATTTTAATAAACCATAAGTGTTATTTCTCTCATTTTAGTCTATCCAAATGCATGATGCCATGCAACCCAAATGGACCATGCTAAACCGGGTCAAGTACGTACCAGAAATAGTTATGGACTTAGACACCTTATCCAACAGTCTCCCACTTGGATAAGTCTAATAACTATATCTGCAAGTATGAATTCAGGAACCGATCATCAATCGTAGCTCTTTCAAGGTTGCTCGGAACTGAGATGATGATGATACGCCATTTAAATAAGTGATCATATTATCCTCCGTTCTAGATATCAGCCGGACAAATTCATGGAACAATGTCTTACTTAGTTTCTAGCAGTTTGTTTCTCGATTTCCGATTTGTTTGACAAAGAACTTAATTGAACATGTCAATTTAGTTCTGACCGGGCCCGATACATGGGTCAACACAAAATCATCGAGGGGCCCAGATATCGCTTCTAATCCAAGAAGGAACAGATAAAATTCGACTGATATGCTTGTTCTACTACTTGTTAAATCACACACAAAAGCACGTTTTATGACATCGAGTTACCAATGCATTTTCGTACGATCAAATGCATAACCAACTCATAGGCAACAAATCATATCTCTAGGTTTGAAGACTTATATGATATTACCGTCTCACAATCACTCGAGATAAATTCCATGAAGTGATACCAGTGAGCGTGGGTTGAATCCAATACTCATAACTTATGAGCACTCATGAGTGTTGTAGCCATGTCCAACATCTTAGACCTCTACAACCAACTCATTACAGTCTTGTTTCATACCTACTTCCAACATATGACCGACTGTCGGGAATTTTAATAATATGATATACCGAACATAATTATTATGGAAGTCAAAACATGCAAAATGAAACGATAGTAAACAATTGACAAAAGATTGCAACACTTTACTCATAAATAAATACACCTTTTTTTCATCATCAAATATCAATTACACTTTACGCATTTCAAAGTTATCTAACTACTAAAACTAATATCATTCTTCAGCCCTATGCGCCTTGCATGTTGGAGATGCTTAACCTTCCCCAGTTCCTTCGTGAGGGGATCTGCTGGGTTCTCATCCAATGATACCCTCTTTGCTATGAGGAGTCATTCTTCTATTCGATGTCTGATGAAATGATATTTTCTATCGATGTGTCTTGATCTCCCATGATCCCTTGGTTCCTTCGCTAAAGCAACGACACTTTCACTATCACAAAAAATTTCCATAGGCTCCTTTATAGTTGGTACAACTCCAAGGTATCCAATGAAGTTCTTTAACCATAGTGCCTCCTTTGCTTCCTCGCTTGCCGCTATATACTCCGATTCGCAAGTTGAATTCGTCACTGTCTCCTACTTGGAACTTTTCCAAGTAATTGCTCCTCCGTTTAAGGTAAAGACCCAGTCTGATTGAGAGCGGAAAATATCCCTATCAGTCTGAAAGCTAGCATCACTATACCCTACTACTCTCAAGTAATCACTGCCACCGAGGGTAAGGACCCATTCCTTAGTCCTCCGCAGGTACTTGAGGATATTCTTTACCATGGTCCAATGAGCCTTGCCAGGATTCCCCTGATATCTGCTAACCATGTTCAGTGAAAAGGCCACGTCAGGACGAGTACATGTCATATCATACATGATCGATCCTACAACATAAGCATAAGGTACTCAACTAATTTCTACTATCTCTACTTGGGCTTTGGGTCTTACTCAATCTGGCGTTACTCTGGATGGGTAACTCTCCTTTCTTGGAATCTTGCATGCTGAACCTCTTCAGCACCTTATCCATGTAAGTACTCTAACTAAGTCCAATTAGTCTTTTACTTGGGTCTCTCAAAATCCTTATCCCTAGAATATAGGTTGCTTCTCCTAGGTTTTTCATAGCGAAACACTTCCCAAGCCAGGACTTCACTTCGTGCAAGGTTGGGATGTCATTTCCTATGAGTAGTATGCCATCCACATACAATACCAAAAAGCTAACTGTACTCCCACTAGCCTTAACATAGATACAAGATTCATCTTCACTCCTCAAAAATCCAAACTCTTTGACTTTCTCATCGAAACAAAGATTCCATTTGTGAGGTGCTTGATTTAATCCATAGATGGATTTCTCAAGATTACACACTCTATTAGGGTATTCTGTACTGACAAAACTCTCTGGCTGACGCATGTAAACATCTTCAGCCAACTTTCCATTAAGGAAAGCGGTTTTGACATCTATTTGCCATATTTCATAATCATGAAATGCAGCAATAGCTAACAAGACCCTAGTAGACTTAATCTTTGCTACTGGTGAAAAGGTCTCATCATAATCAACTCTCGGAGTTTGAGAAAAGCCCTTTGCAACCAGTCGCGCCTTATACGTGTGTATATTACCATCCATTTCAGTCTTCTTCTTTAAGATCCATTTGCACCCAACTGTCTTACGACCTGGTACATTGTCAACCAAGTTCCAAACTTGATTGTCATACATGGACTGTATGACAAATACACCTCTCACTTCGAGGTAACCAAAGGATTTCTGTGGGTAGCCGATGAAAATACACCTCTCACTTCGAGGTTCGAGCTTATCGTGAGTCTCACACCTCACAAAAACCTCGCAACCCCAAATCTTGATGTGGTCTAGATTAGGAACTTTTCCAGTCTACATCTCATGAGGAGTTTTGGCAACTGTCTTTGTAGGGACTAGATTAAGGATATGGGTGGCAGTCTCTAAGGTATACCCCTAGAATGAGATTGGTAGCGAAGCTCGAATCATCATGGAACGAACTATATCCATCAAGGTTCGATTACGCCTCTCAACCATACCATTCAATTGTGGTGTCCTGGGAGGTGTCAATTGTGAGACAATCCCACATTCCCTAAGATAGTCAAGGAACTTTGTACTAAGATACTCACAACCACGATCGGATCGAAGCATCTTAATGTTCCTACCCAATTAATTATCGACTTCTTGCTTAAACTCTTTAAACCTTTCAAAAGTCTCTGACTTATGCTTGATTAATTAGACATATCCATATATATTATAATCATATGTAAAAGTCACATAATAACGATTTGCATCCCTTGTGGCAGTTTTGAAGGGTCCACACACATATGTGTGCACTAGATCCAACAAACCTTCACCCCTTGCACAAGAGCCAGTAAAGGGTGACTTTGTCATTTTTCCAAGTAAGCATGATTCACAACTATCATCTGACTTTAGGTCAAATGACTCCAAGATTCCATCCTTTTGGAGTTGGCCTATGCGTTTCTTGCTTACATGTCCAAGACGACAATGCCATAATGATGCTTTGTCCAAGTTATTATTAGAAGAATCAATACACAACACATTATTTCCTAGGTTATCTACAACAGACACGACTTCATACACAGCATCACAAGGTAATGCTTTAAAATAAAGAACATTATTAAAGAAATCATTTATTCCACCAATTTCATTATCAAAAGAAAAGGTAAACCCTTGTTTGTACAAATCATGAAAGGAAATAATATTTCTTGCCATTTCAGGCGAGTAACAACATTTATTCAAATCTAATGTAAACCCACTACTTAGCCACAAAGAATAAACTCCAATCTTGGTGACAGGTGAAGCTTTCCTATTCCCCATGATCAAGTTTATCTTTCCATGCTCCAGATTCTCACTTCTTCTTAGTCCCTGCAACTCAGAACATATGTGAATTCCACATCCTGTATCAAGGACCCAAGAGTCATAATAGGGTGAGTTATTAGACAATATTGTGTAAATACCTACATGGGTGGGTTTCACTTTCCCATCCTTAATATCTTGTTGGTACTTTGGGAAGTTCCGCTTCCAATGCGACTTTTCTTGGCAATAGAAGCATTCAGCCTTTTTTGGGTCATAAGAAGGAGTGACAAAACCTTTCTTGGCTCCACTTGAAGAGGAGCCATCAAGGGTCTTACCCTTGGTACCCTTCGAAGGGCTCTTCCTCTTTTTCCCTCTACCTTTCCTGATTTCCAGGATAGGGGCAGAGTTTTGAGTAGGAGTAGGAGTGGTAACAACCGACTTACCTTTACGACTTGTTTTAGCGGTCTTTAGGAGTCCTTGAAGCTTGATGAGGATGACTTCTTCCTTCTTCACGTGGTATGTCATGTAGAATTGATCATAACACGAGGTAAGGAGTGGAAAATGATATCTATTGCCAACTCGTCAGGGAAGTTCACATTTAGCTTCAGCAAATGGTCCACATACCTTTGCATTTTCTACATGTGGCCCGTGATGGGTTCACCATCCTTCATTCGGGTTGTTATCATGGAGGAGATGATTTCATATCGCTGTTAATGAGCACTCTGATGGTAGCAGTCCATCAAATCTTGGTGCATCTCAAAAGGATAGTAGTCCTCATAGGACTTTTGGAGCTCGGCTATCATAGTGCCCAACAAGATGCATGACACTTTGGTAGCATCTCTTTCTTGTGCCTCATATTCAGCAACCTCCTCAGGAGTATCAGATGGCTCGGGTACCTTAAGCTCCTTGTCGAGGACATATGCTTTGTCCTCATACCAAGTGACCATCGTGATGTTCCTGATCCAATCCATAAAGTGGGATCCATCAAAGATGACTCTCCCACAAAGGTTCATGAGAGAGAAGGAGCCGCTAGGGTTTGAGCCAGAAGCATTATTGTTGGTTGACATTTGAGAAAGAAGAGAACAAGTTTAGATTAGATATAAAGATAGTCCCTAATGAAACACCCAAATGTAATATTAAGGCTAGGATCCAATCACAATATATTACAACTTAGAAGAGGGATGTCGTAATCCAAGCTATAACATATTTGAAAGGTAGGTGAATGATGATTCACCAATTTCCACCATGAAAAATGAAATATAAATTATCAGGTTTTATTTGGTTTTTAGAAACTCCTAGATTCTTTAGAGATTCATTGAACTTTTCAATGGCATGTTTCAATCTCGAGTGTGCCCTTCCTGTTTTGTGACTGGGATATCAAGGATCACAAAACAAGGTGTGAAGTAACCATGAAAATTACTTGATACCCTTAATGTTTTTTCACTCAATCGATGTGCCGGTTAACCACACGCGCTCCACCGACCTATGAAAAACCTTAAGTCACCCTTTGCCTACCTTGTTATGTCCAAGTTAGTGTGCATGTTAACCACACACGCTCCACTATCGACTTAATCAAAGTGCAAAATGTAATTTCATGGGTTAGAACCTTATTCACATTTTACTAAAGTAACTAAGATTGAGAATTTATAAAAACATTTAGTTACTTTATAATAATCATTATACTTTTAATGAATATTTTTAAGTCATTGTCCTACCTGTTCGGATAACGACCCTCCACCAGTCAAGGAAGCGGTGGGTGAGAGTGGACACCCATTAAGCTGCCATTTTATAGGCAACAACCTTATACCCCCTTATAGACCGACTTCGTGAATGAGGCCTACTAACGGTAAAATGCCTTTGTTCTTATACATATATAATTATTATTAAACTTATAATATTATAAAGTATAAGGGTTGAATTTTAAAATTTAAAATTGTAGGGGTTAGAACTAAAGTTTACCAGATGACTTTACATGTTCCAAAACTTGAGGGAAAGTTTAGTAACTTTACAAAACCTTTCAATTCATAACATATGAGTTATTGTTTATTAAAAATGAAGACTCTTCATTTTTGTAACTTTTGTGTTCTTTTAATGGATTTATGACAAAGTGACTTTTGGTTATCCATAACTTGAGGACAACTAAAGGACTCCATTAAAACACATCATGATCATGGATTAACTATCAATCAATAGCACATAATTCCTATGATCTAATAAGAACTCATAAGAACATCAATATGCATTTCAAAATTTCACGAGCATATGAACACATATAAACAAGGAATTTTGATATTAGCCATTGTAAATGGATTAGAACAACCATTACACCATCTAAAACAAGTTTTAAAACACCAAAACAGTTTAGGGTAATGTTTATAGTCCATTTCCAGCAGCAAAAGTCAGAAATCTGTACTCTGCCTAACCAACTCGTCGAGTGCAAGAACTGACTTGCCGAGTTGGTTGAATATAGGCTTGGACTCGTCGAGTCCCTCCATGGACTCGGCGAGTCCCCTATGCAGACAACAAGAATTTCGGCTTCTTTTTCACTATTTTGCATCAAGTATCAAACAAACAAGCCTAGGCTCTGATACCACTGTAGGGTTTTGAGAATTCTAACACTCCTAAGGTGTACATGCAACCCTAGAAACCTTGAATCTATGTTTGACTAAGATACATGCAAAATAATTTTTCCAAGGTTCAGAATCCTATCTAGCATACATGGGGAACTTTTGAACATAAAAGTTAGCTAGAAAACATACCTTGTAGTAGTTTGGATTCCTTGAAACCTTGTGAGCCTAGCACCCCAAGTGTGATGCCTCTAATGTCTCACACAACACCAAATGCTTTTGGAATGACTTGAGAGAAATGTCCCACACTTATAAATCGACTATGCCCTCTCACTCTTGCTTAAGTGCCAATTTTGGTGAACATAAAGGTCCTTATATAGTGTGTTACAATTAGGGTTACACCATGTAAACCCTAATTGTCATGACCTTTCATTTCCATGACCCATGGGTTATATAACCACCATGGAGCATCTTATGGGTTTTAACCCAACTTGATAATCCGTGGAGCATTAGCCCACTATACAAGTATGAGGGATTTACAAAATCAACCCACATATTTAATTAGTTTTCTTTTGGCTAGGGAGAATCCCCACCAAAACACTCTCTCTAATCTATGTCTACATGGTGCACACATTTTCAAAATGACCACTCACCTCCACTTTATATACTATTGGAGGGAATACACTCTCATACAAGGGAATATTCTACCAAAATAAATCACTAATCCTTGTAGATAATTTTCATGCTCTAACAAAAACTATTTGCATATGACATACACATGTACATATGCATTAACATTGAAAGGAAATAAGAGGATAAGAACATATTCATCTCTTTTAAATTTCAAACCATTGTTTTCCTTAAACTTATCATATGTATTTAAACTAGCCTCATGTTTTGTAACAAAATATTCACTTTCAGTATATTAAATTTCTCCCTGTATCAAAACAACTCTTGTGATCCACAAAACCCTAAAGCCAGGCAACCCTATGAAGGAAGCAACAATAAGATGTCACTCAACCCATCATAATTCACTATATTGTATTCATCCAAATGGCATTAAATACACGTAAATGAAAGGCTTAATGATAGCTACTACGCCGATTAGTTAAGAGAGATGAAGAATTTTCTCTTCACCAAAAACAAAACCTGTTTCATTAATGGAACAATAATTCAACCCATAAAGATCCTAAAAAATTGAAGGCATGGCAACTTAGTGATGTCATCATTAAAGGTTGGCTAGTATGATAGTAGAGAAAGACGTAGAAAATCCCTTAAGTACAAAACTACTACTCTGGAAATATGGAACAACTTGGAAGAAAGGTTTGGCAAGGAAAATGCACCATGTGCGTAGGATCTAAAGTGAACACCGACTACAACGAGACAAAATGGATTATCCATTTTAAAAAAATTACCAAGATGAGAGGAAATTCAGATAATATGAAAGATCTAGTATGCTCAAGAATCATATTAAAGTGATATTGCTAACTAATATATGATACTAAAGGGTCACACTAACAATAACTTGATATAATTGATTATTTATTAGAAATTAGTTTTAATAAATATTCAACAAACTCTTATAAATAAATTGGAAATTATTTATTTCTAGTAAATAATAATTTTCATTAGCAATTAACATTTTATATATAATTCATATGGTATGAAATAATAAGTCATGTACAACATTTTGGACTAGTTGAATCCTTTTGTCTTTTACCTAAAGACAAAGTTCATATTTTATAAACTTAGAGTTTTTAAAATTTAAACAATTTCTCGTACTTGACCCGACTTGGCATGGTCCATTTGGGTTGCATGACATCGGAACATTTGGATAGACCGTTTGTGAGAAAAAGACATTTGTGACATGTTAATATATTATAAGTTCTAATATATTAATATGAAATCATGTTATTTAATTAGTATTGATCAAGAATTAATTTGGACTTAATTTAGTGATCAAAAGAGACTAATTAAATATATGGGGATTGATTGTGTAAATCATTAATTCTTATATATGTGGGCTTATGATCCAAGATTCCTAATGTTGGGTTTAACTCATGTGGTGACCCATGGATACTCCATGGAGGTTTAACCCATGGAGCATAAGTAATGGGTAAAGTCATGAGTTACATGGTGTAACCCTAATAGCCACACTATATAAAAACCCCTTTAGCTCAAGAAATTGGCACTAGTGATACATATATGAGGGCTAGCCGATTTGAGCATAAAGTGTCTTCTTCTCATGGTTATTCCAAGTGTTGATGATGTTGTGTGAACCATTTGAGGTGTCACACTTGGGGCACTAGGCTCTCGAGCTTCATGGAGTCAAGTCACATCAAGAGGTATGTATTCTAACTGTTATATTACCCAAGGATTAGAACGTTGTATGCTGGATAGGGTAATACCTTGGAATATTCATATTTGCTTGTATAATAGAGAAAACATAGATCCAAGGTATTTAGGGTTGCATGTATACTTAGGAGTGTTAGAATGCTTAAAACCCAACAAATACTACCTTCCACACCAATCTGTATTCATCCCAAGTCCTCCTCCTAGGATTCTAATTTACAAGTACTCTATCTCTCACCATATTAGACTATTCTCTCAGGAGACTGCTCACATGCTCACCTAGGTATCTCTCCCTAGATTATCTCTCGAGTCAGAACTCAACGCATACTCATAGCAAATAACAGATAACACTGATCAAAACATATCCTAGGCTAAGTCATCATATATCAATCAACTCTAGCCCTATAATATGAAAGTAAGGGTATTTTGGAAGTCACCGTGTGGGTTCTAGCTGATTGTACGCACTGCTCCAACTCATTTTCTCTTAAAACTCTTTCTTGCTTTAGAAAAACCATTTCTTTTAAATTTTTTCTCAAATCCTTAGTTTGAGTCCAGACACACCCGGAGGTGCATCTAAATCCCTCAAACCAAGGCTCTGATACCAACTTGTAACGACGTAAAGTTTCAAATCAAAATTTTCATTTTCAAACACATAATCACATTTCTCAAAAATCTCAAGTATCAAACAATAAAACATTTTTCAAAAATTATTTATCTCAAATCCAGGATCATCCAAAAACATATCTTCAATACGAGTGTGTGTGCACAATCAAGCTGGGTCCTTCCTGCGATCCTCAGATGTACCTGAAACACATTACATGATAAGCACGAAGCTTAGTGAGTTCCCCAAAATACCACACACAACTCATTTGCAACTCTAGGCTATAACTTAATAAGACCCTTCGGGCAATGTGTCTCAGTGGGACCCTCCGATCCGAACTCAATAAGCCCATAATAACAATACTAAACATAAATCACAAAGACATAATGTAGAATATTAAGATACACAGGTAAGCACAATAAACATCTCAATCACACAAAGGTACCACTCATGGTTAGTATAGTGAGAAGACTCACCTTGTAAGCTAGCAAGCAAAAACTTCACACACGGGATCTCGAAGTAGCCGCCGCCTAACACATAGAATAATTGTCTCTAATTAATACTCCACTCACACTCAAAATGTACCAAGTGTTGTTCTCTCTCTCTCTCTCTCTCTCTCTCTATCTCTCTCTTTTTCTAACTATTAGAATGGGTAAAAGACCATTTTACCCTTCCATGGTCTCTATTACTCACGTCGACTAAAACCCTAAAGTCCACAGAAGTCAAACTCGAGTCAACAATCCATGTCTGACCCGACTCGTCGAGTGCACCGATGTGACTCGTCGAGTCCAATCATTTTCCTCAGAAGTCTCTGTAAGGTCCTAATCAGCTCGTCGACTTGACCCCCAACTCGTCGAGCTTCCACATGTTCAAGCTCATCGAGACAACCCTAACCGACTCGTCGACGCGGCTTATCGAATCGCCGAGTCCATTCATACTGATTTTTCATTCAGACGATTTCAAGGCAGAGAACCTTCCCAAACTCTAGATCTAAACTCTAAAGGCTCGTTTATCACGTAAAGCCACGAACATTACGTCCATGCATGACACTTTGGGCATGAAATTCCAAGAACATGCTCTAATAAGCGTTTTTCACTCAAGAGCTCTATTAAGGCTGAATAAAGCAGGGACCTTTGGCATCTAGGGACTTCATAAGGTCCAGATCTGAAGTCCAAACCTCCATATGAACTCAATACCCCCAAAGTCCCATTATTAGATGGAAAAAGCCCTAACTCCAAAATCATGAGACCTACCCAATAACATGAGAAAAGTGTGAACTTTTACCTTCCACAGAAGTTCTTTGATGGAATAACCACGGATCTAACAGCCCTTTCTCATCCCTTAGCTTGGAATCCTTCCCTTTTCTTCAAAAGATGCACCAAACACTCAAGGTTAGCTCAAATACTCACTCTTAGCTCAATGGCCGATTAGGGTTTTCTCTTAGTGAAGTTGGGCAGTTGATGAGCTGCAAATGAGGCTATAAGTGCCCTTAAATAGGTCCCAAACTCGGGGATTTAGGGTTTCATTACTCAACGTCTACTCGGCGAGTCGACCCTCGGACTCGTCGAGTAGGACATTAATCCTACGTGGCCACACACGACTCGACTCGGCGAGTTGTGACACGAACTCATTCAGTTGCTTAATGGTCCTAAAAATGAATAAATAAATAAATAAATAAATAATATACTTGGGAGTCCAGATGTTACAATTCTCCCCCACTAGGATCAGACTTCATCCTCGAAGTCATGCTCCAAGAATAACTCCAGATACTGCTTCCGCATCTCAGACTCCGGTTCCCAAGTGAACTCGGACCCTCTCCGATGTTGCCGTTGGACCTGAACCAGGGGCACCTTTTTGTTCCTTAGAACCTTCACTTTTCGATCCAAAATCACGATCGGGATCTCAATATAATTCAGGCTCGCATCCACCTGAATGTCCTCTAGGGGTACCACTATCATCTCATCGGCTACATACTTCCTCAACTTGGACACGTGGAAGGTGTTATGAATTTGACTCAACTCCGCAAGTAGCTCCAAAAAATATGCTACCTTACCCACTCTGGTGGTCACCCAAAAAATTTGCTACCTTATTCTCAAGTTATTCCAAGGGTTCTTGGTGTTCTATAAACCATTTGAGGTGTAACACTTGAGGCTCTAGGCTCTTAAAGGTTCAAGACTTCAAGCTTCATCAAAAGGTATGTCATTCTACCAGATACGTGTATTCTATATACTTCTTATTATGCTAGTTAGGGTGAAACCTGGGAATATTGAATATTTTTATGTATAATAGAAAAAACATGGATCCAAGGTTTATAGGGTTGCATGTACACCATAGGAGTGTTAGAATGCTCAAAACCCATTAGTGGTATTATGTCACACCCCCAAACCAGAATGGCGGAAACATTCGGGGGTGGATGACTTCACGTAGTATCACAGCGATTGAATATTGTAAAGAAAGTAACACAACCATCATATATATAACAATGAAAACGTGTATTGTTGCGTATTACATGTTATCAAAAGAATATTACAATATGATGAATAAATGTTTAATGATAAAATCATCCTTTGTGTTCCTTCTTCCAAAAGCTGGTAGTTTACCTGTATCACTGATTCCCTGAGAAATACAAGTGGTTTTGAAAAGTGTCAACAATTAAGTTGGTGAGTTCATGAGTGCTCCGAGTTGAAAAAGTATATTCCTTTTGGTAGTAAGTTGGTAAACGAGGTTTTTAGAAAATCCAATATTTTCTTGTAAAATGAAAAAGGTTCCAAAGCTGGAAATGTATTAGTAACTTTTATAAACAACAAAGACAATAATTTAGTATGAAATTTATAATGTAAGAAAACTGCGATGCACATATGAATCTCGTAAATCAATCTTGTTTTATACTTTTTATGTGAGTTTTATAACCATACTATTGACACTGACGGCCTGTAACAACATTCTTCAAGTGTTGCAGTGTTATGACATTTGTCACCCCAGACCTGCCGGTCTAACTATAGCTAGTAGTTTAGGTGCGGGATTGTCAATCCCGTATAGATCTATACACAAGTATCACGCTCTCCCTCCAAGAGATTATGGTATATAATACAGGACTTGAAATGCATACAAAATGTACGTTGAAGTTTAAATGTCTCACATTTACCTAGTATAAATAGATTTACAATGAAATGACTTTACTCCTTTTTGAAAGTGTTTCGTTTTTCAAATTGTATAAAAATGTAGGATTGACTTGCTAACTATACCCATTTTAATTCTTCAGATAGTATGTTCCATTTCGTAGACATAACTTAGTGATATAATTGCCCTTGTATACATAAGATGTTTGTATCGATATTCGAAGTTAGAAATTGCATTTATGTTTAGAAAACGATACTTTTAACGTGTAACGTACTTGTATTTCCCCCCCTAAAACATGTAAAAGAATTGAAAAGTAGGGGTATGAACTCACTCGTTAAGTTTGAAGAGAGGGGCTAGAGTTGAGCAGAGTTTCGATCTCGGATAGTTGCGTCGTCGGGCCCTTTGGGAACTTCTGCAACGTAAATCTTTCGTCGGGGATCGAGTGCGGAAACCGAGGTGAGAAAAGGGTCTCTGGAGCTGGGAGAATGTCTGAGAAATGGTGAAGGTGTGCCAAAACTCGAGCCTTATGCCTTCTATTTATAGGGCTGAAAACCCCCGTACGCGGCGCGTACTGCCGGAGTACGCGGGGCGTACTTCGGTTACGCGGGGCGTAATAAGGCGTCATGGCTTACGACTCCTGGCTAGCTAGGCGTAGTTTGGGCGGGCCGATGGGACTCGACCCTGGGTCTAGTACGCGGGGCGTACTCCCAGATTACGCGGGGCGTAATCCCTGCTTCCAACTTCTAAATTCCGTAACTTTCACGTACGAGCTCCGTTTTTCGCGGTCTTTATATCCACGCGTAGGTGAGATTATGTTCTACAACTTTCATTTAGACTCCGTCGGCTAGTTTTGACTTTATTTTTAATGATATAATTTTAATAGGCCGGGACTCCTAAAGTTCGTTAAAATTTCATAGGTTCTTTATTCGACGTCGGTTTTCGTTTGTCTTTTTATTGTTTTATTACCACCGAGGAGACCTTCAACTTCCGTTTAGGTGGCGATAGCTAAATAATACTCGATCTTCAATCCGAGTTTTTTTTTTAGCCCTTTACTACTGTTACGAAACTTTGAAAATTCGTAACTTCTTCATACGAGGTCCAAATTGGGCGATCTTTTTATGCACGCTCATCTGTCAACGAGATCTACGACTTTTGTTTAGATACTTTAAGGCTAAAATGTATTTTATTGAGATTTCACTTTTTACATCAAATTATGTTTTAACGTCGTGTCGTAATTATACGAGTGGTTATAATTTCTTCAATATAACTCGGTTTTGAGTGTTCTTTATGTTTTTGGAAACCCGGGCATGATATCTAATATTCGATGCATCCCAACTTAGATATCTGAACATTTTATTTTCGAGGTTAATTTCGTTGTTTTTAGCTTTCGAGTGTTTACAATGCTTTTGGGAAAAATAGGGTTGTCACATCATCCCCCTGTTAAGGGAATTTCGTCCCGAAATTTAATCTAAGATCAATATTACAATTTAGGAAAAAGATGCGGGTACTTTTGTTTCATTTGATCCTCTCGTTCCCAGGTGTATTCAGGTCCTCGCTTGGCGTTCCAGCGGACCTTTACGATAGGTATGCGGCTTTGTTTAGTCCTTTTGACTTCCCGATCCATGATCTCTACCGGTTCCTCTACAAATTGGAGGTTTTCGTTTATTGCGATTTCGTCTAGAGGGACGACAAGGGTCTCGTCGGATAAGCATTTCTTCAGGTTCGATACATGAAAGGTAGGGTGTACATTGTGGAGTTCCTGAGGTAGTCTAAGTTTGTAAGCCACTGGACCGATCCTCGCAAGGATCTCGAATGGTCCGATGTATCTGGGGTTCAGTTTCCCACGTTTTCCGAAGCGTATCAATCCTTTCCAAGGCGAGACTTTTAGTAGGACACGGTCTCCAACTTGGAATTCCAAGGGTTTTCGTCTCTTATCTGCATAACTCTTTTGTCTATCCCTTGATGCCTTTAGACGTTCTCGGATTTGAACAATCTTCTCCGTAGTTTCCCGTATGATTTCTGGCCCAGTAAGTGTGTTGTCAGTTGCTTGTCCTTTTGCTAGTTGGGTGTCTCCCACTTCGGCCCAGCATAAAGGTGACCTGCACTTGCGGCCATAGAGGGCTTCGAACGGGGCAGCTTTGATACTGGTGTGGTAGCTATTGTTGTACGAGAACTCGACCAAGGGTAGATGTGTGTCCCATGCTTTGCCGAAATCGATTACGCAGGCTCTCAGCATGTCTTCGAGGGTTTGTATGGTTCTCTCGCTCTGGCCGTCGGTTTGAGGGTGATAGGCGGTACTCATGTCTAGTCTTGTCCCCAAAGCTCTTTGTAGCGACTGCCAGAATCTTGAGGTGAATCTACTATCTCGGTCCGAGATAATGGATACGGGCACACCGTGCAGTCGTACAATTTCCCTGAGGTACGTCCTTGTTAACTTCTCCAATTTATCCGTCTCTTTGATCGGTAGGAAATGCGCTAATTTAGTTAACCTGTCGACAATTACCCAAATGGTGTCGAGTCCGTTTGTCGTTTTGGGTAACTTGGTTATGAAATCCATAGTTATCCGCTCCCACTTCCATTCGGGTATTTCTGGTTGTTGTAATAAACCTGAAGGCTTTTGGTATTCTATTTTGACCTTAGCGCACGTCAGACATTTACTCACGTAGGTAGCAATTTCGGCTTTCATGTTCGGCCACCAGTACAACTTCTTGAGGTCGAGATACATCTTGTTGGAGCCGGGGTGTATGGAGTATCGTGTTTTATGGGCTTCGTCCATGACGATTTCTCTGAATCCACCAAACTTTGGTGTCCATATTCGATCCATGAAGTAATGAACTCCTTCGTTCTTGATTTCAAGATTCTTATCCATTCCCCTTAGGGTTTCTCCTGCCACATTTTCAGCTTTCAAGGCTTCTATTTGGGCTTCCTTGATTTGCGTGGACAGGTGGGAATGGATCGTCATAGTTAGGGACTTCACTCGGCGACCTGAGTATTCCTTCCTACTGAGTGCATCCGCCACTACATTAGCCTTTCCGGGGTGATATCGAATTTCGCATTCGTAATCACTTAGTAGCTCTACCCACCGTCTTTGTCTCATGTTGAGTTCTTTCTGGTTGAGAATATGTTGAAGGCTTTTATGGTCAGTGAAGATCGTGCATTTTGTGCCGTAGAGGTAGTGTCTCCATATCTTTAGAGCGAAAACGACTGCTCCTAGCTCAAGATCGTGCGTTGTGTAGTTCACTTCATGCGTCTTTAGTTGTCTTGAGGCATAGGCGATGACCTTCCCTCGTTGCATCAGGACACAACCGAGTCCTTGGTTTGATGCATCACAATAGACCACGAAGTCCTCCGTCCCTTCTGGCAGGGTTAGGATGGGCGCACTACATAATGCTCGTTTTAGCATTTGAAATGCGGCATCTTGTTTTTCTCCCCAGTCGAAGGTCACATTTTTCTGAGTTAGTGTGGTGAGTGGCTTGGCAATCTTGGAAAAATTCTGTATGAACCTTCGGTAATACCCGGCGAGTCCTAAAAATTGTCGGATCTCTGTAGGGGTTCTTGGGATCGTCCAATTCTCTATTGCCTTGATCTTCGAGGGATCCACGTGTATTCCTTCCTTGCTTACTACGTGTCCTAGAAAATCCACCTCTCGAATCCAAAATTCGCACTTGGAAAATTTTGCATAAAGTTTCTCTGCCCTTAATGTTTCCAGAACTTGGCGGAGATGTTGGCTGTGTTCTTCCTGGTTTCTAGAATAGATGAGTATATCATCTATGAACACGATCACGAATTTGTCCAGGAAGGGGCGACATACTCGGTTCATCAAATCCATGAACACTGCTGGAGCGTTTGTCAATCCGAAGGGCATCACTACAAACTCGTAGTGACCATATCGTGTTCGGAAAGCCGTTTTGGGGATGTCTCCTTCTAGTACTCGTAGCTGGTGATAACCGGATCTTAGGTCGATTTTCGAGAAGTAGTTCGCTCCTTGTAGTTGGTCAAAAAGATCATCTATACGTGGAAGGGGATATCGGTTCTTGATTGTCAGTTTGTTCAGTTCTCGATAGTCGATGCACATGCGAAAAGATCCGTCCTTCTTTTTCACGAACAGGACTGGTGCACCCCATGGTGAGAAACTTGGCCTAATGAATCCCTTGCTCAACAGCTCGTTCAATTGACTGGACAGTTCCTGCATCTCGGCTGGAGCTAAACGGTATGGTGACTTTGCTACTGGGGTGGCTCCGGGAATCAAGTCGATTCTGAATTCGACTTGACGTTCTGGTGGGATTCCTGGGAGATCTTCTGGGAAAATGTCTGGGAAGTTGCAGACTTCTGGAATATCTTTAATGTCCTTTGGTTCTTTCTTCTGGTCTACTACGTGGGCTAGAAATGCATGGTATTCCTTGCGAAGATATTTTCGTGCTTTAATACAGGAGATGATTTGTAATTTTGCACTAGGTTTGTCTCCATATATGATGAGATTTTTACCGTTGGGAAGATTGAGACGAACGGCCTTTTCATGGCAAAGAATGTCGGCATGGTGAAGACTCAGCCAGTCCATACCGATGATTATATCAAAACTTCTTATCGAAATGGGCATAAGGTCGATTGGAAATAAATGTTCGTTTAAATTTAATGTGCACCCGACGTACATATCACTTGTGCTTTCTGTTTTTCCATTAGCCATTTCTACATTGAATATTCTATTAAGTGGTTGGGGTCTCTGGTTAAGTAGATGTTTGAATTTATGGCTCACAAAACTTCTCTCCGCACCGCAATCAAATAGTATGCATGCATAAATGTTGTTGAGGAGAAACGTACCCGTAACTACTGTTGGATCAGTTATTGCTTCATTTTGACCTATCGCCAGCACTCTCCCAATACCACCAACATTCCTTGTCTTGGGGCAGTCCCTCTTGAAATGCCCGGTTTCTCCACATCCATAACAGGCTTGACTTACCCCAGTACCAGGAACTTGTGTGAATGGCCGCGCTGGTGCCTTACAGAAACGGGCTGTGTGCCCTTTCCTGTCGCAGTTCTTACAGTACATTTCGCGGCAGTTACCGTGGTGATGGTAGTTGCATTTGCTGCACTTTGGCAAGTTCCCTGCATATTGTTTTGTTGGCGTCGAAGTTGTAGGAGTTGTGCTGGGAGTAGTAGCAGCATGAACCGCCACCATTTGTCTCTTTGAAGGTTCTTGAGAGGTTAGTCCCTTCCTCTTGTTCCAGTATTTCTTCTTGCTGTTGTTATTGTTGTCATTGTTCCCTTTGGTTGGTTCAGTTGCGATAGTCGTGACTCCTTGGCAGACGCCATGATCCACAAGAGATTGCGCCAGTTCTTTGGCACTATCGAAGGTCATGGGCTTTGAAGCTAGCACACTTCCTTGCAGTTGGGGTGATAATCCCCAGATGTATCTCTCTACTTTTTGGCTTTCTAGAATTAACATCCCAGGACAAAGCGTTATCAAATCGCTGAACCTATTGGTGTAGCCTGCGATGTCCGATCCTTTCATCGAAAGGTTCCACAATTCTTGTTCCAGCTTCTGAATTTCGCCCCTTGGGCAGTATTCCCGTAGGAGCATTCACTTCAAATTCTCCCAACCCATGGAGTTCGCCACCACCAGAGTTAGTGTCTTGACGTGGTCGTTCCACCATGTCAAGGCGCGTTCAGAGAATGTACAGGCAGCAAATTTTACTTTGCTTTCTTCCGGGCATGCGCAAATTTCAAATACGGCTTCCGTCTTCTCTATCCATTGGGACAGAGCCAATACTCCTCCAGTTCCATAAAAGGGAATAGGTTTTCCATTAGTGAAGTCTTTGTAAGTGCAGACTCCAGTACGGCCTTGGCTTGGGCCGTTGGTAAAGCTATTTATTCCACCTCCCGACCCATTGTTGCTCATTTGAGCCATCGCCGCAGTTACAGCGGCCGTTACAGCAGTTTGGAACATAGCTGCATCCATAGTTGGAGGAGGTGGTGGAGGTGGTGCTGGAGTTGAGTTTCTGCATGTTGTTCTACGAGGAGGCATGTTATGGTAGAGAAAATAAGAATGAATACTATAAGTTTCTAATGTCTTGACAATCGTGTAATTGAGGGTTAGTCGTATCTTGTAATTTGTTTTGACTTTAGTTTTTGGTTTCAAATTAGATATAACAATTTAATTAATTTCGAGAGGTATATAAAGAGGCACTGCATATATATATATATATACATCACACCTAAGGTGTGTTTCTTTAGGCTTCTAGGAAAATTTGACCTATTTAAGAGGTCTCCGTTTTACAGATACAAAAGGAAATAAGAGAAAAACTTTTATCCGCGGTCCTAGTCTATATCAAAATTTGTTGGAGCTTGAACAAACTCTACTTGTGGCGTTTGGAGCTGGATTCGGCATCTGACCGTTTGACTCCCATCAGTCGCCTCTCGAATTCCGCTTGTTGTTCTTTCATCTCTCTTATATCATCTAGAGCTGTTATCATTTGGTTATGTAGTGTCCCCGTGTAGATTTGGAGATTCTCATGTAGTCCGTCCAAACGGCTGATGTCGGAGGCGTTACCTTGGGTAGCAGCATTGATCTCTCGAATTCTGGTTGCTTGTTGGTCTGCCTGGTAGTTCTGGTTAGCTATAGCGTTCACGACAACGGGAAGTGCTCGATCAGCTGAGCCTCCTCCACTGACGTTGTAAAAATCCCGACACATGCCAAATGGAGGGCGCACGCCTTGCTGACGGCTCCAGTAGTAGAGGTGGCTCCCCCAGATGGGAATGGGTCCCGGTTGATGTGGCCTGATCACTGGAGGATGGGGGATGGGAGGGTCAATTACTTCTGGTTCGGAATCTGTTCCGCTAGAAATTTCCACGATCTCCTCGTCGACTTCGTATTCCTCTCCGACTTCGATTTCGAATTCTTCTTCGGCTTCTTCTTCGATTTCCTCTTCGATTTCTTCTGGGTCTTCCTCCGGGTCCTCTTCTATCCAGCCGCCGTTACCTTGATTTAGGTAGTAGGGTCTCCTGGTAAAGGAAATCCGGCCATTTGTCTGTACTGGGATAGAGATATGAGATTTTTATAAGAAAAGAATTTCTAATTAACGAATTCCTAAGCCTATTTATATCTTTACTGAGCGCAATGTTTTATCGTTTAATAATAGACTTACATTATTTCAATTTAGCGAATTTAGATTTTATAAGCTTTTTGGCTTGTTGACTACTACGACCATTCCTCGACGTATATTGGTCAAATTCAGGATAAATATAGTTGATCAGGCTATGTTTATTCTTGATTTGATTACATACCCCAAGGCTCGATCGTGGTATTGCAACTTGCCATACTACTTTTTAGAAAAACTTGTCATGACGCGAGACTGATACGTGCGGTAAAAATGTATATATTTAAAAGAAAATATATTTCTATGAAAAATGTTGTTATCAGAGGGTTTTTGGTTCCCGTTGTATTTATAGTTTGTATATCTTATGTGGTTTGATATACTTAGTTCACTGTAAACAATGCTCTGATACCAATCTGTCACACCCCCAAACCAGAATGGCGGAAACATTCGGGGGTGGATGACTTCACGTAGTATCACAACGATTGAATATTGTAAAGAAAGTAACACAACCATCATATATATAACAATGAAAACGTGTATTGTTGCGTATTACATGTTATCAAAAGAATATTACAATATGATGAATAAATGTTTAATGATAAAATCATCCTTTGTGTTCCTTCTTCCAAAAGCTGGTAGTTTACCTGTACAACTGATTCCCTGAGAAATACAAGTGGTTTTGAAAAGTGTCAACAATTAAGTTGGTGAGTTCATGAGTGCTCCGAGTTGAAAAAGTATATTCCTTTTGGTAGTAAGTTGGTAAACGAGGTTTTTAGAAAATCCAATATTTTCTTGTAAAATGAAAAAGGTTCCAAAGCTGGAAATGTATTAGTAACTTTTATAAACAACAAAGACAATAATTTAGTATGAAATTTATAATGTAAGAAAACTGCGATGCACATATGAATCTCGTAAATCAATCTTGTTTTATACTTTTTATGTGAGTTTTATAACCATACTATTGACACTGACGGCCTGTAACAACATTCTTCAAGTGTTGCAGTGTTATGACATTTGTCACACCAGACCTGCCGGTCTAACTATAGCTAGTAGTTTAGGTGCGGGATTGTCAATCCCGTATAGATCTATACACAAGTATCACGCTCTCCCTCCAAGAGATTATGGTATATAATACAGGACTTGAAATGCATACAAAATGTACGTTGAAGTTTAAATGTCTCACATTTACCTAGTATAAATAGATTTACAATGAAATGACTTTACTCCTTTTTGAAAGTGTTTCGTTTTTCAAATTGTATAAAAATGTAGGATTGACTTGCTAACTATACCCATTTTAATTCTTCAGATAGTATGTTCCATTTCGTAGACATAACTTAGTGATATAATTGCCCTTGTATACATAAGATGTTTGTATCGATATTCGAAGTTAGAAATTGCATTTATGTTTAGAAAACGATACTTTTAACGTGTAACGTACTTGTATTTCCCCCCCTAAAACATGTAAAAGAATTGAAAAGTAGGGGTATGAACTCACTCGTTAAGTTTGAAGATAGGGGCTAGAGTTGAGCAGAGTTTCGATCTCGGATAGTTGCGTCGTCGGGCCCTTTGGGAACTTCTGCAACGTAAATCTTTCGTCGGGGCTCGAGTGCGGAAACCGAGGTGAGAAAAGGGTCTCTGGAGCTGGGAGAATGTCTGAGAAATGGTGAAGGTGTGCCAAAACTCGAGCCTTATGCCTTCTATTTATAGGGCTGAAAACCCCCGTACGCGGCGCGTACTGCCGGAGTACGCGGGGCGTACTTCGGTTACGCGGGGCGTAATAAGGCGTCATGGCTTACGACTCCTGGCTAGCTAGGCGTAGTTTGGGCGGGCCGATGGGACTCGACCCTGGGTCTAGTACGCGGGGCGTACTCCCAGATTACGCGGGGCGTAATCCCTGCTTCCAACTTCTAAATTCCGTAACTTTCGCGTACGAGCTCCGTTTTTCGCGGTCTTTATATCCACGCGTAGGTGAGATTATGTTCTACAACTTTCATTTAGACTCCGTCGGCTAGTTTTGACTTTATTTTTAATGATATAATTTTAATAGGCCGGGACTCCTAAAGTTCGTTAAAATTTCATAGGTTCTTTATTCGACGTCGGTTTTCGTTTGTCTTTTTATTGTTTTATTACCACCGAGGAGACCTTCAACTTCCGCTTAGGTGGCGATAGCTAAATAATACTCGATCTTCAATCCGAGTTTTTTTTTTTAGCCCTTTACTACTGTTACGAAACTTTGAAAATTCGTAACTTCTTCATACGAGGTCCAAATTGGGCGATCTTTTTATGCACGCTCATCTGTCAACGAGATCTACGACTTTTGTTTAGATACTTTAAGGCTAAAATGTATTTTATTGAGATTTCACTTTTTACATCAAATTATGTTTTAACGTCGTGTCGTAATTATACGAGTGGTTATAATTTCTTCAATATAACTCGGTTTTGAGTGTTCTTTATGTTTTTGGAAACCCGGGCATGATATCTAATATTCGATGCATCCCAACTTAGATATCTGAACACTTTATTTTCGAGGTTAATTTCGTTGTTTTTAGCTTTCGAGTGTTTACAATGCTTTTGGGAAAAATAGGGTTGTCACATCATCCCCCTGTTAAGGGAATTTCGTCCCGAAATTTAATCTAAGATCAATATTACAATTTAGGTAAAAGATGCGGGTACTTTTGTTTCATTTGATCCTCTCGTTCCCAGGTGTATTCAGGTCCTCTCTTGGCGTTCCAGCGGACCTTTACGATAGGTATACGGCTTTGTTTAGTCCTTTTGACTTCCCGATCCATGATCTCTACCGGTTCCTCTACAAATTGGAGGTTTTCTTTTATTGCGATTTCGTCTAGAGGGACGACAAGGGTCTCGTCGGATAAGCATTTCTTCAGGTTCGATACATGAAAGGTAGGGTGTACATTGTGGAGTTCCTGAGGTAGTCTAAGTTTGTAAGCCACTGGACCGATCCTCGCAAGGATCTCGAATGGTCCGATGTATCTGGGGTTCAGTTTCCCACGTTTTCCGAAGCGTATCAATCCTTTCCAAGGTGAGACTTTTAGTAGGACACGGTCTCCAACTTGGAATTCCAAGGGTTTTCGTCTCTTATCTGCATAACTCTTTTGTCTATCCCTTGATGCCTTTAGACGTTCTCGGATTTGAACAATCTTCTCCGTAGTTTCCCGTATGATTTCTGGCCCAGTAAGTGTGTTGTCAGTTGCTTGTCCTTTTGCTAGTTGGGTGTCTCCCACTTCGGCCCAGCATAAAGGTGACCTGCACTTGCGGCCATAGAGGGCTTCGAACGGGGCAGCTTTGATACTGGTGTGGTAGCTATTGTTGTACGAGAACTCGACCAAGGGTAGATGTGTGTCCCATGCTTTGCCGAAATCGATTACGCAGGCTCTCAGCATGTCTTCGAGGGTTTGTATGGTTCTCTCGCTCTGGCCGTCGGTTTGAGGGTGATAGGCGGTACTCATGTCTAGTCTTGTCCCCAAAGCTCTTTGTAGCGACTGCCAGAATCTTGAGGTGAATCTACTATCTCGGTCCGAGATAATGGATACGGGCACACCGTGCAGTCGTACAATTTCCCTGAGGTACGTCCTTGTTAACTTCTCCAATTTATCCGTCTCTTTGATCGGTAGGAAATGCGCTGATTTAGTTAACCTGTCGACAATTACCCAAATGGTGTCGAGTCCGTTTGTCGTTTTGGGTAACTTGGTTATGAAATCCATAGTTATCCGCTCCCACTTCCATTCGGGTATTTCTGGTTGTTGTAATAAACCTGAAGGCTTTTGGTATTCTATTTTGACCTTAGCGCACGTCAGACATTTACTCACGTAGGTAGCAATTTCGGCTTTCATGTTCGGCCACCAGTACAACTTCTTGAGGTCGAGATACATCTTGTCGGAGCCGGGGTGTATGGAGTATCGTGTTTTATGGGCTTCTTCCATGACGATTTCTCTGAATCCACCAAACTTTGGTGTCCATATTCGATCCATGAAGTAATGAACTCCTTCGTTCTTGATTTCAAGATTCTTATCTATTCCCCTTAGGGTTTCTCCTGCCACATTTTCAGCTTTCAAGGCTTCTATTTGGGCTTCCTTGATTTGCGTGGACAGGTGGGAATGGATCGTCATAGTTAGGGACTTCACTCGGCGACCTGAGTATTCCTTCCTACTGAGTGCATCCGCCACTACATTAGCCTTTCCGGGGTGATATCGAATTTCGCATTCGTAATCACTTAGTAGCTCTACCCACCGTCTTTGTCTCATGTTGAGTTCTTTCTGGTTGAGAATATGTTGAAGGCTTTTATGGTCAGTGAAGATCGTGCATTTTGTGCCGTAGAGGTAGTGTCTCCATATCTTTAGAGCAAAAACGACTGCTCCTAGCTCAAGATCGTGCGTTGTGTAGTTCACTTCATGCGTCTTTAGTTGTCTTGAGGCATAGGCGATGACCTTCCCTCGTTGCATCAGGACACAACCGAGTCCTTGGTTTGATGCATCACAATAGACCACGAAGTCCTCCGTCCCTTCTGGCAGGGTTAGGATGGGCGCACTACATAATGCTCGTTTTAGCGTTTGAAATGCGGCATCTTGTTTTTCTCCCCAGTCGAAGGTCACATTTTTCTGAGTTAGTGTGGTGAGTGGCTTGGCAATCTTGGAAAAATTCTGTATGAACCTTCGGTAATACCCGGCGAGTCCTAAAAATTGTCGGATCTCTGTAGGGGTTCTTGGGATCGTCCAATTCTCTATTGCCTTGATCTTCGAGGGATCCACGTGTATTCCTTCCTTGCTTACTACGTGTCCTAGAAAATCCACCTCTCGAATCCAAAATTCGCACTTGGAAAATTTTGCATAAAGTTTCTCTGCCCTTAATGTTTCCAGAACTTGGCGGAGATGTTGGCTGTGTTCTTCCTGGTTTCTAGAATAGATGAGTATATCATCTATGAACACGATCACGAATTTGTCCAGGAAGGGGCGACATACTCGGTTCATCAAATCCATGAACACTGCTGGAGCGTTTGTCAATCCGAAATGCATCACTACAAACTCGTAGTGACCATATCGTGTTCGGAAAGCCGTTTTGGGGATGTCTCCTTCTAGTACTCGTAGCTGGTGATAACCGGATCTTAGGTCGATTTTCGAGAAGTAGTTCGCTCCTTGTAGTTGGTCAAAAAGATCATCTATACGTGGAAGGGGATATCGGTTCTTGATTGTCAGTTTGTTCAGTTCTCGATAGTCGATGCACATGCGAAAAGATCCGTCCTTCTTTTTCACGAACAGGACTGGTGCACCCCATGGTGAGAAACTTGGCCTAATGAATCCCTTGCTCAACAGCTCGTTCAATTGACTGGACAGTTCCTGCATCTCGGCTGGAGCTAAACGGTATGGTGACTTTGCTACTGGGGTGGCTCCGGGAATCAAGTCGATTCTGAATTCGACTTGACGTTCTGGTGGGATTCCTGGGAGATCTTCTGGGAAAATGTCTGGGAAGTTGCAGACTTCTGGAATATCTTTAATGTCCTTTGGTTCTTTCTTCTGGTCTACTACGTGGGCTAGAAATGCATGGTATTCCTTGCGAAGATATTTTCGTGCTTTAATACAGGAGATGATTTGTAATTTTGCACTAGGTTTGTCTCCATATATGATGAGATTTTTACCGTTGGGAAGATTGAGACGAACGGCCTTTTCATGGCAAAGAATGTCGGCATGGTGAAGACTCAGCCAGTCCATACCGATGATTATATCAAAACTTCTTATCGAAATGGGCATAAGGTCGATTGGAAATAAATGTTCGTTTAAATTTAATGTGCACCCGACGTACATATCACTTGTGCTTTCTGTTTTTCCATTAGCCATTTCTACATTGAATATTCTATTAAGTGGTTGGGGTCTCTGGTTAAGTAGATGTTTGAATTTATGGCTCACAAAACTTCTCTCCGCACCGCAATCAAATAGTATGCATGCATAAATGTTGTTGAGGAGAAACGTACCCGTAACTACTGTTGGATCAGTTATTGCTTCATTTTGACCTATCGCCAGCACTCTCCCAATACCACCAACATTCCTTGTCTTGGGGCAGTCCCTCTTGAAATGCCCGGTTTCTCCACATCCATAACAGGCTTGACTTACCCCAGTACCAGGAACTTGTGTGAATGGCCGCGCTGGTGCCTTACAGAAACGGGCTGTGTGCCCTTTCCTGTCGCAGTTCTTACAGTACATTTCGCGGCAGTTACCGTGGTGATGGTAGTTGCATTTGCTGCACTTTGGCAAGTTCCCTGCATATTGTTTTGTTGGCGTCGAAGTTGTAGGAGTTGTGCTGGGAGTAGTAGCAGCATGAACCGCCACCATTTGTCTCTTTGAAGGTTCTTGAGAGGTTAGTCCCTTCCTCTTGTTCCAGTATTTCTTCTTGCTGTTGTTATTGTTGTCATTGTTCCCTTTGGTTGGTTCAGTTGCGATAGTCGTGACTCCTTGGCAGACGCCATGATCCACAAGAGATTGCGCCAGTTCTTTGGCACTATCGAAGGTCATGGGCTTTGAAGCTAGCACACTTCCTTGCAGTTGGGGTGATAATCCCCAGATGTATCTCTCTACTTTTTGGCTTTCTAGAATTAACATCCCAGGACAAAGCGTTATCAAATCGCTGAACCTATTGGTGTAGCCTGCGATGTCCGATCCTTTCATCGAAAGGTTCCACAATTCTTGTTCCAGCTTCTGAATTTCGCCCCTTGGGCAGTATTCCCGTAGGAGCATTCACTTCAAATTCTCCCAACCCATGGAGTTCGCCACCACCAGAGTTAGTGTCTTGACGTGGTCGTTCCACCATGTCAAGGCGCGTTCAGAGAATGTACAGGCAGCAAATTTTACTTTGCTTTCTTCCGGGCATGCGCAAATTTCAAATACGGCTTCCGTCTTCTCTATCCATTGGGACAGAGCCAATACTCCTCCAGTTCCATAAAAGGGAATAGGTTTTCCATTAGTGAAGTCTTTGTAAGTGCAGACTCCAGTACGGCCTTGGCTTGGGCCGTTGGTAAAGCTATTTATTCCACCTCCCGACCCATTGTTGCTCATTTGAGCCATCGCCGCAGTTACAGCGGCCGTTACAGCAGTTTGGAACATAGCTGCATCCATAGTTGGAGGAGGTGGTGGAGGTGGTGCTGGAGTTGAGTTTCTGCATGTTGTTCTACGAGGAGGCATGTTATGGTAGAGAAAATAAGAATGAATACTATAAGTTTCTAATGTCTTGACAATCGTGTAATTGAGGGTTAGTCGTATCTTGTAATTTGTTTTGACTTTAGTTTTTGGTTTCAAATTAGATATAACAATTTAATTAATTTCGAGAGGTATATAAAGAGGCACTGCATATATATATATATATACATCACACCTAAGGTGTGTTTCTTTAGGCTTCTAGGAAAATTTGACCTATTTAAGAGGTCTCCGTTTTACAGATACAAAAGGAAATAAGAGAAAAACTTTTATCCGCGGTCCTAGTCTATATCAAAATTTGTTGGAGCTTGAACAAACTCTACTTGTGGCGTTTGGAGCTGGATTCGGCATCTGACCGTTTGACTCCCATCAGTCGCCTCTCGAATTCCGCTTGTTGTTCTTTCATCTCTCTTATATCATCTAGAGCTGTTATCATTTGGTTATGTAGTGTCCCCGTGTAGATTTGGAGATTCTCATGTAGTCCGTCCAAACGGCTGATGTCGGAGGCGTTACCTTGGGTAGCAGCATTGATCTCTCGAATTCTGGTTGCTTGTTGGTCTGCCTGGTAGTTCTGGTTAGCTATAGCGTTCACGACAACGGGAAGTGCTCGATCAGCTGAGCCTCCTCCACTGACGTTGTAAAAATCCCGACACATGCCAAATGGAGGGCGCACGCCTTGCTGACGGCTCCAGTAGTAGAGGTGGCTCCCCCAGATGGGAATGGGTCCCGGTTGATGTGGCCTGATCACTGGAGGATGGGGGATGGGAGGGTCAATTACTTCTGGTTCGGAATCTGTTCCGCTAGAAATTTCCACGATCTCCTCGTCGACTTCGTATTCCTCTCCGACTTCGATTTCGAATTCTTCTTCGGCTTCTTCTTCGATTTCCTCTTCGATTTCTTCTGGGTCTTCCTCCGGGTCCTCTTCTATCCAGCCGCCGTTACCTTGATTTAGGTAGTAGGGTCTCCTGGTAAAGGAAATCCGGCCATTTGTCTGTACTGGGATAGAGATATGAGATTTTTATAAGAAAAGAATTTCTAATTAACGAATTCCTAAGCCTATTTATATCTTTACTGAGCGCAATGTTTTATCGTTTAATAATAGACTTACATTATTTCAATTTAGCGAATTTAGATTTTATAAGCTTTTTGGCTTGTTGACTACTACGACCATTCCTCGACGTATATTGGTCAAATTCAGGATAAATATAGTTGATCAGGCTATGTTTATTCTTGATTTGATTACATACCCCAAGGCTCGATCGTGGTATTGCAACTTGCCATACTACTTTTTAGAAAAACTTGTCATGACGCGAGACTGATACGTGCGGTAAAAATGTATATATTTAAAAGAAAATATATTTCTATGAAAAATGTTGTTATCAGAGGGTTTTTGGTTCCCGTTGTATTTATAGTTTGTATATCTTATGTGGTTTGATATACTTAGTTCACTGTAAACAATGCTCTGATACCAATCTGTCACACCCCCAAACCAGAATGGCGGAAACATTCGGGGGTGGATGACTTCACGTAGTATCACAACGATTGAATATTGTAAAGAAAGTAACACAACCATCATATATATAACAATGAAAACGTGTATTGTTGCGTATTACATGTTATCAAAAGAATATTACAATATGATGAATAAATGTTTAATGATAAAATCATCCTTTGTGTTCCTTCTTCCAAAAGCTGGTAGTTTACCTGTACAACTGATTCCCTGAGAAATACAAGTGGTTTTGAAAAGTGTCAACAATTAAGTTGGTGAGTTCATGAGTGCTCCGAGTTGAAAAAGTATATTCCTTTTGGTAGTAAGTTGGTAAACGAGGTTTTTAGAAAATCCAATATTTTCTTGTAAAATGAAAAAGGTTCCAAAGCTGGAAATGTATTAGTAACTTTTATAAACAACAAAGACAATAATTTAGTATGAAATTTATAATGTAAGAAAACTGCGATGCACATATGAATCTCGTAAATCAATCTTGTTTTATACTTTTTATGTGAGTTTTATAACCATACTATTGACACTGACGGCCTGTAACAACATTCTTCAAGTGTTGCAGTGTTATGACATTTGTCACACCAGACCTGCCGGTCTAACTATAGCTAGTAGTTTAGGTGCGGGATTGTCAATCCCGTATAGATCTATACACAAGTATCACGCTCTCCCTCCAAGAGATTATGGTATATAATACAGGACTTGAAATGCATACAAAATGTACGTTGAAGTTTAAATGTCTCACATTTACCTAGTATAAATAGATTTACAATGAAATGACTTTACTCCTTTTTGAAAGTGTTTCGTTTTTCAAATTGTATAAAAATGTAGGATTGACTTGCTAACTATACCCATTTTAATTCTTCAGATAGTATGTTCCATTTCGTAGACATAACTTAGTGATATAATTGCCCTTGTATACATAAGATGTTTGTATCGATATTCGAAGTTAGAAATTGCATTTATGTTTAGAAAACGATACTTTTAACGTGTAACGTACTTGTATTTCCCCCCCTAAAACATGTAAAAGAATTGAAAAGTAGGGGTATGAACTCACTCGTTAAGTTTGAAGATAGGGGCTAGAGTTGAGCAGAGTTTCGATCTCGGATAGTTGCGTCGTCGGGCCCTTTGGGAACTTCTGCAACGTAAATCTTTCGTCGGGGCTCGAGTGCGGAAACCGAGGTGAGAAAAGGGTCTCTGGAGCTGGGAGAATGTCTGAGAAATGGTGAAGGTGTGCCAAAACTCGAGCCTTATGCCTTCTATTTATAGGGCTGAAAACCCCCGTACGCGGCGCGTACTGCCGGAGTACGCGGGGCGTACTTCGGTTACGCGGGGCGTAATAAGGCGTCATGGCTTACGACTCCTGGCTAGCTAGGCGTAGTTTGGGCGGGCCGATGGGACTCGACCCTGGGTCTAGTACGCGGGGCGTACTCCCAGATTACGCGGGGCGTAATCCCTGCTTCCAACTTCTAAATTCCGTAACTTTCGCGTACGAGCTCCGTTTTTCGCGGTCTTTATATCCACGCGTAGGTGAGATTATGTTCTACAACTTTCATTTAGACTCCGTCGGCTAGTTTTGACTTTATTTTTAATGATATAATTTTAATAGGCCGGGACTCCTAAAGTTCGTTAAAATTTCATAGGTTCTTTATTCGACGTCGGTTTTCGTTTGTCTTTTTATTGTTTTATTACCACCGAGGAGACCTTCAACTTCCGTTTAGGTGGCGATAGCTAAATAATACTCGATCTTCAATCCGAGTTTTTTTTTTTTAGCCCTTTACTACTGTTACGAAACTTTGAAAATTCGTAACTTCTTCATACGAGGTCCAAATTGGGCGATCTTTTTATGCACGCTCATCTGTCAACGAGATCTACGACTTTTGTTTAGATACTTTAAGGCTAAAATGTATTTTATTGAGATTTCACTTTTTACATCAAATTATGTTTTAACGTCGTGTCGTAATTATACGAGTGGTTATAATTTCTTCAATATAACTCGGTTTTGAGTGTTCTTTATGTTTTTGGAAACCCGGGCATGATATCTAATATTCGATGCATCCCAACTTAGATATCTGAACATTTTATTTTCGAGGTTAATTTCGTTGTTTTTAGCTTTCGAGTGTTTACAATGAATCGAGATTTAAACATGCCATTGAAAAGTTCAATGAATCGCAAAAGATTTAGGAGTTTCAAAACCAATTAAAACTTAATTCCCATTTTGTTTTTCATGGTGGAAATTGGTGAATCGTCATTCACCTACCTTCAAATATTTTGTAGCTAGGATTATGGCATCCCTCTTCCAAGTTATAAAATATTGTGTTGGTTCCTAGCCTTAATATTTCACATTGGGTGTTATATTAAGCACTTAAATCAACTTACTTGAATTTCTCCCATTGTAGATGTCTGGTTTAGACATCCATGATCTTACCAAATCTCTTGGAACAAGTTTTCCTAATGAAGATGATTAACCATGGTTGGCACATGGAAATCATACTTCACTTCTTCCACCTCCTCCAATTATTCTCATTAACCCACAAGTTCTTGAAAAGTTCAAGGTCACTCAAGCCCTATTGGAAAGCAAAGTCTATGTGGACTCACATCTTGGAGATGATGTTACATATTGACAAGCTGGGAGAGTTGGGTGTCAAAGTCTTGAGGAAGTTTGTTGTTGACTAGGTTCTTCAAATCACTTTCTAAGTCACATAGTGAGTTCTTTGGGACTACTATGTAACAAACTATGACATGACCCTTAGTGATCTTACCTATTTGCTTGATGCTGCTAAATCAACAATGATTTGCAGCACTGGTAAAGCAAATTTGGTTGGAAGATTGACTTTCCAAACTTCCATGGACATTGAAAATGGTAACATTGGTAATCCAGAAAAGCTTTCTCTTCCCAATGGAAAGGTATCGGCCAAAGTCAACCCGGTTGACCAAATGGTAAAGAGAAAGGCTAAGTCTGAGATAGTCCGGTGTACCATTACTAAAGAGTCCATATGTTTCTATTGCCAATGGAAGGGACATTGGTTTCAAAGCTACGCTATTTACCTAAAAGATCAAAAGGATGGTAAAGTCAAAGTGTTTCACTATGCTTCAGGTAAAGTCCACTATCTAACTTATTAAGTTCCTATTTGGAGATTCTTATTACATGATGTGACTAGGTCACATGTTGATGTTTTAAGAATCAAACAAAAGAGGAAGCTTAAAGGAAGAGGAAGCTTAAAGGAAGAGTAAGCTGATTCTGATCGCGAAGAGATGGATTTCGATCGCGTGGTTCGATGATCAGAATTTTGAGGTTTTGTTGAAAGAGTTATGATAGATTGCTTAAGAATAAATAACAACATAGTTTTTCATATGCATTTGCATTGTAAGGATAAGTTTTTCCGCAAGTTTTTAAATAAAATAAAGTTTTTATTTATTTATTTTAAATGTCCTTACAATGGCATTTGTGAAAAATTGTTGTTTATATGATTGCATTGACAACAATATTGTAAAATGGATTTGATTCTTTCGTTTGTGGTAGTGTCATAATTTACCAAATAAGGAAAGATTCTCATCTCCGAAGTTTCAGTTGGATAGAAACTTGGAATCATGCAACTTGTATTGTATGATGAATGTGAATTTTCATCTTTGGGAAATTAAGACTTATTCCTTGTGCATAGGTACATGTGAGTCAAGTGAAGGACTAGGAGATCGGGTACATTTGGTTGTGCGCTGGTCAGGTCCACCACAAAGATCGATAAGGCTATTTGTCATGATTTACTAAAGTTTAGTGAATATGGTTATACTTACAAGTTTAAGTGTAATTCTGAAATATTGGAAAATTTTCAATGTAAGGCAGAACGAATAAGAAGAATCAAATTAGGCAGAAAGATAAAAGTTTATCCAATCTGAAAAGATGGGAGAGTAATTGAGTATCTTGTTTTGTGACTATCTTAGTGATTAAGAAACCATGTCATAGTTAATCCTCTAAGGACATCTTAGTGCATTTGTTTGACTAAGAAAAGGATCCGTTAATTGTTGAATTGGTTAAATCAAAAAGATAAGCCATACGTCATTCCAAAACAATTCTTAGAGTCATTCTCCAAGATTGTAACTTGAGTGATATCTTAAAGAAATAACACTTGTCATATTTAAGAGTAAAATGTGTTCTACTCTTATACATTTGAAATTGGTAAACTGTGATGTTTTGGATAAAACAAAGACCAACTAAGGCCAATTGTGTGGAGTGTTTGACTTGATAAGAATATGCACTATCTCTTGAATATTTGTTTGTCAATGATTGGTTCTTGGAAAGAGAGTCTTATATGTCAAGTGGACAGTGGGAGTCTAAAAGATCTTGAAAGAGTTTCAAGAACTAATCAAGAATAAAAAATTGCAGTTTATCACTAGCGCACGACTTGAGGTTTGTAACCTATCATGTTGACATATTCTTATTTCTGTGCCCATTCCGGTTAAAGTTGACTATGCATCTGATTTCTATGTGCTCTCAACTGTTTTCATAACTACCTAGAATCAATGGTAGGCACTTGTGCTGCCAAGTGGCAAGAAATTAAGATTACACAAGTTCAGTCCATATGAGTTTGGACCTGTCACTAACCTCCTCTTGTGGTTATGACAGATTCACATGGATAGGAACACATACACCATAAAATCTAAGTGTCATAAGGTTTCTCTTTGATTCATGAAAATGATGGTGAGGAAACAATTTCACTGAGTAGATTTTAAGTAGATATCAATTGTGATATTTGCATTCTCAAAGTCGTTAGTGGAGCGTGTGTGGTTAACCGTCACACTAACATTGACTTGGGAGAAATGGGAAAGGTCTAAACAATTGAGACTATGATTACGACATCCCTTTTCATAGTTCTAAAATTGTTTAGACACATATGTGAGCTATCTTAGGAAAGGTGTATGATTTTGATAAAGTTTTATCAAAGCATCTCGTATTGGAAATCTGAACTTTGGTAAGAAAGTCAAAAAAGTATTGATTTCTAGAAGTCCAACTGATTTCTGAGTACATGTCAAAGCTAGTGGGAGCATAAGTGTTATGCTAATATTCATCATGTTAGTGGGAGCATGATAATTATAATAAGTGTTTCAAGTTAGCAATGTTAATTATAGAAAACAAAAGTTTCAATTGGGAAAAGTTGTTTTGCTATAATTAAGGGAGAGGACATTATATTTCATTTCAAATCTAAAAGCTAAGATTGTGAGATTTTAATCAAATTTAGTCAAGTATATATATATATATATATATATATATATATATATATATATATATATATATATATATATATATATATATATATATGAATGTTATGTTGGAATGGTTCAACATAATGAAATTCTATATATGGGAACATTATTTGCGTTCTAAAATTCGATTATGATTACGACATCCCTTTTCATAATCTGAATTATGAGAAAATAGCAAATAGAAATAGAAATATTATAACAAAAGACTAGTCTAGTATCAGGTCTTTATGTGAGACATCATGAATCGTGTCCCATATGCATCGAATATAGGATCGATTGAATGTGCTATAATATTCATCCTTTCTAAATTTTCTAATTGCCCATGGCATTAAGAGGGGAAAAGATCTAGAATTGGATATGACTAAAATGATTAAGCAATTGTCGAGGACAATCTGAGGTTCACCAAATATTGGTTGCTCATGGACAGTTGGAAGTATGGTGTAAATTTTTGGAAAGGACCATATTGACATATTCTGAAAAGAGGCAACTCTTGTTCAGAAGTGATAGTCAAAATGGGAATATGGAAATGTTTCCATAGGTGGAAGGTATTCAATCTATGTAAGATTAGAAAACTTAATGCAAGAAGGATGTTCAAAGGAATGTACTTTGAATATGGGACATCGTTTCCATGAAATTGATCTCCATTGGAATACTCTGTAATGTATGTTGACAAGTCTTTATGACTTTGTGCATAATAATTACAATAGGACCAGTGCATATAAGTTTAGAATCTAACAGATTTCGGTAAATGGTTGGAATTTGGAATTCTTACATTTACGGTAAGGATTTGGGTTGTGAAATGAGAATCATTGGAATTATGTTCAATTGATCTATTCCACAAAGTAAGGATCATAGACAAACATAGTGTGCATTCTTGGTGTATGGCATAACTATTGTATGGATAAACATAGTGTACATCCTTTGAGAATGGGACAAGTATTCTTTTAATTCAAGTAGAGAGTTGATTATTTGAAACATTATGCAATGACTAATGTGTATTCAATATGGTGATAAATAAAAGGTGTTCTATTTATATTCATAAGTTATGAGACCATATTGGATTCGATTATTCTTGTGTTTCACTTTGCATGTTTTGATTTCCAGAATAACTAGGTCATTATTCCCGGATGACTAAGTTATTCAAACCATCCACAGTTGATAATACGTTGGAAGTAGGTATTAACAAAAGATTGTCATGAATTGAGTTTGTAGATGTCTAAGATGTTGGACATAGCAAGAGTTGCTACAACATTCATGAGTGCTCCTGGAATGAGATTCGAGTATTCGATTCAACCCACGCTCATTTGAATCACTTCATGGATTTTATCATGAGTGATCATGAGACGATAATATCTTATATTCTTTAAACCTAGAGATATGAGTTGTTGACATGAGTTGGTTATACATTGATTGTACGAAAAAATCATTGGTAACTCGATGTTATAAAACGTGCCTTTGTGTATGATTCAACAAGTAGTAGAAGAAGCATATGAGTCAAAGTTTATCCATTCCTTTTCCCCTTGGAGGGATAAAAGCGATATCCTTGGGCCCCTCGATGATTTAGTGATGACACCCCTAAGTGCTTGGCCAAGCCTGGACTGATTTGATTTGTTTAATTAGTCAGTCATCATAAATCAGAAATTGGGAAACAACAAATGGACAAAGAGAATTATTATAATATATTTCTCATTACATATGATATCTAGAATGGAGGAATATATGATCCCTTATCTAATGGACAAGTCATTGACTAGGGCAGAGTTCGACAACGGCTTTACGAGCTACGATTACCAGTCGGGTTTTGGAATCATACGCAATAATAGTTTTAGACTTATCCAAGTGGGAGACTCTTGGATTAGTTTCTAATTCAATAACTATAATTGGTATGTACTTGACCTGATTTGGCATGATCCATTTGGGTTGCATGGCATCGGAACGATCGGATAGAAAAAATGAGAAAAAGGACACTAGTGATATATATTAATATATTATAAGTTCTAATATATTAATATGAAATCATACTATTTAATTAGTATTGATCAAGAATTAATTTAGAATTAATTTAGTGATCAAAAGGAACTAATTAAATATGGACTCTTGTATATATGTGGTGGGCCAAGTTCATTTAGGTTGGGCTAAGCTTTCATGGATAGTTCATGGAGTGTTTAACCCATTGATCATGTGGAAATGAAAGGTCATGGGTATTTTGGTTTACATGAATGTAACCCTAATCCTCCATACTATATAAAGAGGTCTATGGTTCATGAAATGGGGTTGAGTGCTAGGCACTAGAGTGTGTATACACAAAGAGGGAGAAAACCGATTTCATGAGTGTAAACCTAAGTATCCTTATTCTCAAGTTATTCCAAGGGTTTTTGGTGTTGTGTGAACCATTTGAGGTGCAACACTTGAGGGACTAGGCTCTTAAAGGTTCAAGACTTCAATCTTCATAAAAAAGTATGTCATTATGCTAGATACTTTTATTGTATATACTTCTTGTCATGCTAGTTAGGGTAAAACCTTGGAATATTGAATATTTGCATGTATAATAGAGAAAACATAGATCCAAGGTTTATGGGGTTGCATGTAAACCATAGGAGTGTTAGAATGCTCAAACCCCATCATGAGATACTTGAGGCTCTTATGGTCCATGTATATGGTACACCGAACACCATAAAGATAGTGGCGCCAAATCTTGAGGGTGAAAACCACCGCCCCTAACTCCAAATCATGGGTGGGATACCTCGTCTCATGAGGCTTCAGTTGCCTTGACGCATATGCTATCACGTGACCCCTCTGAATCAACACTGCACCCATCCCTGAGATAAACGCATTGCAATAGACAATAAAGTCCTCCACTCCCTCCGGAAGGGCTAACACCAGAGCTTCGCACAATCTATGGCGAAGAGTCTCGAATGATGCCTGCTGCTCAGGCCCCCGAACAAAAGTAACACCCTTCCGGGTCAATCTGGTGAGAGGAACCGTAATCTTGGAGAAATCCCTGATAAAGCTCCGATAATAGTTGGCCAATCCCAGAAAACTCCTGATCTCGGATGGGGATCTCGGCACCTCCCATCGCATAACCGCCTCGATCTTGGCCGGATCTACCAATATCCCATTCTGATTAACGAGATGTCCCAGGAACTGGACCTCTCGTAACCAGAAATCACACTTGAAGAATTTAGCATACAACCCCTCCGACCTCAAAACCCCAAGAACCTCTCGCAGATGCTCCTCATGCTGCTCTCTGGATCTCGAATATACTAAGATATTGTAGATGAACACGATCACCGACCGGTCCAACATAGGCCTGCACACCCGGTTCATGAGATCCATGAATGTCGCAAGTGCGTTGGTGAGCCTGAAAGGCATCACCACAAACTTGTAATGGCCATAATGAGTTCTAAAGGTCGTATTCTGAATATCCTCCTCGCATACTCTCATGTGGTGATATCCAGATCTCAAATCAATCTTGGAAAACCAAGATGCCCCCTGCAGCTGACCAAATAAAGTGTCAAACCTCGAAAGTGGATAACATTTCTTGACCGTCAACTTGTTCAACTCCTGGTAATCAATACACATCCGGTGTGAACCATCCTTTTTCTTGACTAAAATGACCGACGCTCCCCAAGGCGAGCTACTCGGTCGAATAAATCCCTTCCCCAACAGCTCCTAAAGGTGTGAGGATAACTCTTGCATCTCCGGTGGTGCAAGGCGATAAGTTTCCTTGGCGATAGGAGCCGCTCCTGGAACCAAATCAATCCGGAACTCCACTTGCCTCTTGGGAGGCACAACCGACAACTCCTCGGGAAAAACATCAGGAAACTCTCACACTATCGAAACCTCTTTGACACAATCCGCGTATAGAACTCGGCCTCTTTGACACAATCCGCACATCCATCACGTACGCCAGGAAGCCCATACAAACCTACTATAAGCTCTGCCTCCCCCTGGCAGCAGAGCAGAAAGCTGACACAGATCAGGTCCCCTTTAATTAAATAAAAAGGATTGATATTGCCAATTATAAGATAATTGGATTTGGACTGTGGATCATGTGGAATAAGGGAGTGGACGAAATTAGGGTGGAATCCCACCTTGAAATCGTCTAAGGGCCTTATTCCAGAAGGTTCTTGGGGCTGCTTAGGGCCTAATCTATCTAATTAGGTTTTTGACTGAAACCCTAGCAGCTCAGCTATTTAAGGACCCCTAGGGCATCCAAAATCGGCTACCATTTATTCCAAAACGTCATTGAATCGATTTTATGCCTCCATTCCCTCTCTTCTACATCATCTTCTTGCCTTGGTGTTTGTAAGCCATTAGAGGTATTACAATTGTGATACTAAGCTCTTGAAGTTAAGATTCTTGCTACTTGTGAAAGTTAATCATCTAAACTTGTTTTAGTTGTTAATTTCAGATTTTGTATGCTAGATCTAGGTTTTTTAAGCTTTGGCTAAATTTGCATGTATAATAGAGAAACCTAGATCCAAAGCTTTAGGGTTTTTGCATGTGCACCATAGGATTGTTGTATTGGTCAAAACCCATCGACAAAGTCAGTTGCTGATCTGAAGTGCTTCTCGAATATGATCAAATGGTACCTGGTTAATGGAAACACACTTTTGAACCTAATGACAAAATTATTCAATGTGCAGAGAAGGCAATGAAGACACTCCTTCTGAATTTGACACAAAGGGGGGGGGGGGATTGTTGGGTATAATAGTATTGTGTCAAATGTATGCATATTATAGTTTATTTTATTCAGGTTTGGGTCTGTCCATTCTCGGCTTAGTTATCTTGTCCAGCATATATATATTGCATGCATGTAACATTAGGGTTAGGTTTTGTCGCTATACCTAGCTCTTACAGAGAAGTTCTTACATTGTGAACTCTTTTAGAGCTATTTTAATCAAAGCATTCGACACTCTTTTCATCTTTATTTTCTTGTAAATTAATTCACGTTTTTATTATAGAATCTATCGATCTTAATTATTGTTCTCACAAGATGTTTAGTACATCTCTTTTTCTGCACATGTTTTACCTATTAAAAACAAATAGCACCTTGGTACCTTTCACAACATGATAAAAATACAATTTGACAATAAAAGTCAGAAGAATTAGAAGTGATAATGATAGTGAGTTCACCTCAAATGATATGATCAACTTCTACGAAGAGAATGAAATCATTCTCAAAGCATCTTGTATAGAAACCCATAACCAACTAGGGTTGTTAGAAGAAAGCATATACGCTTACACGAGAATACAAGGACTTTAAGATTTAAAGCCAACTTACCTATACAATTCCAAGGAGAATGTGTACAAACATCAACATAAGAGTAAGTCGTCTCTCATAGAGAACAATGAAAAATAAAAAACCATATGAGATATTGTTTAGACACAAGCCACAATACAGCCACATACATATATTTGGTTCTTTAGTCGATGTTAAAGAAAACAAAGCTTGGAAACAAGTTTGAAAAAAAAGGAGGCCTTGTATATTTATCAGATATCCACATGGACAAAATAGGCATTAGGTTTTTAATTTGGAAAAATAGAAATTACTATTGGGTTTTGAGAATTCTAACACTCCTAAGTGTACATGCAACCCTAAATACCTTGGATCTATGTTTTCTCTTTTATACATGCAAATATGAATATTCCAAGGTATTATCCTAACTAGCATACTAAACATTGATTCATATGGAATAATATAAGTTAGAAGACATACCTTTTGATGTAGCTTGATTCCATGGAGCTTAAGAGCCTAGTGCCTCAAGTGTGACACCTCAAATGGTTCACACAACATCAAATGCACTTGGAATAACTTAGAGTGAAACGAACCACTTCATAAAATCGGCTAGCCCTCACCATTCTTTCATAGTGACCGATTTTGGGAAGAATAAGATTCTTATATAGTGTGTCACAATTAGGGTTACACCATGTAAACCCTAATTGTGATGGCCTTTCATTTCCATGATCCATGGGTACAAAAACACCATGGAGCATCCTATGGGTTTTAGCCCAACTTGATAATCCATGGAGAATAGCGGTACGTCTTCCAACTCGAATCATTTCCCAAACCTACATTTTCAAGGAAACCGTCTCACAACTAAATTCTAACTATACTATTTTCTTCCTCGTCTAAACAAAGCACATAGTTTATGTAGAAACTAAATACTCTTTCTAGTAAGCTATAATGAATTGGTGTAAACAGTAGGGCCATATATAATTAAGAACCAATAGACTTAGAGTGCGTGATTCCACCTTATTTCCTGTTCCTTGTCTAGTTGTGGATTTAGCGCAGAGTCACTCAGTCGACCATCTTATCCATCTTAATTATATGTGACTTGTAGACACCAAGCGCATATAGAGAGACCGCACAGGGATCATAATATCATGTATCATTCACCAGAACAATTATTCAGTTAGTACACTTAATACAATACAATAGATTCGTAATAGTAATAACAAGGTCAATACAGAAAGCACTAGAAACGTTCACACACAGATACACTGACATCATAACGAAACACTCCTTTCGAGCTAACTTAACACGCGATCCTACGATTTCATCCCACTTAGTTTGACTGAGTCTGCGTTATACCAGACCCATGTGTCATCGAGGAGACCCTTTTCCTTAAATCGACCAAATAACACAACTCTCGTCACTCATAACGACAAACTAGATGCGAACCTCAAAATTTCATCTCGCTTCAAACCCCGAAAATACTCATGCGAGGACTATGGTATTCACCTATAACCTTCCTTAAGCACCCTCAGCAAACCATTTTGGAAACACCACTCACGCAACAAGTCAAGTTCAAGCACAGAGGCTAGGGAAAGATACAATTAGCCTATAGATGGACCAGATATTAGTCCTATCATGAACTTCAGGATGAAGGCTGCTTAGAGCTACGAAAGAACCATCCTCACCTTATTCTGAGTCCATGATTTATATTCTATGCTTGAATTCCGAGACGAAATTCCCTCTAATGGAGGGATGATGCGACAACCCGAAAATCTCTATCTTTAAGTTAATTCGATCATTAAAAGTCAGACTCATTTCTGCTATATTTTAGCATCATTTAGGGTCTGTTTGAGTGTTCTAAGCCTAGTACATTCAAGGTTTGGGTCTAGGGATGAGTTATTTTAAGTTCATCGGGTTTCATTCAAGCCAAACACACCATCAAGAGGTGTGTACGACCGCACACATGGGTGTACGGTCGTACACTCAAGGTGGTCGTGAACTCACCCCATGTGCACCATCTTCCATCCTTTCTCTTCAAGAGCTTTTAACCTTAGTGTATAACTGAGGTTGGAGATACTGAATAGGCTCGAAAAAACCACTCACAAGGTGTGTACAACCATACACAGGTCCGCGGCCGTACACCACCCTCTATACATATATGTAGTGCTCAATTTCTCCTTATTTCTCTTCCTCACAACCGTGATCACTCCCATTCTCTATCAACTACCATCGGTTGTGAACACCCCAAGACTCCAAAAACGTAAGTGTTTCATCCTTAAACTTGTTATACTTGAAAGACCTCTAGATCCAAGACTCAATTCTTCATGTTTCAGCATCACCTTCATGACCTTGAAGGGTGTATGGACGTAAACCCTTCATAGGTTGGCCGTACACACCCTAAAAGACCTCCAAAGCGAGAGTTCTTCCCCTATCAGCTAGTTAGACATGTTAAAGCCTTGATTATAACCTTGAAACACCATAAAACTCATGACCATCAAGAGTGTACGGCCGTACACCCTTTCTACGGTCGTACACCCTTGTTAGGGTGTTAACTTTGAACTTAAAACACTTCTTAGACACTTTTTACCCATTAGAACTCTAGAACCATTGAATCCCTAAGGATCAAGACCCAAATCTCACCATTCTTGGAGTGTGTATGGCGTACACTCATTGGCCGTACACTCTATGGGCGTACACTCTCTTGAGTGGCCGCGAACCCCTTTAAGTCAATCACATGTGATTGTAACACTTAGTTTCAAGTGTTTCCTAGTCACTAAGGGTGTTTCATTGCATGTTAGTTGTCCAAAACACTAATTACATGCCCATATATGTCATTTAGGACTTGTTTGTGTCTCGGAAATTCATTCGTGGAACTACCATCCTTACACGAACCTTCATTCGAAACGCTTACTACAGGTGAGTTCATACCCCTACATTTTCCGCGTTTTTAATGTTTTCAGGGGGGAATACAAGTAAAAGCACAATTAACCTTGTGTTTAAAATATAATTTGATGTTTTATATTTTCCTATTACTATTATACATTGAACATAGAATTTGCATACATGGTAAAGCTAGTCACCACTAGACTTGAAATCAGTTTTACAAAACATGTTAAAATACAAACATTACAAATACAGTTTTCAGAACAGATGTAACAAACTTATGAATTATGAATTAAAATACATTATTTTATAAGGATTCATAATAAAAAGGGTTTTTATAGTATTATTCGTGAATTCGTTGAGAGAGCCAACAATGTGAGACGCCTTGTAACCAGAGTCTCCTGAGAGGGAGAGCGTGAGTTTGTGTATAGATATATACGGGAGTGACAATCACGCACCCTAACTATTAGCTACAGTCAACCGAGGGTGACAAACGTCATTTTTATCGACGTACGTTCGAGTACGTTGTATTGTTGAGTGTCTATAGTATGGTTATAAGAATCCACATGTGAAACAACGACTCATTCACATAATAATACACCTAAAAAATAGACACTAGGGTTAGTAACTATGTGATTACTTAGTATATACACTAGGGTAATATGAAATTAACATCCAACTTACAGTGGGATGTGTGATCTCCACCTCATTTCCTGTTACTCGTTTGGTTGTGGGCTTAGGGCTGAATCACCCAATCGGCTATTTGTTCAATCCAGATTTCTATAACTCGTATGCACTAAGTGATCACAGGATGGTATTCACACTATGGTATTCACACTACGGTATTCACACTACAATATTCACACTACGGTATTCATACAAAGGTTTTCATACAAGGGTATTCATACAAAGGTATTCATATTGGTTTTCAAGAAGAACAATGCTTAAACAACATAAGTATGGTGTATGCTTATACTATTTGGTTTGGAATAGATAAGTCAATAACTTACACTTACGGAAAATATAGGATTTTCCAGGGTAAAGATCAGTACTTACAACAACCGGTTAATTATTCAATTAACGAATATTCATTATTAATTCTATAATTACTTAGTTTATGCATCTAGGTTGCGTATAAAGAATATCCGATAGACTGTGGAATGTGTGGTTTCTACCTCATTCCCTGTTCCTTGTTTGGTTGTGAGTTTAGGGCAGATCCACACAATTAACCATCTATTCGATATTGGTTCATGCGTAACTAGTATGAACCAAGAAGTTATAGAAAGAATGGGTTAAATCATACTTTTCATAAGAAAATATTGGATTTTCTTGAGGAACACTTCCAACATATCTCAAAGGATCAATACAGTTAACTTTGTAAGTATCTAGTGAATACTTCAGGATTATGTACATAAGGATCTGACAACCAGTGGAATGTGTGGCCTCCGCCTCACTTACTGTTCCTTGTTTGGTTGTGGGCTTGGGGTTGAACCACACAATCGATTGTTTGTTCGATCTGGGTTGTATATGATTTGTATACACTAAGTACTCGTAGGAGGAAATGGTAAGAATCATTTTTACTTAAGGTTTATACATTCATAACATTAGAAAATATAAATTTTTCTAGAGAAACATAACGTACTTTTTGAAAGGACAAAGAACAGTTTTCTAAAATAAAAGATTACGAACTCACCAGCTTTATGCTGATACTCTTTCAAAACCTACTTGTATTCTCAGGACACTAGTAGACAGGTACACACACCAGGTTCAAGAAGATGGAGCATAGTAGCTTCGAGTCTTTACTTGTTATTTACTTTTGGTGTCAATCATGTATGATTCAAATGCAATGTAAACATATTACTATTAATACAATGGTTGTTTTTTCTTTGATTACTATTATTCAATTGTTTTGATACTACAGATGAGTTCCTCCCGCCCCCGAACGTTTCCGCCACTTTGGTTTGGGGGTTTGATACATTTAGCCGAGAAAACCATGCACAAGGTGATTGTTTTAGTCTATAGATGGACTTCTGAAGTTTGCAGACATGATGATGCTTGTGAGAGTCTTCAAAACCTAGAGGTTGTTGCATGTAAACCTCTTCATTTAAGAAGCCATGAAGAAACACATTTCTTACATCAATCTGTCGAAGTTTCCATCCTCTAGACACTACAAGATTAAGAATCAAACGAACTGTTGTGGGTTTGACAACTGGACTAAATATGTCATGATTGTCAACTCCATATTGCTGAGTGGAACCCCGAGCCACCAGACGTGCCTTATTTTATCAATAGAACCATCAGGATGTTGTTTAAGCTTGAAGACCCATTTGCAACCAACAAAATTTACATTAGATGGTCGTGGAACCAAAACCCATGTATTATTCTTCTAGAGGGTAGAAAAACCAGATTTCATGCCATGTCGCCATGTTGGATCATCCAGAGCCAGTCGATAGGAAGTAGGTTTAACAAAGAAGGTACGTTTGTTGGGATTATAAAACATTGTTCCATAAGTAAATTTCTTAGGGAAAGTATTCCATGAACGAGCTCAAGTCATGATACCTAATGTAGATGAGGAGACATCACCAACAATCGGACTTGTCGGAATAGGCGAGGCCGGTGAAGTGTCAACCGTGGAAAATGCGTTAGTCGAATCAGCAGAAACAGTAGGAGTTGTATTTTCACTGTTGTCAACAATAGCAGCAGGACCTGCGTTTTTAGTGGTCTCAACATCCGGGGGATCTGATGAAGCCATGACGGGTGTTCTCGACAAGTGACGTTCCTGTTGTAATGGCATAGAAGACGTTGGAGGAGAAACCTTGATACTTGTGTCATTACTAATTATGGTTCTCAGTATTTGAATGGTAACCACAGGAGCTAATGGGGTTGCAGCTGCATTAGAATGGTTATCTAATAAAAAAGATAACTCATAATTCCGCAAATGGTCATTCGCGATACTTGGTTCAGATTGAGGAAACGATGCCACCTTAGACCTAGGAGATGGTGTGGTAGAAACGGAAGAGGTTGCATATGGAAATCGTCATTTATCAAAAATCACATCCCGATATATATATATATATATATATATATATATATATATATATATATGTATATATATGACCAGTACTCATATCCAAACACTTGTACCCTTTGTGCATTGAGCTATACCCTAAGAAGACACATATTTTAGATCGATAAGCTAGTTTGTGAGTGTAATATTTACGAAGACTTGGCCAACACGCACACCCAAAGTTACGAAGAAAGGAGTAATTAAGGGTTATTTTTAGAAGATGTGCGATGGGTGTAGAATTTTATAGTGTGCGACTAGGCATACGATTTATTAGGAAACAAGCTATTAAGAAAGCTTCAGCCCAAAAACGAAGTGGAAGAAAGGAATGAGCTAAAAGAGCCAAGCCTGTTTCAACAATGTGTCAATGTTTTTGCTCAACCATCCGAATTTTTTGGGATGTAAGGGGACATGACACTCAATGAGTGATACATGTTTGATGAATATATTTATGGAGCTTGTGATATCCACTACCCTAGTCAGATTGGATAGTATGACTTTTAGTATTCAAAAGACGCTCAACATGATTTTGGAAATTATAAAAGACTTGTTCAACATCATATTTATGTTTAAGGAGATAAATCCAAGTATAACGATTGTAGTCATCCAAAAAAGTAATATAATATTTAAAACCTCCACTAGACATTTGAGCAGGTCCCCAAACATCAGTATGAACAAGCTCAAGTGGAAAAGTTTCAATATGAACAAAATTATTATAAGGAAGCGGATGACTCTATGCATGTTGACACACACCACAAATAGAAGACATATTACCAAAAGAACAATCTAGTTTATTTGACTTTAAAATAGATTTAATGATAGCTGAAGTATGGAGACCAAGACGCCGATGCCACTGTAATGAAGACACTTTAACCATAGGCGTGACTTAATGAGGAATGCGGGAAGTATGAGTAATGGGCACCGGGAAGAGACCTCCTTTGCTTTTATCGGGTTGAAGCGTTTTCTTTGTGACCTTGTCCTTAACAAAGAAAACATTATGGTGAGTTTCAATAAACACATCCTTATCATAAACAAGTTTATGTGCAGAAAGAAGATGCTTATTGATTTGGGGAACACGTAAGATGTTTTTAAGAATAATGGGTCGACTTAGACTGGGAATTTGAGAATGACCAATATGAGAAATATGCAAACCTGTTCCATTGGCAACTTGAACGTGGTATTTTCCAAGGTATCGCTCCTGAATGGACAAGCGATCCAAATCACTTGTTAGATGATCTGTAGCTTTGTGTGGTAGCATTATTCCCTCCATGATACTCTTCTGCCTGATAGGCATGATTGAATCGATTTCTGCAATTCAATGTGGTATGACCGGGAATACCACATACGTAACAGTGTGGACCACTACCATTTTGCCTGCCACCGCCACGGCCAAGGCCATATCCATGGTTGTTGCCTTTATTTCGATAGTTGTTTCAATAATTATTATTGTCGAGATCCATTTGACTCTTGCCTTGTAGCATTGTTGGCAGACGAGATAAAGTCTGTAGGTTTCTTCATTGTTGTAGTTTGAGTCTCATGAGCAATCAGAGAAGAGTAGAACTCTGGTAGTGTCACCTCTCGTTGGTTGCTGAGAACGGTGATAGCAGTAAGTAAGTCGTTGTGGCCTGGACCTAGACCGACGAAAATGTAGCCTGTAACTTCCTCATCAAGCATGGGGCGACCAATGTTTTCCATAGTGTCGGCAAGCCACATCATCTTCTAATAGTAGTTCGACGCACTCATGTCGCCCTTCTTTGTTGTTGAGAGTTGCGTACGGATCTGAATTGAGTTCCCTTTATGTTGAGCTGAGAACATTGTATGGGAGCATCCCATACCTGTTTTGATGTATCAGTACAACAAGTAAGTTGTGACAATACATCTTCTGTCATAGATGATAATAATCCTCAGAGGATTGTTTGATCTTGAACAACCCAATTCTGATAATCGGGATTGTCGGTTGTCTTTGCTTCTGCATTGGTTCCCATAATTATCTTGGCAGCAAGAACAGATGTAGTTCCATCAAGATATCCAAAGAGTTGGACACCACGAAGAATAGGAATGACTTGGGCCTTCCAAATTAGGAAGTTTGTGGAAGTTAATTTGTAGGTGATGGTAGTGGTGATTTTAGAAGAATTAATGAAAAAGGTGCAATAATGAAGATGATATGAACAAAAACCAGAAGCCATGAGAAAAGTAAAAAATGGAGGGTAAAATCGAAACCCTAGGTATCTGGCTCTGATACCAAATCAACAATGATAAGAAAATATGATTTGCCTCGTAAGGATTATAATCATTTGAATAAACTATACCTTATCTATACAACAACCTATATTCAAATATCTATACGTATCTCTAAGGCTTTGTTTACATGTTAGGGTAAGAATACTTTTCACTCCAACATAATAATTTGAAAGAATGACCCTAAATCCAACATAAAAATGCAAAATCTACCAAATGAACCTACAATATTATGACCCATAATCATGCAAAATCTAGATATTTTAGTTTTCGTTACTTGGTGGGTCATCTTTTTGAATTTACTATCCCACATGATTCACATAAAAACTTTGAAGGTTTTTTTTTTAAAAAAATGTAACTTTTAACGTATATGCCAAACTTAACTAAAGTCATTTCAATAATGGGCATTTGTTCCCGAATCATGTGCCTTAATTTGTTTCCAAAACCTATTCCTTTTCCACAAATACATCGCCGTTAAAAGCCAAAGAAATGTGACGCTTTTAACAATTCCTATGTATCACATTATTTAATTATATTTATAGAACGGCATGTATCACATAATCAACAGTGGCAAATCATGCATGATGCATATGTCTTTAAACTTTAAACCACACAAATCTCGGAAAAGTTATATGCATTTGATGTCATATCTCACGTTAAATCAAACATTATCATTTGATACTCGATTCATTTTCTTTATGTATACCCTGTTTTAAATCATCTATAAGAATGTTTAGGAGGTGTTTAAAGTAGTCTTTTTTTTTTTTTTTTTTTTTTATTTTTTTTTTTTTTTATTTTTTTTATTTTTTAACGGTCAGGGTTTAAAGTAGCTTATTAGTTTATTAGTGGTATCATAAGCTGAAAAAAAAAAAAAAGCATTGGATAAAAGTAGTTTATAACAATAAAAAATTGTTAATAAATCATTTTTCATAAGCCACCTCCCTCTATCTTATTAGCTTATAAGCTAATAAGCTAACAAACAATAATTTTTTATTTTTTGTCCAACACCATTAATTGCATTTCTTGTTGAAACAAAAAAAAAATCTTTTTATTCCACCATGATGCGTAATTCCCTCCCTGCTTTAAACTGTCATGATCAAACGCTAACTTAAATGATTCTTTACATCTCTATTCTAATAAAAAAAAATAGTTTTAATTTCCTTTTGACATGTATCATTATATTAGACCTTCTAATTAATACACATTTTTTTTGCCATGTGTTACCCTATTAAACCTCTTAATTAATGCATATCACTTGTCAACCTATTAAATATCTATTTTAAATTTTAAAATTTTCACTTTAATTACAATAAATTAATAACAATGCAATAAAAATTAAATTAAAATTAATAAAAATTATAAAGTGATATAATTTCTCATATTTATTTAAATTAACGATTATGATTGATTAATAACTTTGTGTTCTAACTATTAAAGTTTAATTAATTTTGTAGCCGTGGTTGCACGGGTTATAAATTAGTTCTTTCAAATAAACAAAACATAATAGTGTACTGAATCATCCAATTATTTTGTTCCTTCCATTTTAGCAACATGTGTTGCAATAAAGGCTCAATGTCATTATGCTAATCCAAATTTGATGATTTGTTGTTCACTTGCCTTTATCTTAAAAGGCTCATTCATAGAAACATTCTCTTTTGTGATTATGTTATATCATACAAATTAAATATGACTTGGAGCAATAAGTGATAGAAACGAACAATTTAACAAAAAATTGTATTCATATATCAAAAGTCATTGAATAAAGTTGAATGTAACACATAATCTTGCATATAAACATGTACTTATACCTTTTGTTCTATCTTCATTAATTGTATACTAAAAAAAATGATAAACCGCGACATCTAAGCAGCGCATGTCAACCGGTCTCAAGGCCAACATGGGAGGTCAACCGTTGAATGCTAGCAATATTTTGAATGTATCATGGTTTTGGTAATTTATAGGTTATTTATTACCTTTTGTATAGTATGTGGATCCCTTTGTAACTTGTTATGATAGATTTTAAGGATTTTGATTAACAACTGACTTGGATGTTTCAAGGATCGTGATTGTATCAGTTTCTAAAATATGTAATTCATCCCTATTGTCCGGGGTATACGAATTCAAAAGCGGGATATCCAAGAACTTCAATTTTGATTACAGGTCTAATCAAAATTAGAAACACAAAATACCTATTGTGATTTGTAAATTTCAGAGACTCGGAGATGCAAAGGAATTAGCTTCGATTATATGAAAGTTCTAACTCTTTCATGTAACTTCTAGCTTCCTTTTATACATAGAAAATGACGATTAATGGTGGTTATAAAGGGAAAATTGCCAAAAAAAAAAGCATCATGATGTAATTATCAGATTCTTGGCGGGAAAACCCCCACCAGGGGCTCAACCGCGTGGACCACGCTAGGGGTGTAACATCCAAAAAATACTAATAAAAAATTTTCATTTTCAAATCATCAAATCCACACAATTTGTTTCAAAATCAGTCATAGTAAATGCATCCCAATCATCAGAGTAAAATAACAATCATCAGTTTGGAAAATCATCAGGGGATACTGTGCAGTCAAGCCGGGCCATTCCGTTTAGAAGTAGAAATACCTGAAAATGTTTAAAACACAAAACCGTAAGTACAAAGCTTAGCGAGTTCCCCAAAATACCACATATCATACATAACATCGGGCCCCGACCATCATAACGGGTCTCACCCAACATACAAACAGGCTAAGTCCAACATACATATGGGCCCAAACCAACATACAAATGCTAGATTCATAAAGACAGCTAGCATTCTACATAGTATAGTGAGAAGACTTGCCTTCCTCACGTAGTCAAATAACCCGCAACTCAATGCCATGAAACATGTGCTACATCCCACCTATCGAATCAAACAAGGTCTCACCTTAGTCTATACTCTAGAAATAACAATTTGACCAAAAGTCAACCCAGGTCAAAAAGTCAATAGTCATAGACAAAGTTAACAGTCAACATCGTTATCATCCGATCCTCACGTCGTGACCAACACTTGGTCACGTCGTAGGAAAACAAACTTGGCCCAATCACAAACTCATTCATGATCCAAGCAATCGTCATGTCGTGATGATCAAGCCATCACGTCATGGCAGAATCCATCCAAAATAACCGGGAAACCCCTAGTCCTCACGTTGTAACGAGGAGGCTCTCACGTTGTGAATTTGGGCGTTATATATCTAAATAGATTTAGCTCTCCATCCATTAATCCATCCACTCATTCCTTTAAGAAGGCTTGCTAACGACCAAAACAACCTAAAGATCGATGCTTTTCAGCCATCATGTCCATTGAAGTCTAAAGCTCAAACTAGGTCAAAAATGGATAAGCACCACCAATAATATCAAGCATGGGTTCAATATACTAGCAAACTTCATATCTAATGCATAAAACACTCAAAGAACCTCAAGGATCCATAAAGTTGCTAACCTTATGGAATCCTACCATTCCAACTAGCTTATACTTGAAGAAAATGGGACAAAACCTTAGATCTAACAACTTAATACATTAAAGTTTGGATCTTGAACCCTTACAAAGGTCCAGAGATGCCGAAATGAAGTCCCAAAGCTTGCCAAGATGCCCATAACACTACCAAATCCTTCTTATTCTTTCAAAAGCAACCAAAAACACCAATATGAACCCAAAATGGAGGAAAGGGATTAATGTTTTTTAAAGGGGATTTAGGAGGTGATGGAGGCCGAAGGTGAAGGAAACCCTAGCCTCTCACTTCCTTTAAATAGGGTCAAAGTCTGAAAATTAAGGTTTTCACCTGATCAAGTGTCACGTCGTGACCATCATAGTGTCATGCTATGACACTTAAATGAGACTCACGTCTCTTGTGGTCATGTCACAAAATGAAAATGCTTCCCCCATGTTGTAACCCACTTAAAACTCGTATTTCTCTTAAAATTCCATACCTCGAGCATCTTGGTGTTACAACTCTCCCCCACTTGAATCAGACTTCGTCCTCGAAGTCTATTATTGTAAACAACTCTAGATAATGCTCCATCATCTCCTCCTCTGGTTCCCAAGTCCACTTGGAACCTTTCCGGTACTGCCATTGCACCTTCACCAAGCCTACCACATTGTTGTGCAAGATCTTCATCTTCCTGTCGAGAATCACAAGCGGTCTTTATACATAATTCAGGTGCTCATTAATATAAATGTTGTCCAAGGGAACCATTATGGAATCATCAGCCAAACACTTCCACAACTAAGAGACATGGAAACTATTGTGGATATGGCTAAGCTCATCAGGCATATCCAACGATACACAACCTTCCCTACCTGTTCGATAATCGTGAAAAGACCAATATACCAGGGGCCCGACTTGCCATGCTTCTGGAACCGTATGACAGCTTTCTAAGGTGACACCTTCATAAGTATAAAATCTCAACCCTGAAACTCAAGATCCTATCATTGTCAATTAGCATAACTCTTCAGGAAACTATGTGCGGTCTACAGTCGATCACACACATGCCGAATCAACTCAATGGTCTTGAGTACTACTTCAGTACTCCCTATGACTCGATTCCTGACCTTGCCTCAATATACCGAGGTCCAACATTTCCTCCCGTAAAACATCTCGAATGGAGGTCGATCAACATTGGTGTGATAACTGTTGTTGTAGGAGAACCCGACTAATGGAATATAAATATCCCAACTCTCGCCAAAATGTAACACACATCCCCAGAGCATATCCTCGAGCGTAGGGTTGTTCACTATTTGGATAAAACCGAAAAGTCCAATTAGAGAATTTGGACTGAACTATTTGGTTCGGATATTCTGATTTTTGGATTGGTTTTCAACAAAACCGAATTATTATTTTGGATTTCGGATTGGTTTTGTTTTATAAAATAAGAACCGAATAGTCCAAAAAAACTGAATAAACACTTATTACTTATTTATTTTTAATATATATATATATATATATATATATATATATATATATATATATATAGTTATTTATTAATTTATAATTTATTCTTTAAAATAGGTTCAAAACGTTTCACCCGATAAAAAAAATATTAATATGCATTTTCTCTCAAAAGTTTTCTATCTATAAAATATTTAACTATAACATACCTTCTTAATAGTTGTTTATAAATTTCCAATCACAACTAAATATTTTTTTTCACTTCTTATGTAAAATTGGGTAATATTATAATTATATGCCGTTTTAAAAACGTTTCGGTTTTGAAAACCAAATTATAAAAACCAATCCAACCGAATTGTAATTGGATTAGATCGGATTTAAATTTAGTTTGGATTATTCGTATCCATGTTTTGAAAACCGAAATCAATTTAGATTCAGTTGATTGGATCGGATCAAACCAATCCATCTAAACGAACACCCCTAGTCGAGTGTCTGAATAGTCCAATGACTATGTCCGTTAGTCTGAGGATGATATGGAGTGGTGAAAAGTAGTTAAGTACCCAACTCCTCATGAAACTTTCTCTAGAACCTGGAGGTGAAACAAACATCATGATAAGAAACCACTTGAACTAGAACCCCGTATCAAATAACTGACTCCCTGATGTAGACGTCAACCAACTTCTCGGCATAAATGCTCTTAGCAATAGGGATGAAATGAGCAATCTTGGTCAATCTATCAACAATGATGTAACATCCCAAAACACGACCCAAAAATTTTTGTTTAATAATTACTAAAAACATCGTGTCAATATCATAAAATAAAACCCGTACGTCAATATCTCAAAACCATAGCAAAGTATTACGAGAAAACTATATCAAGACTGTATCAAATCATATCTTTGACAAGCTAAAACAATTCCCAGGATAAACTGAAGCTGTGGTGTGTGCGATGCCATCAACCCGAGCTCTTTCCTTTACTTGCGGAAGTACCTGAAACCAAAACTAAAACTGTAAGCACAAAGCTTAGTAAGCTCCCCCAAGCTTCCACATACCATAAAATAAAATATAAACACATATTGGGCCTTGCCAACTGCATCGGACCGAAGTCCGGAACTGACTGGGACCTTGTCCCCTGCATCGGACCGAAGTCCGAAACTAACTGCATCGGACCCAAGTCCGGAAGTGAATGCATCGGACCAAAGTCCGGAACTGACTCGGACCTTGTCCCCTGCATCGGACCGAAGTTCGGAACTAACTGGATCGAACCGAAGTCCGGAAACTAACTGAACATAGCATAGCATAGCATAACATAAATATATCAGATAGCATGAACACATAAACTGCATACTGCATTGGGTCGTAGCCCGGAACACATAACACATAAATACTGGCCGAGCCACGTAGGAATCAAACATTCTAACTACTGCATCGGATCGAGGTCCGGAAACTACTACTAATTAAATGGCCCGACATTGTGGCCTTAGACCGGTTCCTACTGGAAGGAAACTCACCTCGCACACTGGCTGCTAAATGAACTAATCTGGAAACCGACTGCTGCTGCTTCGGTATCTCCCTGGCTACAATTTCCATAAATACACTCAATCAATTACTGATAATTGTACTGAGGGTAAAATGACTATTTTACCCCTGGTCAATGTCAACCTCCTGGTTAACGTCAACCTCCAGTTAACCGGACTCGCCGAGTCTGAGGAACTACTCGTCGAGTTTTGTCGAGCAAATTCCATACCACTACATTTGAATCCGCTTTATGGTTCCTAACTCGTAGATCTGAAATCTTGGAACCATCTGAACACGTAAAGTTGCTAACTTTACGTGTAACTACGGAGGAATGAAGCCTTCCTACTCAAACACCACTTTGCTCGGGAAAACTCATCCGACTCGCCGAGTTCTAAGGCAAACTGCATCGGACTCGCCGAGTTGTTCTTCCAACTCGTCGAGTCGACGGCTAACTTCATATAACTCGCCGAGTCGTCCTGTGGACTCACCAAGTTCATTCAGCCCTTTTTCCATACAGGTCCGATCTGAGCCATGCAGTTGCTATAAATCATGGATCTAGACTTCTAGGGCATGTTTTTCACGTAATGTTGCTAACTTTACGTGCATGCATGGATTTAAAGGCTTCATATGACCAAAATAAGCTCTTAATGAGGTTCTAGGCTCAATGGGGACTTTAATCACAACCACAACCAAAACTTTATACTTCTAGCATGCCATGAGTGTCCAGATCTGAGATATAACCTGGCCACAAGGCCTATTCATAAGGGATCTAGGGTTTTTGGGCTTAGAAACCACAATTTAGGAACAATATGGATCTATATGATCAATGAGAAAGGTATAGAATTTAATACCAGAAAAGAAGATCAGTAGAGTGTGTATTCTGGATACACTTCCTCTTCCTTAAACTCTCCAACTTTCTCCTTCTCCTTCTTACTCCAAAGATTCCTTCACAAGCAATAAACACACACACACACACACTCACTAAGAACGCCTAGGGGTTGATAAGGAATGCTCTGAGGGTGATGGAGGCCGAAATGGGGGATATAATTACGTTTAAATAGGTTGAAAACCCTAAGAATTAGGGTCTCCTCCTTATTGGCCTACTCGCCGAGTCCATGCGTGGACTCGCTGAGTAGGTCACTTAAAACCCGTATCCCACTCGACATCTACTCAGTGAGTTAGGGCTACAACTCGCCGAGTAGCTCTTCCTAAAAGAGCATTTAATCAAAATAAATACGTACCAGGAATGGGGCGTTACAATTCTCCCCCACTTATCTTAGACTTCGTCCTCGATGTCTGTTGACTCCAGAAACAACTCTGGGTAGTGCTCCCTCATCTCCTCCTCCACCTCCCATGTCCACTCGGAACCCTTCCGGTGCTGCCACTGCACCTTCACCAACTGAACCAACTTGCTCCTCAAAGTCTTTGTCTTCCGATCTATGATCGCTATGGGTTTCTCAATATAATTCAGGCTGCTATCAATCTGAATGTCCTCCAAGGGTACAACTGCTGACTCGTCCACCAAACACTTTCTCAACTGGGAAACATGGAAAGTGTTGTGGATCTGACTGAGCTCTGTCGGGAGATCCAACCGATAAGCAACCCGTCCCACCCGGGCCAAAACCCTAAAAGGACCGATGAACTTGGGGCCCAAATTTCCCCTCTTCCGAAACCTAATAACACCCTTCCAGGGTGATACCTTCAGGAGAACCATATCGCCCACCTGGAACTCCAAGTCTGAACACCTCCTATCGGCCTAACTCTTCTGCCGACTTTGCAAAGTCTGCAGTCTGCTACGAACCTGCTGGATTAGCTCTGTCATCTTGAGCACCACTTCGGTGCTCCCAATGACTCGCTGACCGACCTCGACCCAACAAATCGGGTTCCTGTACTTCCTCCCATAAAACATCTTGAAAGGAGGTCAATCAATACTCGCATGGTAATTGTTGTTATACGAAAATTCCGCTAGCGGAAGATACGTATCCCAACTGTCGCCGAAATCTAGGACACATGCTCGCAGCATGTCCTCGAGGGTCTGAATCGTTCTCTCGCTTTATCCATCCGTCTGAGGATGGAAAGCGGTGCTAAAAAGGAGACGAGTACCCATCTCGTTGTGAAACCACTTCCAGAATCTGGAAGTAAAACGGGCATCTCTGTCTGACACCACTGAAATAGGCACTCCATGCCGTGTCACCACCTCTCGCACATAAATATCGGCTAGCTTCTCAGCCGATATGCTCTCCTGGATCGGTATAAAATGGGCACTCTTCGTCAATCGATCTACTATAACCCAAATTGAATCCACTCCACGTGTGGTCTTGGGAAGCTTAGTAATGAATTCCATAGTGATATCCTCCCATTTCCACACTGGTATGTCCTGTTGGGTTTTGAGCAATCTAACACTTCCTAAGTGTGCATGCAACCCTAATAAACCTTGGATCTATGTTTGTCTAAATACATGCAAAATATTAAATTTTCCAAGGTTTATAACCTATCTAACATGGCATGGGGAACATTTCAATATAAAAGAGTTAGAAGAGATTACATACCTTTTGATGAGTTTGGTTCTAAGGAGTTTGAGGGCCAAGCACCAATAGTGTGAATGCCTCAAATGGAATCACAAAACACCACAAACTCTTGGAAAACTTTGAGAGAGTATACACACTTGTATAAATTCGACCACACACAAGCACACACACACTAGTTCACTAGTTTTTCCTTAGGCTCCATTTCATGCTCCATAAGCATGCTTATATAGTGTGCATGGTTAGGGTGAAACCCTAATAACCCATGTCTTTTCCTTTCCAAGGATCCATGGGTTAAAAGCTCCATGGATCATCCATGGACTTCCACATAAGCCTAGCCTATTAACAAATGAGTATTAGCCCACACTATATAAAACAAATAGCCCATAATCTAATTAGTCTTCTTTTTAATCTCTAAATTAATTCATAATTAATTTAAGACTAAAACTAATTAAATAACGTAACTTCATATTAATATATTATAACTTATAATATATTAATAAACATATGTGTATAACTCTCATAAATTATCCATAATAGTTTGGATGAGATGCAACCCAAATGGACCATGCCGGTCGGGTCAAGTATATACCAAATAAGTTATGGAATTAGACACCTTATCCAACAGACCCCCACTTGGATAAGTCTAATAACCGTATTTTCCTATAACTTCAGGAACCAACCAGCAATCGTAGCTCTCAAAAACTCCCTCGAACTATGAAGACTCTGTTGAACTATGAAGCGCCATTTTAGATAAGTGATCACATAATCCTCTGTTCTCATGATATCAGCCGGACAAACACATGGAACTATGTCTTGCTTATTGTCTGGTAGTTGTTTCTCGATTTTCCGATTTGTTTGACGAAGAACTTTACTGAACACATCGGTTTAGTTCTGACCGGGCCCGGTACATGGGTCAACACAAAATCATCGAGGGGCCCAGATATCGCTTCTATTTCTAGAAGGAACAGATAAACTTCGACTGATATGAAGCGCCATTTTAGATAAGTGATCACATAATCCTCTGTTCTCATGATATCAGCCGGAAAAACACATGGAACTATGTCTTGCTTATTGTTTGGCAGTTGTTTCTCGATTTTCCGATTTGTTTGACGAAGAACTTTACTGAACACATCGGTTTAGTTCTGACCGGGCCCGGTACATGGGTCAACACAAAATCATCGAGGGGCCCAGATATCGCTTCTATTTCTAGAAGGAACAGATAAACTTCGACTGATATGCTTGTTCTACTACTTATTGAATTGTACACAAAGGCACGTTTTATAACATCAAGTTACTGATGCGTTTACGTGCAATCAATGCACAACCAACTCATAGGAAACAACTCATATCTCTAGGTTTAAAGATTTATATGATGTTATCGTCTCACGATCACTCGAGATAAATTCCATGAAGTGATACAAGTGAGCGTGGGTTTATACCAATACTCATAACTTATGAGTACTCATGAATGTTGCAGCAACCATTGCCATGTCTAAACACCTTTTAGCCATCTAGAAACCCAATTCATGACAATCTTGATTCATACCTACTTCCGACGTATGATCGATTGTGGAGGTTTGAATAAATTAATTATTCTGGAAGTCAAAACATGCAAAACTGAAACAATAGTAAATAATTAACAATGATAGTAACACTTTACTCATAAATAAATCACAAATTTTATTCATCATCAAACGTTGATTACATTTTTACAAGTTTCAGGAAAACTATCTAATCTGTAAAACTAATATCGTCCCTCAGCCCGATGCATCTCGCATGCTGAAAATGCTTAACCCTCGTCAGTTCCTTCGTAAGGTGATCTGCAGGATTCTCATCCGACGATATCCTCCTTGCCACGAGGAGTCCTTCTTCAATCTTGTGTCTTATGAAGTGATATTTTCTGTCAATGTGTCGAGATCTGCCATGATCTCTTGGTTCCTTGGCTAAGGCAACCGCACTATTGTTGTCACAGAAAATCTCCATAGGTTCCTTAATAGCTGGTACAACTCCAAGGTCTCCGATGAAGTTCTTTAGCCATATCGACTACTTCGCTGCTTCACTCGCTGCTATATACTCTGATTCACAAGTCGAATCAACCACTGTCTCCTGCTTGGAACTCTTCTAAGAGATTGCCCCTCCATTTAAGGTAAAGATCCAGCCTGACTGAGAGCGGAAATTATCCCTATCAGTCTGAAAACTAGCATCACTATACCCTAATACTCTCAAGTCATCACTCCCACCAAGGATAAGGACCCAATCCTTAGTCCTCCGCAGGTACTTGAGAATGTTCTTTACCGCGGTCCAATGAGCCTTGCCAGGGTTCCCCTGATACCTGCTGACCATGCTCAAAGCAAATGCCACATCAGGACGGGTACAAGTCATAGCATACATGATCGAGCCAACTGCGGAAGCATACGGTAATTGGCTCATCTCAGCTATCTCTGCCTCTGTACTCGGACTTTGAGTCTTACTCAGTTTGGTATTGCTTTGGATCGGTAAATCCCTTTCTTGGAATTCTCCATGTTGAACCTTTTCAACACCTTATCCAAGTAGGTACTCTGACTAAGTCCAATTAGTCTTCTACTCCTTTCTCTTAATATCCTTATCCCTAGGATATAGGCAGCCTCCCCTAGGTCCTTCATAGCAAAGCATTTCCCAAGCAAGGACTTAACCTCCTGCAAGGTTGGGATGTCATTTCCTATAAGTAGTATGTCATCCACATACAGTACCAAGAAGCTAACTATACTCCCACTAGCTCTGACATACACGCAAGACTCATCTTCGCTTCTCGAGAAGCCAAACTCTTTTACCTTCTCATCAAAACAAAGATTCCAGCTTCGAGATGCTTGTTTTAATCCATAAATGGATTTCTCAAGCTTGCATACTCTATTAGGGTACTCTGCACTTACAAAACCCTCTGGCTGATTCATGTACACATCCTCAGCCAACTTTCCGTTAAGGAAAGCGGTTTTGACATCCATTTGCCATATTTCATAATCATGAAATGCTGCAATGGCTAACATAACCCTAATAGACTTAATCTTTGCTACCGGCGAGAAGGTTTCATCATAATCAATACCTTGAGTTTGAGTAAAACCCTTCGCAACCAGTCGAGCCTTATAAGTATGCACTTTTCCTTCCATGTCTGTCTTCTTCTTGAAGATCCATTTGCACCCGACTGTTTTACAGCCTGGTACATTGTCAACCAAGTTCCAAACTTGATTGTCATACATGGACTGTATCTCGCTGTCCATAGCCTCCTTCCATTTAGCAGACTCCGGGCCTGCCATAGCTTCCTTAACACTGCTAGGTTCATCCAAATTTACCAGTGTACTATCACTGATAAACGTATCACCTTCCGTAGTAATATGAAAACCATAATAAAACGAAGGTGTGTCCCTAACCCATGTAGAACGCCTTGGAGGTACAGACTCGTCAGCTGGATCAACAGGAGTTTCCTCCTCAGGTTGATTGCTAGTGTCTGAGGTTCCTTCACCAATTGATTCTTGAATTTCTTCAAGATCAATCTGCCTCCCACTGTCTCCTTGGCTTATAAATTCTTTCTCGCGAAAGATCCCTCTTCGTGCTACAAAGACCACATTCTCACTGGGTCTGTAGAAGAGGTAACCGAAGGATTTCTGTGGGTAGCCGATGAAAATACACCTTTCACTTCGGGGTTCAAGCTTATCATGAGTTTCACGTCTCACGAAAGCCTCGCAACCCCAAATTTTGATGTGGTCCAAATTGGGAACCTTCCCAGTCCACATCTCATGAGGTGTTTTGGTAACCTTCTTTGTAGGGACTAGATTAAGGATATGGGTGGCAGTCTCTAAGGCATACCCCCAAAAAGAGATTGGTAACGAAACTCAACTCATCATAGAGCGAACCATGTCCAACAAAGTTCGATTACGCCTCTCAACTACACCATTCAGCTGTGGTGTCCTGGGAGGAGTCAATTGTGAGACAATCCCACACTCCTTAAGATAGTCAAGGAACTCGGTGCTAAGATACTCACCACCTCGATCGGATCGAAGCATCTTAATGTTCCTGCCCAATTGATTTTCTACTTCCTGTTTAAATTCCTTAAACCTTTCAAAGGTTTCTGACTTATGTTTGATTAACTAGACATACTCATATCTACTAAAATCATCAATAAAAGTCACATAATACCGATTAGCATCCGTTGTGGCGGTTTTGAATGGCCCACATACATCAGTATGTATTAGGTCCAACAAACCCTCTCCCCTCTCACAAGTTCCAGTGAAGGGTGATTTTGTCATCTTTCCAAGTAGACAAGATTCACAATTATCATCCGATTTAAGGTCAAATGATTCCAAGACTCCACTCTTTTGGAGTTGGCCTATGCGTTTCTTGTTTACATGTCCAAGACGACAATGCCACAATGATGCTTTATCTAGGCTAGTAGAAGAATCAATATACAACACATTATTTCCTATGTTGTCTACAATCGAGACAGTTTCATACACACCATCACAAGGTAATGCTTTAAAATAAAACACATTTTTAAAGAAAGCATTAATACCACCACATTCATTATCAAACGAAAAGGTAAAACCTTGTTTGTACAAAGCATGAAAAGAAATAATATTCCTCGCCATTTCAGATGAGTACACACATTTATTCAAATCTAATTTTAACCCATTATTGAGCAACAAAGTATAAACTCCAATCTTGGAAACAGGTGAAGCCTTCCTATTCCCCATGATTAAGTTTATCTTCCCGTGCTCCACATCCTCACTTCTTCTTAGGCCCTGCAAATCAGAACATATGTGAATACCACATCCTGTATCAAGCACCCAAGAGTTAGAATATGTTGAGTAATTAGACAATATAGTGTAAATACCTGCGTGGGTGGGTTTCACTTTCCCATCCTTTAGATCCTGCAAGTACTTAGGGCAGTTTCGCTTCCAGTGTGCCTTTTCATGGCAATAAAAGCATTCAGCATCCTTGGGAATGGCAGAAGGAGTGACAGAACCGCTCTTGGTCTTTGATGAGGAGCCTTCAAGAGACTTTCCTTTGGTACCCTTCGAAGGGTGCTTCCTCTTCTTCCCTTTGCCTTGCCCAATAGCTAAAACAGGGGTAGATGTTGGAGTAGGAGTAGTAGAGGTAACAACCGCCTTACCCTTAAGACCGGATTCCGCGGTCTTCAAGAGTCCTTGAAGCTTGCTGAGGGTAACTTCCTCCTTGTTCATATGATATGTCATTCGAAAATGATCATAACAAGAAGGCAAGGAGTGCAAAATGATGTCAATTGCCAACTCCTCGGGGATGTTAACATTCAGCTTCAGCAAACGGTCCACATACCTTTGCATCTTTTGCATGTGGCCCGTGACGGATTCACCGTCCTTCATGCGGGTAGTTATTATGGAGGAGATTATTTCATACCACTCCTGACGAGCACTCTGATGGTACCTTTCCATCAGGTCTTGGTGCATTTCAAAAGGGTAGAAATCTTCATACGACTTTTGGAGCTCGGGTGTCATCGTGGCCATCATGATACATGCCACCTTAGTAGCATCTCTCTCATGAGTCCTGAATTTAGCGATCTCCTCAGGAGTAGCAGTAGACTCATCAAGTTCTTTTAACTCCTTATCGAGGACATATTCCTTGTCCTCATAACGAGTAACCATCCTGATGTTCCTAATCCAATCCATGAAGTTGGAACCATCAAAGATGACCCTCCCACAAAGATTCATGAGAGAGAAAGAACCAGGTGGGTTAGAGCCTGAAGCATTAGTGTTGGAAGACATCTGAAAGAAGAGAGTAGGTTTAGATTAGATATACATAATCCTTAATAAGACACCCAAATGTCATATTAAGGCTAGGACCCAATCACAATATATTATACTTAGAAGAGGGATATCGTAATCTAAGTAATAATATATTTGAAAGGTAGGTGAATGACGATTCACCAATTTCCACCACGAAAACGAAATGATTTATTAGGTTTAATTGGATTTGAAATTCCTAGATTCTTTTGAACATATGCAACATAGCCGAAAAATCATCAACTGTCGTCTTACCCTTCTCACGGGCATCTAGAACAGATGCAACATAGCCGACACAACCCTGCTGAAAATAACGCCTCGCTCTCGCCGCTGAACACAAAATCGGTCCGCGCTGTGGCCTCTCGCCCTGAATCACCAACTCTCCCCCACTGGGAGTGCGAACTCTCACCAACTGCAGCTCACAATCTATCACCACCCCATTGGGGCTCAGCCAATCCATGCCTACTATGACCTTATTCCATCGCAGGGGAATATGGACCAAGTCCATTGAAAACCGCTCCTCGAATAACTGTAGAGAACATCCTCTGTGTACCCTTGCAACCCTAACGGTCCTATCAGTTTCTATCTCAACCTCAAGTGGACAATCTAGCTCTCCAGGAGCTCTGCTGAACTTCTTGCTAAGCGCAAGAGAGACGAATGATCGGGTAACCCCCGAATCAAACAATACTGTAGCTGAAATGTCGTTCACGGAGAATGACCCTATACAAAACATATAACCATAAGGAACAATCAATAATAAATGCGGATATAAGGGAAAAAATTCATACCCATCACAACGTCAGGAGTCGCTCACGCCTCCTCTGCTGTCAGTTGAAAAGCCCTACTCTTTGCCATCGGCGCCTCAGCTCGGCCCTGACGGCAGTCTGTAATCCTCAAAGTAGCAGGAGCAGGTGCTGACACCTTTCGTGCAGCAGCTAAACTCGGACACTGATACTTTTTATGTCCCCTCTGATTGCAATGGAAGCAAATCAGATCTGATGCTGCAACGATGACAGTAGTGGCTGTAGAATCTCTGCTCATATGCCCAGTCCGACCGCACTTGTAGCAGCCGTCACTCCCTGCCTTGCACGCCCCATCGTGCAATCTCCCACACTTGCCACACCGAGCGTGGCTCTGCTGACTCCTAGCTCTGTGGTCTGAACCCTTGGGCTTTTTGCCTGCACTCCCTGTACCTGGAGCTGCCTTCGGCTTCCTCTTTCTTTCCATCTCAAGGTCAATCTCTCTCTCTCTCTCTCTCTCTCTCTCTCTCTCTCTCTCTCTCCCTAGCAATCATGTCATTCAACGTTTTACAGCTGGACTGGCTCACAAACTGGCGGATATCACTCCACAGCATCTCATGATAACGTGCCTTCTTCATTTCCTCATCAGTCGCGTACTGAGGAACAAGAAGATCCCTTTCCATGAACTTGGCGGTAATCTCTGCCATTGTCTCTGTAGTCTAAGTAAGATCCTGAAACTTGCGTGCTAACTGCTGCACCTCAATAACCGATGCAAAATCGGCTCTGAATCTGGTAGTAAAGTCTGCCCAGGTCATGGCATCCAAGGTTGCGTCATCCCCGATGGCATGGCCAATCTCCTCCCACCAATCCCGTGCCCTGTCCTTCAGAAGACAGGACGTCAATCTGACCTTGTCCCCCTCGGGACATTTGCTAGTGCGGAAGGCATTGGCCACGTTTGCCAACCATCTAGTGCTCGCTATGGGGTCCCGTGCCTCGTGATAATCCGGAGCCCCGCATGCCCGAAACTCCCTAAAAGTAAGCGTGCGCGACCCCATCATGGCCGCCACCTCAGCACAGAAGGTGCTCAACCTCTCGTCCATCATCTCCAAGATACCCTCCTTGATCAAACCGAAGATCACAGGAGTCTGCTCAAGTATGGTGCGAGTAATCTCTGAAGAAAGAAACTCCCTAGTCTGCTCATCCAACTGCCCGACCTCCGATCCTGATCCTGATCCCCCTCTGGCACCTGAACTGCCGACTGCTGGTCTAGGGCGTAACACCACCATTCTGAAACACAATATAATAAATATCAGGAACACTGATATATCTTGAAGGATCACTACCACCACAAGTTCCCTGGTCTCATCTCAGTTTTTCCTCGATTCGAGTACGGATCCTCTGCTTCCAGTAGTATGGGACCCTACTACCTTCCACATCTATCCGTACCTTCCTCAAGAACTACCTCTACTCCACTAAGTCACTATTACTGCTAATGATCTCTGTTACTCCCATCCTAGGCTTGCCCTAGGGAATCCCCTGACTATACCCGATCCGGTCCTCAGCTGCTGAAAGCCTCCCTGTGATGCCATTTATCCATCACCTGAATACCATCACATGCGGCGAGGCTCAAATAATCCTTCACGTAAAAGACTCATCCCTACAACGGTTAGACTTAGACAAGAGCTGCGCAATAGGGCTAATTCTAGCACTCTGAGATTATTCAACCCTGTTCACATGTGACGTGACGCATTCACCTAATGGCTAACTCCCATCACTTAGAGTCTCACAAAGCACAAAGCAAGCAACATTCATACATAGGAGACTACTCAAGAAATTCTATCCTCATAATGGGAAACTGTACTAGCATGAAATGCTAAGCTAATATTATCTAGCATAACCTAAACAGGCTATCCTACTGCTGACTACTCCATGTTAGCATGCAATTCTTATAAAGTTGAAACATACATAGCAGGCACAGAAGGCATCCTCCTAGATCCTTAGTCCTATTCTAGCATGCTGTTATACTGAAACTGAACTGATATTCATAACATAACTTGTATGGGTAATTTGGGAGTACTTACTTGAGTTCGGCTGATCTCATGCACCACACCCTTTTCTCTTTTCAAAGTTCTTATCTTTCAAAAATTCTTTTTACCTTTCTAAAACTCTTTTCTTTCGAAAAACATTTTACCATTTCCTTAGTTTGAGTTCAGACACACCCCAAAGTGTGCCCGAATCCCTCAAACCAAGGCTCTGATACCAACTTGTAACATCCCAAAACACGACCCAAAGATTTTTGTTTAATAATTACTAAAAACATCATGTCAATATCATAAAATAAAACTCGTACGTCAATCTCTCAAAACCATAGCAAAGTATTACGAGAAAACTGTATCAAGACTGTATCAAATCATATCTATGACAAGCTAAAACAATTCCCGGGATAAACTGAAGTTGTGGTGTGTGCGATGCCATCAATCCGAGCTCTTTCCTTTACTTGCGGAAGTACTTGAAACCAAAACTGAAACTGTAAGCACAAAGCTTAGTGAGCTCCCCCAAGCTACCAAATACCATGTAACGACCCAAAATTTAATACCAAAAATTTATTTTAATAAATCATTACTTAAAGTAAAGCCATCATTCCAAAACATAATATGAGTATAAGTTTTCAAAACACATGTTCATTATCAGAGTAAACATTCCCGGGCTGTCTAATCTATGGTGTGTGCCATGCGATCACCCCGAGCTCTTCCCTCCGCTACCGGAAGTACCTGAAACCAAAACTGAAAACCGTAAGCACGAAGCTTAGTGAGTTCCCCACCCTGCCACATACCACACATAACCACATACTCCACATACTGGGTCACGCCCACTATCTTGGGCCTCGCCCCTACCTTAGGCCTCGCCCGCTACAACGGCCCCGCCGCTCCAGGCCTCGCCTGGCTTCGAGCCCCGCTCGGATACAAATCTGTTTTACTTAGGCCCCGCCTGTCACAGGGCCTCGCCCGCTAACGAATAATAACACATAAACATTTCACAACACATAACTAACACATGCAACTAGTTCTGTCCTAAGGCCTCGCCTATCCTGGGCCTCGCCCATGTCCTGCTACTGATGAGTCATGAGACCCTGTCCACACTCCTAATGGTAGTGAGGTACGGGCCTAGCCCACTCTCACTCCTGTTCTAGTTTGGGTCTCGCCCCTATTCTGCTACTAATGAGATATGGAACCCCATCCACACTCTGCTATTGGTGAGATACGGGACCTCACCCACACTCACCTCCCTACCAGGCACATACATGTATCACACAGACAACAAGTATAAACTATCATATAAACAATTCCTTGGGTACCCACCCGCTATTGTTGGACCTCTTCCTGCAAATAATACTAGCATACCGTGCCTAGGGCTAACCCCCGGGTCTTCTACTCATAACTACATGGGTCGGCATTGTGGCCTTAGACCCATTCACACAAAGGGAAACTCACCTGCACTGGTTGAACTTGCTGATGATCTCACTAGTTGCTGCCTGACAACTCACGGAACTCCTGCTCCCCGAACTACCAATATCAATGCAACACTGAGTCTAACTGACCCCCGAAAGACAACCAAGTCCACCCTGGTCCAAGGTCAAAGTCCTGGTCAAAGTCAACCTTCCAGGTCAACCCTACTCGCCGAGTCACCCTACTAACTCATCGAGTTCAAAATGATCAGATTCCTTCCATTCGCGACTCGACTCACCGAGTCAGTCCATGACTCGCCAAGTATACCGATTTCTGAGTCCAGACCTGTCCAACTCACTGAGTCTCCACCCGACTCACTGATTCGAGTCACAACTCGAAGGGTTTGGGGTTTCACGACCTGACTCGCCGAGTCCAAGAACAGACTCACCGAGTACAAGGCAATCTTCATACGACTCGACGAGTTGTTCATCCCACTCGTCGAGTTTCTCCACAACTTCATGCTACTCGCCGAGTCCACTCAAAGGACTCGTCGAGTCCCTTCAGTTCTCCTTACATGCAGAGGACTTTTGAGTCATGCATGGACTCCAAACTGTAGATCTACCCTTCCTAAGCCTATTCCTTACGTAAAGTTGCAATCTTTACGTGTAGAGAAGGAGATCTAGGCAAAACATGCCAAAAACTAGGGTTTAAGGCCAAGGGGCTTCAAAATCAACTCAATGGCTGATACTTTATGCTTCTCCAGACCATAACACACTTGGATCTGAAGAAGCAACTCCAGATCCGGCTTCTAACCCATAAGGGTGGCTAATCATGGCTTAAAAGCCCCAAAACTCACAACCAAAATTAGATCTAAGGGAAGGAAATGACTTAATACCTTCAATACTTCAGAAAGGTTCCACAAACTCTAGATCTGAAGCAAATCCTTGAAGCTTCACTGATTCCCCTCCTTCTTCTTCCTTCAAATCACCCAAAAATGGCTTGGAAGCTTGAATGCACAACAATGGAGGCTTAGGCTTCGTTTTCTGAACAAGGGGGGCTCTAAGGAACCCTAATGGAGAGAATAAGGAGCTTAAATAGTGCCCAAAGTCCCGGATTTAGGGTTTTCCTCGCACAGACCAGACTCGCTGAGTCCACTTGGCCGACTCGTCGAGTTGGCCACTTACACCTTGACCCGGATCCCGCTCGGACTCGCCGAGTCGACCCTTAAATTAGGGATTTTCTTTCCTTTCTTGGCCTTTGAAACTTTGAATGTTACATACCATACAATAACATATAAACACATATTGGGCCTTGCCCACTGCATCGGACCGAAGTCGGGAAACTACATCGGACCGAAGTCCGGAACTGACTGGGACCTTGTCCCCTGCATCGGACCGAAGTCCGGAACTAACTGCATCGGACCCAAGTCCGGAACCGAATGCATCAGACCAAAGTCCGGAACTGACTGAGACCTTGTCCCCTGCATCAAACCGAAGTCCGAAACTAACTGCATCGGACCGAAGTCCGGAAACTAATTGAACATAGCATAACATAGCATAACATAAATATATTAGCTAACATGAACACATAAACTGCATACTGCATTGGGTCGTAGCCCGGAACACATAACACATAAATACTGTCGGAGCCACGAAGGCATCAAACATTCTAACTACTGCATCGGACCGAGGTCCGGAAACTACTACTAATTAAACGGGTCGGTATTGTGGCCTTAGACCCATTCCTACTGGAAGGAAACTCACCTCGCACACTAGCTGCTAAATGAACTGATATGGAAACTGACTGCTGCTGCTCCGGTATCTCCCCGGCTACAATTTCCATAAATACACTTAATCAATTACTGATAACTGTACTGAGGGTAAAATGACTATTTTACCCCTGGTCAAAGTCAACCTCCTGGTTAACATCAACCTCCAGTTGACCGGACTCGCCGAGTCTGAGGAACTACTCGCCGAGTTTTGTCGAGCAAATTCCATACCACTACATACGAATCCGCTCTGTGGTTCCTAACTCGTATATCTGAAATCTTGGTACCATCTGAACACGTAAAGTTGCTAACTTTACGTGTAATTACGAAGGAATGAAGCCTTCCTACTCAAAGACCACTTTGCTTGGGAAAACTCATCCGACTCGCCGAGTTTTAAAGCAAACTTCATCGGAATCGCTGAGTTGTTCTTCCAACTCGTTGAGTCGACGGCTAACTTCATATAACTCGCCGAGTCGTCTTGTGGACTCATCGAGTTCATTCAACCCTTTTTCCATACAGGTCTGATCTGAGCCATGCAGCTGCTACAAATCATGGATCTAGACTTCAAGGGCATGTTTTTCACGTAATGTTGCTAACTTTACGTGCATGCATGGATTTAAAGGCTTCATATGACCAAAATAAGCTCTTAATGAGGTTCTAGGCTCAATGGGGACTTTAATCACAACCACAACCAAAACTTTATACTTCTAGTATGCCATGAGTGTCCAAATCTGAGATATAACCCAGCCACAAGGCCTATTCATAAGGGATCTAGGGTTTTTGGGCTTAGAAACCACAATTTAGGAACAATATGGATCTATATGATCAATGAGAAAGGTATAGAATTTAATACCAGAAAAGATGATCAATAGAGTGTGTATTCTGGATCCACTTCCTCTTCCTTAAACTCTCCAACTTTCTCCTTCTCCTTCTTACTCCAAAGATGCCTTCACAAGCAATAAACACACACACACACACTCACTAAGAACGGCTAGGGTTTGATAAGGAATGCTCTGAGGGTGATGAAGGTCGAAATGGGGGCTATAAGGACGTTTAAATAGGTTGGAAACCCTAAGAATTACGGTCTCCTCCTGATTGGCCTACTCGCCGAGTAGGTCACTTAAAACCCGTATCCCACTCGACATCTACTCGGCGAGTTAGGGCTACAACTCGCCGAGTCGCTCTTCCTAAAAGAGCATTTAATCAAAATAAATACGTACCAGGAACGGGGCGTTACAAATGACCCAAATAGAATCAACTACATGTGTCTTCCTCGACAACTTCGTAATAAAATCCATGGTGATCTTTTCCCACTTCCACATGGGAATGGGTAACGAGTGTCTTTTTCCGTGGTGAAGCGTAAGCATGAGGAAAGTTCTAACAAAAAGAAGAAGGAAAATTCAAAGAAGGCTTACAAGAGAAGGGTTCAAGCTTATAAACGCAAATGGAAGGAGAAAAAGGATCAAAGGGAGATCCCACTCCTAACCATAACAACGTAGAGTGGGAAGGAGTCTGACTCATTACTCCTAAAAAAGAAGCACTTTTCGGGAGGCAGCTCGATTTTTAGATTGCATTTTCATTCCCTTTTTCTTTTTTTCATTTTTAGTGTTTAGTATTTAGTTTTACTTTTATCTTAACCACTTTATCATGTGATTTTTTTGTCTTCTAAATTTTTTTGTAGTAAAATTAAAGATACTTGGAGGAGCTTAGTAGATAAGAAGTCGTGTTAATTTTTGAATGCCATAATTGAAGAACACATTTTTGGATAAATGTGGGGTTCCCATATGATGAAGAGAAAAGCATTTTGAAGAATAATTACTGAAAAGAAGATTGGGAATGGTCTTACACATTACAAAGAGTCTATGTGTTTTTCAAGAAGACTCTCTGAGAAGACCCACGACGTGACATCTTTACACCATGTTGTGGCGACATTATTTTTCGTGACCATATCGATTCCCAGCTTTACACCATGTTATGGTGGTGCTTTCCCACGACGTGGCAGGGGTTCTACACACTTTTGAAGATTGGTTCTTTAATTTATTCTGATTCGTCACATTTGCATTAACAAAAAGAAGAGCTCAAAATAACTGCTTACAACCATTATACGAGAAGTCCTAGCTTTCCACACATTTTCAAATTTCGATCTCGCCACTACACCCAAGGGGAGTCTGTTCCAATTCTTCTTTTTAAATTTTTGTTCTTTTATTGTTTAAGCATGCGATAGGGATATTGCATCATTTAAGTGTGGGGTATGGGTTAATGAATTTAAACATAGTTAAAAAAATTGTTATGTTGAGATATAGGTTGTTAGTGTTATGTGAGATGATCCGATGAGAATTTCAATGTTTATTTGAACCAATATATGTTATAGTGTATTTGTGACTTCCCTATCCTAGTGAAATCATGGAACAAAAACACTACCTTACTTAGTTTGAGAGCATTATGTACCAGAATTTTATCCATGGGAGCTTATGTAGTTATTGCACATTACACTAATGCGTTTAACTAATAAGGGTTGAAGTTAAGCTCCCTTGCTTAAGCATATGTTTTTCTTTTTAGGTTTTTAGTTTGAGAGAAAAAAAGTGAGAAATGAATAAAAAAAAGTGAAAAAGTTCCGAAAAAAGAAAAAAAAGTTGCAAAAGTTGAAAGAAAAAGAGTCTACAAAGCTATGAAGATCAAGAAATATATGAAGAAAAGGTCCACATTATGAAGACTCAAGAATAAGGCAAAAATTTGTCATTTTATTTTATTGTATTTTTATATATCTAGGTTATTTTCCCATATGTATGCTTTGGGGTTTAACCAAAAATACCTTGAGTTAAGAAAAATTTATGGGGATGGATTTAGAGGGATGCATATATAAAACGAGTGTTGTTCAAAAGAAGTGGACAAATGTTTATGAAGATTGTGAGTAGTTAGGAGTGGGGAAGTTCTTAGGAAAAATATAAACACAAATACATGCGTTGCAGTCTTGGAGTAATGGAGAGACTCAAAATGGATTGTCTTGTGCAATGTTGGTAGCTACGGTTTTGATATGATAATAATAAATCAGTTTTACTTGAGGGTAAGAAAAAGACAAGTGTGAGGTATTTTAATATATGCATAATTAACTACATATCTAATGCATATTTCTAATACTTTCAGCTATAATTATGTTTAATATGGAACAAAAGGTACTTAATATGTTTAAATTATGTATTGTAGCTATGAAGACTTGATTGGGAAAAAAATATGAGGAGATGGAGGTAGGAAATGGGAGAAAAATCAAAAGAAGAGAATAAAAGGTCTGAAAACCACGTCGTGGCGTCTTAACTAGGATGTGGTGATTGGAATGTTCGAGACCATTAGGCTGACATGGCAATTACGGGATTTACTCAAAGACCATGTCGTGGTGGCGGTCAACCATGATGTGGTGGTCAAATTTCCACAAATATAGAATCACGGTCATTAGGTTGAATGGAGGAGGTTGCATTCGGTTCTCTGAGGTTATTTGCGATTACTTAACCCTTAGAAACCCAGAGGAAGTCGAAATTCAAGAGAAGCTCAAGGATTAAAGAAGAGTTTGAAGTTATTCAACATTGATCTAGTTGGTTTGCTATTTCAACTTATGTCTAGCTTATTCTACTTAGATTTAATGTGTTTTCTTGCTATAATGAGAGGCTAATAACCTTTACTTCTGTGTTGGTGAAGATGAGCTTGATACTTATGTGTTGATTTCAATATTGGATGATTATTATTAGTTTTACTTGTGTTTGATATATAGATAAACTCTAGCATGTTTTGGTTCTAGTTTATATTACTTATAAATCAAAATTTGTGTGTTATTTGACCATATTAATTGCATGAATCTATCTCCTAATTGTTTATGACTAGTAAATAGTTAGAGATAGGATTAATTTGTGCTTGGTTTCGATTTCACTTTAGTTAAGAGTAATTAAAGCTAATTTTAACTATGTTAGGGAGAAGAATTAGTATTAATTTGTGCTGGGTTGCTCAACTTGACCATAAAAGAGTAACTAATATCAATCATAGTTCAATTGTGTTATTATCAATTTAGTGTTTAACTTGAGCATGACCATTGCCTTGTCATTCATAAATCGATAGGCATGGTAATTTGACCATAAGAGCTAGATAATTGGTACTAGTTATAACATTCGAAGTTTTAAATATTAATGAAAAATATCTCTTCATAAATGCTTTGATATTAATAACGTTTTAGGATAATTTTCACAAAAATAAAATAATACTATGTTTTAAATAAGCAAAGAAAAAGTTTTAACTGACCATAAAATTGTAGATGTCGCAATATGATTTTGGATCAATAATACATTCAATTAAATAAAGTTTTTGTTAAAAAAACAAATATTGGATCATTATATATATTGAATCATCTAACTTTGAATCTTAAAAGATATAATTAAATATTATAAAATATTTGAATCAAAATATTTTTAAATCATAACAAATTAAGGATCATAAACATATTGAATCGAAACTTTTTTTTGAATTATCTCATTTTTTATCATATTATGTTCAATATTAAAAAAAAAATTATCATCTTTTAAAATAAAGTTTGATATTTAAACAACCTCATTTTTTAAAATTTCTTTTGAAAAAAAATCGTAATATATGATATATGATAAACTTTTAAAATAATTTAATTTGGAAAACGAAAATTTTCATGTCGTATTTTTTATAAAAATATAGAATCATTTAAACAAAACACACACACACACACACACACACACACACATATATATATATATATATATATATATATATATATATATATATATATATATATATATATATATATATATATATGATCAAGTGAAGACTCAAAAATCGGTGAGGATTGCGAGGACAAATATTTGTTGTAAGTTTGAAAAAAAAATGTAGAGGTTTAATTTTATTTATCGTCAAATCTCGTTAGGTGATATATCGTTTTGGTAATTGTGTGCAAAATATTGATAATTTTCGACGAAGGTTAAAAGATTGGGTGGATAAAATGGAAAAGGAAAAAAATAGAATTTCGGCCCTCTCAATCTGCTATCACACCGCTTGCTTGACTCTCACCCACTTCAGTCACATGTCAACCTCCCATTGGTTCAACCTTTTTATTTTCTACAAATTTTTTTTTTCGGTTATAACTTTTTTTCTTTGAAAAATTTAAAAAAACTCAAAGTTTTTAAAATTTAGTTATCTACAAAATGAGCACAATCATTAAAATTTGAAAAAAAAATACATTTTTAATTTTTTTTTTTATAAAAAAACAAAATAAAAATCTCCAAAAAAATTTATGGAACATTTATACTAATTATATTAGTGACTTTCTAAAAAAAATTTAAAAGTAAGTTTTTGAGGTGTTTATTTTTTAATTTTAAGAGATATTGTTTTTATAAAATATAACGAAAACTTTTTTATCCAAATTCAAAAAAAAAAAAATGATAGTGCTCTTTGTATTACTATTTTAATAAGTTTGTAAAAGAATTTTTAAAAACTATATACCGTAAAGGATTCAAAAATGACTTTAAATTTTTATAAAAAAATAAATAAAACGTGTATATATTTGTTCTCCAAATTAAAAATTCTTTTAAAGGTTTATCATATATCATATATTTTGAATTTTTTTGAAAAGAAATTTGTATAAATAAAGTTGTTTAGACACCAAACTTTAGTTTAAAAGATTATGATTTTTTTTAAAATATTGAACATATATGTTCCAAAATGAGATGATTCAAATTTTTTTGATTCAACATTTTATGGTCTTAAGTTTTTTATAATCTAAAAATATTTTGATTCAAACATTTTATGCTCATTAATTATATATTTCATGATTTAAAATTAAATGATTCAAAATATATAATGATCCATTTTTTTTTTCTTCTGAAATTCAAAAATGATATAATCTAAGATACTGTGATTCAAAATAATTTCAGTCAAAATATTATGATCTAATAATAATATGATTCAAAAATAGCATGAACAGAAAATATTTTGACCGCTAATATTTTTATTATTTAAAACTTTTATAATTGTTAAATATTAAAATCTCGAACCAATATTTAGTTTAAAAAAGTAAAAACAAAAGTAAACAAAAACACTAGTATCTTTAAATATGTAGTAAAAACATTAAAAAATAAAATTAAAATATTTTTTAAAAATTAAAATAACTATAAAATAAAATAAAATAAAAACGAAAAATAACATAAAAATCTAAAAATCAAGAATATATATATATATATATATATATATATATATATATATATATATATATATAATTAAAAAAATAATAAAAATAATAAAAAACGAAAATAAATAATAAAACCCACTGAAGTGACGTTTCATAGACGTTCGTCACACGCGATTAAATTCTCAAATCAGTTTTATTTACCTCGTACATGTATTGCATGTGAACACGTTCAAGTATTGAATTTGATGTTTGTGCTCTTGACAAAGTGGTGGTGAAAAACACTATTTTTTTTTAATATCTAACGGATAGAAGTTCCATAAAAAGGAGAAAAAGAACAGCTTAAAATGGGTGTGATTCTAGAACCTACGGCCTTGAATATGGAAACGGAAAAGTTCCCTTCTCATCCCTAAACTGTAACAAAAACCTCACAATGGGCGCTTGACAAGCATCCATATATTAATGAAATCAACATATCATTTACGTTTTATCGAGGATTAATTTAAAAAAGAATGTTGAGTTGCTGAAGAAATTTACATAGACATATAAATGATTACTTTTTACAAATTTTAAAAGTTTGTTTTACGCAATTATTGGTAATTAAGAGTTTAAGACATAGGGTAGTGTTGTAATTATGTAAGCAATCTAGTGGCAAATGTGCACGGCAAGTGGTGGCGAGGACACCGTCTGTTATTTAACAATGTCCTAATTGGCTGGCGATTACTATAGACGGCCCCACACCGTGTCTTACCCCCACTTAAGAAAAACTATTGCTACTACTAATACCCTTATACCGACCCAGATTCTCTTCGTCTCTCTCTCTCTCTCTCTCTCTCTCTCTCTCTCTGAAGGAGGAGCTTCAGTAAAGGTGAAAGAATCATTTCAGAGATCTAAGGTTAGTCCATACGTGAATTGCTTCGATTGATTTTTAGAAGTGTTATTGTGAATCGAACTTTTGGTTACTTTAAATTTGGTATAAAGTATGTTGAAATATGGAATAGATTTGGCTGATTTTGTATCTGGAACTCCAAATTTTGTACACAGTATATGAGAATTCGGCATCTGATAAATGAACTACTTAGAATCAATTTCTAGTACTTTTATTTTGAATCACTTTGTTATGATGAAGTATGTGAAAATTTGGTTAGATTCTGTTTTGGTATCTGGAAGCTTAAATTTTATTAGAAGTATCTGAAAGTTCGGGATCGAATTTCGAATTATTCACTGATCATCGCTCTATTAACTATTTAAGTTTTGCATCGATTTATGGTACTTTTGACAGCTTGAATTTTTGTTGATCAGCTTTTTCGTATGGCTGCTTTGGTTTATCATGTAGAATTTTCTAGATATATTAAGATCGATATGCTCTGATTTTCTACCTGATTTGATCATAGAACTTTCAATATGGTTTTGTTTATCTGAAGCAAGCTTTTATCGTTTTGCTTAGTTTGAATCAGCTTCTGATCATATTAAAAGCCAGCTTCTGATCAGCTTCTTGAATTAGTTAAAAGTTAAAACCCAAGCAATAGATTTAAATTATCATATATATGGACCTCGATCTCTTAAAGTAAAACAATATATATGAGGTACCATGAGTTTGGTGAGATTTGATCTATTTCCTATAAACTGTTTTGATTTCTTCTGATTGGATGATAGTGCTTGTAAAATTACGAAAACTGCCATCAAACGTCTTTACTAATAATTTAATTGATCAAACTCATTACAACATTCTCTTGAAATACAAGAGATGGTAGGAATTAAATTTTTCCTGATATGGTCAACATAAATCATATCGATAGTATGACAACACTTTTGTAACAATTGCCCTTAGAAAATGGTCAAAAGTTTGCAAAAGCTTAGACAAAAGAGTTTTATTCCTGATTTAATTTCAGATTATAATTGCATAAAGTGAAATGAAAATCGTAAAGAAAAAGCAGCCTTTAAGACAACGAAACTGATTTTGTTTTGTTCAAGCCTATTTAAATTCCCCAATTAACAATTATTAAAGTTATATGAGTAAAGATAAAATTTATATTTATCTAGCTTTTGCTTAAAATATAAGCCACTTAATTATTTAGATATATTTAGACTATGAAAGCAATTATTGTATATATTTGTAGTACTACAATGATTTAGAATTTACATACAAGAGTTTAATGTTGTGTAAGATGACGTATGATGATTTTGACTGACAGGACATTGTACCATTTGTTTTTTCTTTCACGAATTAGATGTTGCTGATTTTGCGGTTCTAGCATGCTTTATTTCCTAAATTGGTGCAAATCGGAACCGTGTAAATAAAGTTACAGTTACATTTACATTATCCCAACATATATATATTTTTTAAACTAAAAAAAATTATATGGCTGTTTTTTCAAATATAGTACTGTTTATTTATTTATTTATTTTTTTTAATAATGACTTACAATTTGTAAATTTAAAAGCTTAGAGTTTTTTCAATTATTTTAACGGAATCTATAAAAATAATTGATAAGTCCTACAAATTAACTAATAAAAAACTATGATTTTTTAATGCTTTTTTGGATAGAGTTGATTCATATAGAACAATTTTTTGTATATATTTATATTTTTGCATATTGTATAATTCAATGTTTTAAAAACCTGTTTTTTAGTTGAATCGGTTTAACGATCAGTTTTCGATTTGACCATTAGGATAATCGGTTTCTATAATTTTCATATTTTTTTCATTTTTTCATATACATACATACATAAATCAAGAATTTGACGTCCACAATTTCAAACATTATAAATACACATAAAAACAAGTTGTATATCTATTCACATACATTAAAATAACAAATAATCATAAGTTTTAGATCAATACACATATATCAAAAGAAAATAATATACAATATCAAAACAAAATATATTTTTAGATAAATACAAACACATTAAAAAACTTCATAACATGTACCACATGTATTTAGTTAAAGAAATCTAAATAGACGTGAAAAAAACCACTAAAGTTTCAAAATAGTTTTTTTCCATATGTTTTTATTCAGTTTAACTGGTTAACCGACTTTTTATAAAAATCAGTCGGTTCATTTCGATTTAGAAATAGACATAATGCCGGTTATAATTGAACCATTTCCTTCCCTCGGCTCCGCTCCAACCTGTTCAACCGGCCGGTTCAAATCAATTTTTAAAACACTGGTATGATCTTTTAAAACATAAATTGTTGTATATAAAAAAAGACTACTGAGAATTAATCAACTTTGCTTTTTTGATTTATTAGTTAGAGCTTTGTTGTAATAAAAACTCAGCAAATAATCTAAGTGAAGGTTCTAAAATACAATTTTTTTTTTATAAATTTGACGATGAATTATATTCTCCATTTTTTTCTATGGATTTATCATTACTCCCTTTTCATAAAGAACTACAAGATAAAAAGCATAAAATTCCAGCTGTGTTGGCTATATTAAGTGTTTTATCGGTAAAGTCTCTATCTCGGTATTTTCTATGCTGACATATCCTCATTCCCCCCGGACCTCCCGTCTATTTGTTTGTTGATGCCGATGACTTTGCCCCTCCAGCTATGCAATAGCAACTTTCCCAATATTGTCTTTCAATTATTTTTCTGGGCCAATAAACGTTCGCACATGTTTCCTTGTACAGTTTACTATATTTGTCTTTCTATTTCTAAAATATATATATGGGGTAACAAAATTATGACTCGTCTTTTTCTTTTTGTCCTACAGCTAAAAAAGTACAATCTTCCTTCTTTTTGATTTATTATGAACCTGCATTTATATTCATCGGCTCCTTTTGATAATTATTATTATATTTTAAGTATAAAAATTTTGCTTTATAAAATCTTTTAATACATTTTGGAAATTCTAAATTCTCACCAAAAGCTATTTTATTGTCTATATTTGTTAATATTGTATTGTTAACAGCGACATTTCTTGTTTATATTTAAGATGTCGCTTTCTATGGGTTTTCTGGTCATTTAAATTGTGGTTGTGATGTCGTGTTTAAATTCTTTGACGGTTCATTCCTGTGAATAAAATCGCGATAATTAATTGAATTGACCTCCATCCATTTATGTTTCTGTTAAACAATGTTTGGAATGATTAAATATTTTAAAGTTGATCGAATGATAATAAAAATTGAAAACGTGCACGCTTAAGGTCATGAATATCTATTAACAAAAAAAAAAAAAAAAAAAAAAAAAAAGAGTAAACTATGCTTAAAAGCTTACACAAAAAAGAAAGAGAAGTTTTTCCTCTCCACAATAGAAATAGAGTGTTCTCATTTTTTTTGGAGTAACGATTGGAACTTCCTCTTATTGATATGTCACATAAATGTTTTAATATTTATTTTCTAAAACTTTAAAGTTAAACTATTTGCTTACCCATTATTTTTTTCAAGCCTACAACTAAATTGACGTTGTACTTATTGAAATGTTTACTTGCTTGTTATTACTTATTATCATTATGATCAGGTGTTGGCACAAACTTTAGTTCATACTGATTATTATTTTGTTTTTCTTATTGAAAGTTATTCTAGACTTTTGAGAACTATCTTAATAATATTCAAAATAATGTCATTTATAACCGAAGTCTGATATATCCCGCAGAATTAAATTCATAAACGATCACATACATAAATTCTGGTGTAACTGTAGAATTAAATATACAAATAACGGAGGGTATAATTTAGTTCTAGTAACTTTTTTTTTTATTAGATGCCTCTGATCAAAATCCTGATTCATTTTTCGTTGCCTAATATCACAATTTCATGTTTTCAGGGTCTACACAACAATTCTAATATTATTACAATCAGTCTGCGATGGAAGATGAGACTGTAGCAAGCTCAGAGGTACCAGTCACCAAGGTTGTTAAGGTAAGTTGTACAGCTGTATACTGGTCCCATTGCCTACCCCTAATTCAGATGGCTCATACTGATTTTGATTTATGTGAATATATAGGAAACTAAGGAGGACATAATCCCAGCAGATCATAAGGAGGTCAAGAAGGAAGAAGAAGCGCCTTTAGATGGGGAATTTATAAAAGTCGAAAAGGAAACTGTAGAAATAAACGATGTTGAATCCCATACAACATCTCGAGCATTGCCTGTTGAAGATGAAAAACCATCCATCGTTGAAAAAAGCAGAGAAGTACTTGAGGCACAGGAGAAAGTAAGTGAACTTGAGAGCGAATTAGGAAAATTAACCACAGCCCTCAAACATTCAGAGTCCGAAAATACCGATCTCAAAAACCAAGTCTCAGTCACAAACGAGAAACTTGAGCAACAAGAAAAGAAACATGAAGATCTCGAAGCCAGCCATAAGAAACTACAAGAGGAATTCAAAGAAGCTGAAGAAAGATATCATTCACAGGTTACTACTCTGCAAGAGGAACTTCAAGCTCAAGAGGCTAACGTAAAGGAGCTGGTCAAAGTCAAAGAATCATTTGAAACCCTAAACACTGAGCTTGAAAGCTCAAAAAAGAAAATGCAAGATCTAGAACATGAGCTAGGTCGCTCTGCAGATGATGCGCAAAAATTCGAAGAGTTGCATAAACAGAGTGGTTCACATGCTGAATCGGAGACTAAAAAAGCAATGGAGTTTGAACGATTGCTTCAGTTGGCTCAAGTGAGTGCGAAAGAAATGGAAGATCAAATGGGTTTAATCCAAGAAGAGCTCAAAGGTTTATACGCAAAAATCGCTGATCATGAAAAGGTGGAAGAAACACTCAAGAACACAACCGTAGAGCTGTCTGCAGCACAACAAGAGTTGGAAGTTTCTAAATCACAAATTGTAGAATTTGAACAAAATATCTCGTCCCTTGATAATCTTCTCTCATCAACCAAGGAATCTCTTCAAGCCAAAGAATCCGCATTTGAAGAACTCAAACTGAAGCTTCAAGAGGAAGAGAAAGCAAAAGTACTGGTCCAAGATGAGGTGGCTTCAATTCGTGAAGAACTCACGAAACTAACAACCGAAAAGGAAGCTCTTAATGTAGTTGTGGTCGATTTGAAAACCGAATTAGCACAAACTAAAAATCATTGTACTGATCTTGAAGCAAAGTTACAGGTGTCGACCGAAAACATCACCAATACAGACACCCTTTTGTCTCAAGCTTTGGCTGAACGTAAAGAACTGGAACAGAAGAATCTTGAGCTCGAGGAAGTTATTCGTGTATCGAAAACCGAATCCGAAGAAGCAAAATCACAATCATCTGTCTTGGAACTCAAAGTGAAAGAAACCGAAACAGAACTCCAACAGTTTTCTGCTAAAATATCCGAGCTTACCTCAACACTATTCACTCTCGAAGAAGAAAAGCATCAACTAAACCAGCAAGTAAAAGATTTTACAGACAAGGTAGCTCAGCTAGAATCTGAGTTGACTCAATCGTCTTCACGTACCACAGAGCTTGAATCGGAGCTTAAGAATGTTGTAGAAAAGGCTGCTGATCATGAAGGAAGAGCAAACACGAGTCATCAACGTAGTATTGAGCTTGAAGATATAATCCAGAAATTAGAATCTGAGTTGACTCAATCGTCTTCGCATCACACGGAGCTTGAGTCTGAGCTTAAGAATGTTCTAGAAAAGGCTGCTGATCATGAAGGAAGAGCAAACACGAACCATCAACGTAGCGTTGAGCTTGAAGATATAATTCAAACGTTGAATATAAGAGCTGAAAATTCAGGTAAAAAGGCGAGTGAATTGGAGTTGTTGCTTGAAGCAGAAAAGTACAGAATCCAGGAGCTTGAAGAGCAGATTAGTACACTCGAGAAGAAATGTAAAGAAACAGAAGAAGGTTCTAATGTCCATTCCAATAAAGTATCTGAACTCGAAGCAGAACTAGATGCCTTCCGAACAAAAGCAACAGCTCTTGAGGCTGCACTCGAATCTGTCACTAAAAATGAACAAGAATTAACCGAATCTTTGAATTTAGCAACCACTGAGAAAAAACAACTGGAAGACACCTCGAGGAAGTTATCAGAGCATGTTGCTGAAGCAGAAAACCTAGTTGAAGTACTGAGAAATGAACTCAAGGTCTCTCAGGAGAAATTGGAAACAGTTGAAACTGATCTTGGATCTAAGCTTAAGTCAGCTGAGGAAAAACTTGAGGAGCAAGAAAGATCATTGGGAGAAACAGTAGCGAATTTCACTAGCAGAGACACAGAGGCGAAATCGTTACTTGAGAAATTAAACACTTTTGAAGAACAATTAAAGACATACAAAGCACAGTTAGTTGAAGCAAACGAAAGATCTGCTTCGCTAAAAGACGAATTAGATCAGCTTTTACTGATAGAAGCCAATACAAAAAGTGAGAATGAAGATCTCAAAAGAAAGATTTTGGAAACCGAAGAAAATGTTACCAAGTCCACCAATGAGAACGATATGTTGGTTGCAACCATTATTGAGCTTAAAGACAAAGTCAACGAGCTTGAAATTTCACTAAGTGGGGTACACAGCGAAAAGGAATCTGCAGCTCAAGCAATTGATTCTCATGTCAAGACTATAGCCAGTTTAACCGAACAGCATTCTAAAGCCACTGAGCTTGCAGATCTGAAACTTACTCAAGAACTTGCTGCTTACGAGGCCAAATTGAATGATCTGCAGACAAGTTTGACTGCTGCTTTGACTGAAAAAGACGAGACATTCAGCCACCTCCATATCTCCAAAAAAGAAATTGAAGATTTAAAAGAAAAGTTCACTTCTGAAGGGCAGAATCTCCAGTCTCAGGTAATTTACCTCCTTTTTTTTTTTTTTTTTTAAATCTTTGTGGGATTAGAGAAGTATATGTTAACTTTTTTTTCCCCCCGAATTCCAGATATCATCATTGATGGAAGAGAACAACATGTTGAATGAAACACATCAAAACGCTAAAAAGGAGCTTCAGACATATATCACTACACTTGAAGAGCAAGTGAAAGAACATGCATCTAATGAAACGTCTGTAAAAGCTGAGCTTGAAAGTCTCAAGGCACAAATCGAAGAGAATGCTAAATTATACGACAATTTAAAGAACCTTGAAGAGAAACTAGCAGCATCTCAAAAGACCATTGACCAACAGGTCAGCCTAAAACTGTTTTCCACTCACACGTTCTATTATATTTGCCACATTTGGTGCTGAATTCTGAATCTTATTTTTTGGTTTGTTAGGAGTCGGAAAGAGATGCAGCTTTGAAGGAGGTGGAAGCAAAGAAGGCAGCAATTTTAGATTTGGAGAAACAAATCAAAGACTTGCAGGCAGCCAATGCTAAAGCTAAAGAACAGGTAACAAACAAACACTGTACATGTATACATACATTTATGAATAATTTATTTTTGGTGTTGGTGTTAGGTGTCTGATTTTATGTAAAAATTATAATTACAGGTTACTGATAACTCAAGTGAGATAAAATCAAGGGACTTTGGAGCAACAATGACAACACCATCAAAGCGCAAGAGCAAGAAAAATGCGGAATCATCAAGCACTGTACAGAATAATCAAGCATCAGCCTCATCAAACACAGTACAAAATCAAGCAACTGCTCATGATTCTTTTGGCACAAGCATTAAGTTCATCGTGGGAGTAGCATTGGTTTCCGTGATTATTGGTATAGTTCTTGGTAAACGATATTAGTTAATTTGTGGTTGGTTTTTAATTATATTGTCAATGGCTTTCTTTTTTTTTTTTTTTGGTGGAAAAAAGTTCTTTTTTTATTTTTGGGTTTCTTTGGGGTAGGAATGGGGTTTGATTGGTTTGGTGTTTTTGTCTAAGAACATGTGATTTGGTTTTGATACCCCCTGACCTGCATCAGCTTAAATTTTTGTGATATTGATGCTTCGTTTCCAGTTGTAAAAATGATATGGTTTGTATTTGCTTGTCAAGTCTCTCTATGAAATCTTATTATATGTTTGGGCATATTGCTTGTAATAGCAACCAACTTTTCAAATTTTATCCATTTTAGGCAACCATTTATTTTCCGAATCAAATTAATGCGTATTTTTCATTCTGGATTTACCTTCAAGTTAGTCCTCCTCCTCCTCCCCCTCATATGATCAACCTCATCATGTAGTACATCACTAGTATCAGGTATGTAAGCATATGCTTTAATACTAGCAAACAAAGACTTGATGATTTTATGGCGCTCAACAAACCATGGATCTCCCTTGACAACCGAATTAACCGTATATGTTTTATTCTTGAGGGTTCTACTGATCAATCATTCTCCATTTCTATCGGTTCACGGATGTCCGTGGATACACCGTACTCACTAACCAGCACATCATCAGGGATCCACTTTGCAGCTTGGACATATAGAAGATAGTCTCCATGAGCATGACATCCTCGGAGAAAGGTACTCCAAGTCTTGTCATCCCATTTGAGTGGTGTTGATACCACGAAATCAAAAGCTTCTTCTAGTCTTCCACCCTTGATTAGAATATTAATGATACACCTATAGTGCTCTAAACCAGGTTCCAGACCCTTCTGGTTCATTAACTCATAAAAATAGTAGAACCCTTCTTCCACACGCATTGAGAACACCAATAAAAGTATCATCATTAGGATCTTCCCCCAATTTCAACATTTCATTAAACAAAGTCAACGACTTGTTACCAAAACCATAAAGGCAGTACCCACATATCATTATATTCCAGGTTCCAACATCACCATAAGTCATACCTAAAAACACATTTTCAGCAGCTTTAAAGTGGCCAGTCCTCAAGTACATGATGATCAAGGCATCCTCGACATTCTTATGACCCTTGAATCCAGTCTTCTCTGCTAGTGTATGCAATACATTTCCAAATCTCACAGAGAATAATTCAGCACTAGCATTGAGTATTACAGAAAAGGTAGATTCGTTTGGAACAACCCCGTCAATTTGCATATTATAAAACAATGTAATCTACGCTTCAGGGAACCCTCATTTTGAGAAAGCAGCCATAATCGGTGTCCATGAAACCACGTTTGGAACTTTAGACCTGCCAAATACATTTAAAGCATTTCTAACACCTCCAGCTTTCCCATACATATTGATCACTGCATTGCATACAGACACATCAACCTCAACTTCACTCTTGAGCAGCTTTGTTCCACACCATATCTTCAGCCAACATTCTCTTTAAGATAATAATGCCTCATCCATGTAAGCTTTCTCACCAGGTCCAACCTTGATCCGATTATAAGCACAGTTATCCACTTGAGGGACAGAAACTAAAACCTCCACAGCCCCCTACCATGTCCCACATCATGCAATACAAGCCACATAATGATGGAACACTTCATTGCATAACAAAAAGTACCCAACCTTTTTATACTCGACATAAGCACCAATGAAGATATATAATTGTTAGGCGATCGAGCACGACTCTGAAACCATTGATTTAAACAATCTAACAACTTCAAAAGCAGACTCATTTTGAAAATGGCCCGAAATTAGAGCACTCCACGAATCTATGTTAACATTTATTTGTTTGATCAAAAAACACAGTGTGCATATCCCACTGCTGAGTAAAGAGCAATCAAAGCATTAGTCTTGGGTATATTATCTCCAGACCACTGATTACACACAATCGAACGAGCGTGAATTACTTTGCCCAACTCAAGGGTTTTAGCCCCGCCGAAACATCGTAGGAGCTTTAAATTGTTTTGTGGAAGAAGCGCAGGGATGGACATTACAATAATTCCACTTCCGTTCAATGATCTTGTGATCAAATTTGACAAAGATTAGATATTTGCCGCGGAACTGTGAGAATTTAGCTTAATCATTGTTTGCCAACGTAAGCTTGAAAGAATCACAAAAGCCTTATCCTTGAAAGTGCTTATAGATGAAAACAGAATTACCTGAGGGCAATAGCAGGATGATGTTCTTGAAAATTTCCAACGAATTTTGCTGGCAAGCAAACATACACAAACAGTCATCGATCGCTACATAAATAGGTGAAGGAGAGTATCTGAGATTGAAGGTGAACAGAGTCTTTTAAGAGATTAGGCCTAACCGTTATATAGTTTTCAAAACTTTATCCACTAAACCCTAAACCCTACAGCGGGTTTACCCAACTTATTGTTTCTATGAACTTGACTAAATTACACGAATCCTGTACGGTTTGTTTTAATACGTGCCATGTAGTTTTATGTTTTGTATTTCACTCGCATCTCTCGTTATTTTAGGGGATAATGTTTTGAAAGGGTAATGTATTTCGATTTTGTTTACATTTAATCACTAAATTTTTTTTTCGTTATCTATTTGCCACTGGGTTATTGAAATTGTTCACATTATTATCATAAAGGTAAAATGTGAACAGTTTCAATAGCTCAGTGATAAATAAATAACGAAAAAAAATTTAGTGATTAAATATGAACAAAATCGAAAGTTTGTTTCCCTCTAAAAAAGTTCAATGATTAAATGTAAACAAATTTAGGGTTGGTAATTCTCGACATGACACGAAATAAATGAGTTTGGGTTGAGTTTTTCAACCCGCCAACTCGTTTATTAAATGGTTCATATATGGGTTTCTCAAAAAATAAACGGGTTGACCCACCAACCCGTTTATATTCTTAATAAAAAAATTATTATATTTTTTAAATGTATTTATGTATCAAATACTAATATATAATAAGTATTATATAATATATATCATTTATTCATAGACCATTTGATTGTTTTGACATTATTACTCGTGGTGGATGGTCTAAGGTCATAAATTGTAACCTATAATGCCAAGTCTGTAACATGTGTTCTATGACTGTTTTTAATTTCCATTTGGATATTTAAGACTTAAATATCTAAAATTTGGACCCACGAACCCGCCAACTTGTGAACCCGTATAAATAAATGAGTTTGGGTTGAGTTTTTCAACCCGCCAACTCGTTTATTAAATGGTTCATATATGGGTTTCTCAAAAAATAAACGGGTTGACCCACCAACCCGTTTATATTCTTAATAAAAAAATTATTATATTTTTTAAATGTATTTATGTATCAAATATTAATATATAATAAGTATTATATAATATATATCATTTATTCATAGACCATTTGATTGTTTTGACATTATTACTCGTGGTGGATGGTCTAAAGTCATAAATTGTAACCTATAATGCCAAGTCTGTAACATGTGTTCTATGACTGTTTTTAATTTCCATTTGGATATTTAAGACTTAAATATCTAAAATTTGGACCCACGAACCCGCCAACTTGTGAACCCGTATAAATAAATGGGTTGGTGGGTCATATATGGGTTTATGTTTTAAACCCGCAAACCCGCGACACGCCAACCCGAACACGACACGATTGTCATGCCTAAACAAACTTCTTCTTATATTGTGTTTTACCAAATTACTTATTTTTGTTAAATTCTAACAACATTTGTTGATAAATAAATCTATGAAATAAAAAAACAAAACCCCAAAAAATATATTAAAAAAAACAAAAAAAATGAAACCGAAATAAAAAACCAATCTCTCTCTCTCATGTCACAATGCTACTTTACCACATGCAAATGGGTCTAAAGAAGTCAAACCATTTACAAAGTCATACATGGATAACTTTGTACCCAAGATTCTCCCCCTCAAAGTTAAGAATAGATGACTCGCTTCAAATCTTCCAAACTCGAGCAACTTCACGAACCGAGCATCAAACGCAACACATGTAGAGATGAACATCAAATCTTCAATTCTTCTATGACATTTCAATCAGGGTTCTAGAATATGAGACCATACAAACCAAGCATCAAAAGGTAATTACGAGTTTCTCATTCTCCAAAAAATTACCCAAAATTTGAGCATTTATGCACACTTCAAAAATCTTCAATAATTCCAAACTCATTATGAATCAAAATCATTTCCGAATCTCCAATCAAATCATTTCATAAACTTCAAATACTCGAGGTCACTTCGGTCTTCAAGTCCGCATAATATGAAAAATTCAACTTTCGAAATTCAATATCTAAATCTCTCCCCCTTTTTATAATCGATAAATGATTATAAACCCAAAAAGGGAATGCGAAAGCGCTCAATTCGGAAATTTTCTATTCAAAACTCTCTCTTAATATATGGCATAAACATTTTGCGTCAATCCAAAAATTCTTCAATTTTTAGCTTCATTCACGGACATTGGTTTTTTATTTCGGTTTTGATTTTTCGTTTTTTTTAATATATTTTTCGAGGTTTTTTTTTTTTTTTTTTTTTTCCATAGATTTCTTCATCAACAAATGTTGCTAGAGTTTAACAAAAATAAATAATTTGCTAAAACATAATACAAGAGGAAGTTTGTTCATATTTAGTCACTGAACTTTTTTTAGAGGGAAACGAACTTTCGATTTTGTTCACATTTAGTCACTAAACTTTTTTTCATTATCTATTTGTCACTAAACTATTGAAACCGTTCACAATCTACCCTTATGACCGGTAACAAGCAGAAAATAATTAAAAACTTATGATAAAAAGTTATCAGAAGTGCTCTCACGTCGTGAAAACTAGACAAACAGAAAATAATTAAAAACTTATGATAAAAACTTTGCTGGAAAATTAACTTTTTGCAGGTTTTATCCCACAAAAAGGATCGATTAACCTAAAACAAATAAACAAATAATAAACTAAGTCGTTCCCCGGCAACGGCGCCAAAAACTTGATGTGCACGGAAGTACTCATTAATTTTAATATTTATAATCTAACAAACTTAGACTAACTATGCACTTATAGGCAGTGTACCTAGTCAGATTACAGTATAGCTTAGTTAAGTCGGGTGTCGATAATAGGGAATGGTGTTATTAATTACTTTATTTACTACTAAATTAATCTAATTATTCACAAGCTAAAAGGGTTTTTATCTAATTTTACAAGTTTAGATGAACTTAACTCTTTAACAAAAACTCAATCAATAAACAAAATACTTATGTTAGTTCGAATCCACTTTCACTTAATGGTTATACATTAGTTATAACTATTACTGTTGGTGACCAATTAAGGATGTATTAGCAATTTAGTTCTAAATCTACTAATTATTAATCTATTTATGTTCATAAAATAGTTAACACAAAATCAATTATTAGATAAGATTGGAGCCATGAAAGATTAATTAATCAAAACACAATTATAGTCATAATATGAGTTCTCTAACACAACTTAACTTAATTATTCAATTACTAATCTAATATTGGTTTGATCTGAGCTCCAATAACTAGTGTTCACTATATTATTAGGTATTCAAGTTCATGCAGAATTGTGTTCACTAACTACACAGAACAAGAATTCAAATCAATCAAATAACTAATTCAAGCATGCTAGGTAAAATCAATCAACAGAAGCATATCACCAACAATTAAAGTTAAGTCTAATGCATTAAAACCATGAGTTCTAGCTTCATCTAGCTAACAGAAGCAACTATATTTAGCTGGACATATTAACAGCTAAACAAACGAATTCTATAAGCAAAAACATATTTAAATGTACCAATCTATAAGACAAATTATGAACTCTTCTTCCTTGGTGTTAAAACCAACTTCCAGAGCTTCTTTTCCTATGAATTTCATCTCCAGGAACCCTCTTAGCCAACAAAAGTTGTTCCAAATTGTAATGGAGAAGGATATATATATATATATATATATATATATATATATATATATATATATATATATATATTTCTGGAAAATCACCGTTCACATCGTGAGAATTTAAAACTCACATCGTGAACTTGGAGTAATCGTGAACGTCAATGATTCCTTCACCCGAATGCTTATCTTCTGATTCTTTCCACTCACGTCGTGAGTACGTCTTTTTTGGGTGTTTTTCTTGTCTTTCAAGCCTTCAACCTCCAAAGTTCCATCCTTTAACGCTTTTAGTCCCTTTCTTCAAAATGTCTTCTTTTTTGCTGCAAAATATAATTTAACCTTATAAGTATCATTATTCTATGCAAATGACCAAAAAATATATAAAAATGTACTTAAATATCGCCTAAAAATATGTATAAATATGGCAATATCAGGTATGCGTCAAGAGAATTGGAAGCTAAAGAGGATTAGGGGTGAGAACACCCAGTTTGTGCAGGATAGTCAGGGATTGTTGACCCGATGCGGTCGGGTACGGGTACACATGTCTGGTGGAGTCAGACAAACGTTTATGGAGGACGCTTATAAGTATCACTTCTCCATTCACCCAGGAGCCAACAAGATGTACCAGAATTTGAGTTGAGCTATTGGTGGCCGTGCAGGAAACGAGAAATCGCTTGGTACGTCGAGAGGTGCTTGACCTGCAAGATGGTCAAGGCCGAGCATCCGAGGCCGCATGGCAAGCTACAACCTCTAGAGATTCCCATGTGAAAATGGGAACATATCGCGATGGACTTCATTACCAAGTTGTCGAGGACGACGAAGGGATATGATGCCATATGGGTCATCGTGGATCGATTGACCAAGAGTGCTAATTTCCTGGCCATACGGGAGAGTTTGTCGATCGAGAAGCTGGCCGACGTGTATGTCGGCGAGATCGTTGCTCGCCACGGAGTTCCCGTCTCTATTGTTTCCGATCGAGATGTTAGATTCACCTCCCTCTTTTGGCAGAAGTTCTACGACAAGTTGGGCACTCAACTACATTTTAGCACAATATATCATTCGCAAACCGATGTCTGGAGTGAGCGGACTATATAGACTAAGGATGAGATTTAGAACCGGAAAATCGGACCCAAACCAGAACCGTTAGAACCAGAATATGTAGAACCGGTTCCGGTTCCGGGTTTAAAATTTTTCTTTATCCGAGTTCCAGGTAATCCGGGTTTGGGTCCATCAGTTCCGGGTAAACCGGGTCTAAAAACCGGAATCGGTGTTAAGAACCGGAAACACTTTTAGGGCCGGAACCGGTTTTTGTGAAACGTTTAAAAGATGCATATCTCATTCGTTTCAACTCCGATTGACATGCAGTTTTTTCCAACATGTAGTTTAGAGTATGTATATGATTTTAGACTATAAATTTGACATTTTTAGTTTTATATTCATTGACTTACATCCCCCCAAAGTCGATATATTAACGCTGGAAGTTTTTAGTTTTTCAGTTTTTTTGTATTCGGTGAAAGTTTTAAATCATGTATATCTAATTCGTTTCGAGTCGGATTGACATATGGTTATTTTCAACTTGTAGTTTACAGTTTGTACATGAGTTTAGACTATAATTTTGTCATTTATGGTTTAATATTCAATGATTTACAATCCTCTGAAGTCGGGATATCAAAACTGAAAATTTTCAACTTTTCAACTATTTGTTTTTGTACTTTGTATTCTGTGAAAATATTAATACATGCATATCTCATTTGTTTAAAGTCGGATTGACATGCGGTTTTCTCCATAGTGTATTTTAGAGTTTGTACATGATTTTAGACTAAAATTTTGTTAACTTTGGTTTCATATTCAATGAGTTACAGTCCCCCAAAGTCGGGATATCAATATGAAAATTTTCAAAGTTCAACCCACTAAAGTGTGTTTTGGTGCTTTCATTAAGGGAACTCAAAGATTTAGATGCTTGGATTGAAGAAAAGGAAGTGGATCTGCCATCTACATCGTTTTGGGAGCTAGCCTAAGGTAAAAGGCTTGTAACTTGACCCTTTCATACCTAGACCTCCTTATGTTAAGATTAGGGCCATTTTATCTTGTTTGGTGTTTCATTTCGGGCAATGGTCATGATCTAAAGTAACAACTTTAGATCTAGACTCATCTTGGTTCTTATGGTCATAAAGTTCCAGCCTTTAGCAAGATAATTCCTTATCCTTACTTAGAGCCTCTTCTCCAGCTTGATTTTAGCCATTTACACCTTGCATGTAAGTAAAGTTTGCAACTTTACATAAGGAGTATGCTCTAGGAAATCATATCTGTGAAATGGAGCTTTGGGTTGGCTTATAAGCATCTTAAACGAGAAGTACTGACGAGACTCAACGAGTTGCATGGCCAACTCGGCGAGTCCGATGAAGATTAGCGTAGAAGGTTTCTGCATGGACTTGGCGAGTCAGTAAAGTGACTCGACAAGCCAGTTAGGGTTTCCTTGACTTCAGATTACGCATGGAATCGACGAGTTGGTGGTAAACTTGGCGAGTCAATGAGGGTTTTATGACTTTCTGAACCTTTAAGGAACTCGATGAGTTGCTAGCTGCACTCGGCGAGTTGGGTCAACATGGACTGTTGACTTTGACCAAGGGTTGACCATTTTGACTTCTGGGGTATTTTGGGAAACTGGAAATTTATGGATATGGTTCTATGGTGAATATAGGTGGTGGAGTTTGTGGAGGTGACCTGAGAGTTTGAGCTTATCACTTCAGCGTGACAATTATGAGGTGAGTTGTCCTCACTATACTAACAGGGTCGAAGGCACCAATGCCGACCCTTATCGGATTTGCATATGTTTATTGATTTACATCCTGTTAGTTAGGATGATTGCTATGTTAGAGATTGGTTAGATCAGTATCTTGGTTATAGGATGGTTGGTATGTTAGTGATCAGTAAGATCGGTATCCTGGTTGTAGGATGGTTGCCATGATTAGTGATTGGTTAGATATGCATGTTTACTTGTTTATATGTATGTGCACATGTTTGTGGGTTTGGGAAAGGGTTAAGGCAGGTCCTGCTATGTGCAGTAGGCCAAGACACCCTGGGCAGACCGGGTAGACTGCAGGCCTGGGCCGGGTAAATCTAGTCTGAACGAAGGCCGAACGAGCAGTCCGGATAGGCTGAAGGCCCCGAAGAGGGAGGTCCAGACGTGTCGAGGGAACGGAGAGCAGTCCAGATAGACTGAGGATCGAGAGTCGGTCCAGTCAGACTGATGGCTAATTATGCATGCTGTTTGCTTATTTCTTTATATGATATGGTTATATCTGTATGGCGTTGGTATTTTGCGGGTAGCTCACTAAGCCTTCGAGCTTACATTTATTGATTATTGTTTCAGACTTCGGATGATCGCGGGAAGGTGAAGGCGTGATTGTACACTTCCTTGATTTATGATTTATGATTTATGGGAACTCTGATATGATACTATTTTGAAAACAAATTGTAACAACTTAATGATTTTTAAATGTTTTAAAAAGTTCAAATTTGACATGATTTTTATAGACGTTACAAAAAAGCTCAAGAACACTCAATGAATGATTAGGGTTTCGAGTTAGGGATTTTCTGGACTGGGAGCGACGATGGAGGCTGGGTTGAGACAAGATAAGGTGTTTAAATAGGGTGCAAACCCTAAATATTAGGGTTTCATCCAGACAGTCCTACTCGTCGAGTAGGTTAAAACCCGCGTCCAGGAGTCTAGTCTACTCGACGAGTTAGGCCTCCAACTCGCCGAGTCCCAGTGTAAAAACATACAATTAATTATATTTAGATACGTACCGGGAACCGGGTGTTACAGTGAGGGTGAAACACTTCTGGATCCAAGATGCATTTAACTTCTAAGCAAATTTCCTCTCCTTTTCCTTCCTTCAAGAACACCAAAAATGCACTCGTAATCTCAAAAAGGCTCACTCAAATGATTAGGGTTTTCTAAGGATGAATTTGAAGGTGGAGGTTGATAAGGGAATAAGTGTTAAGAAGTTAATGATGCTTAAATAGTGCCCAAACCCAAAGAATTAGGGTTTGCACTTTGCCACATACGCCCTGCATACATATGAGTACGCTTAACATACGTGAGAAACCACGCATATCTCATTATGTGACCATGATACTAATTTTGCAACAAATTTCATTCTAAGGGGTATAAATGGAAAAATACCTGGATCGAGGTGTTACAAAACTTTTTTTTTGAATATGTATGCTAACTTGTAATGTGACTACAACAATGTGTTAACGAATATTTATGCCAACTGTAGTGTGGTGAAATGTACTTGTTGTTTGCATCGTACCTAACAAGTCATGACTACGAACTATTATGCATCTTCCTTTTTTCACAAATTTCATTCCTTTAGCTACTTATGGACATTTATCTCATTTTTTTCAAAAAATACTAGCAGTCAATTCATATAGAAGCCCTAAATTAATTTTTAAATGAGGAATGTATCAACGAATGACATATCACTAATTATTATGCCATGTCACCAATAATTAGACAAAGACAACCTTTATCCTACAAGAGTTGGCTACCAGTGATTAACAATTGAACAAAATATATATAGTTTGTTGGTGTCTTTTTACAAAGACCTTATTTGGATGATGTTTTTGAACAAACCAAAACTTGGATAGTGTTTTTGAACGATATTAAAACATAGTTACCCTCCTGAGTCATTTTTTCTTGTTTATTTTCCCTTAATTAATTTTTACCAATGAATGTTGGTTACCATAAAGCGAAATTTGAACAAAGTATATAGTTCGTTGGTGTTTGTTTTGTTTTGTTTTGTTTTGTTTTTTTTTTTTTTTTATTGTTTTTGTTTTTTTTTTTTTTAATTTTTTTACAAAAGCCTTACTTGGATGATGCTTTTTAAACAACCCAAATTTGAATGATGTTTTTTGAATGATTTTAAAATATAGTTATCCTTATAAATCATTTTCCTTTTTTTTAATAAGATTTTATGGGTGGTTAGAATTAATTAGAATACAATCAAAGGATAAATCTTTAAGAGGTAAAAGAAATAAGAGTAAATTACACGAATGGTTCCTAGGTTTGGGGTAATTTGCATGATTGGTCCCCAACTTATTTTTTTAACTCGGAAGATCCTTATTATTTGTTTTTGTTACGCGCTTGGTCCCTACTATTTGTTTTTCTTACGTGTTTGGTCCCTATCTTAGCTAAAAATACTATTATTTAAATATGAAAAAATGTTATGGTAGGTGAGATAATGTGAAGGGGTAGGGTTGGGGGTGTGTTTATTTAAATAAATTAAAGAAATCAAGGGTAAAATAGTCTTTTTATGTAAGACAGGGACCAAGCGCGTAACAAAAACAAACAATAGGGACCTTTGGAGTTAAAAAAATAAGTTAGGGACCAAACGTGCAAATTACCCTAAACCATAGGGACCATTCGTGTAATTTACTCAAGAAATAAAAAGGGGGTAGAGTGTAAATTCAGACCATGAGTCATTGTTAGCCTATAAAATTATAAATAGATTCCAAAGATTTTCCGGGAAGGTAGAACAGTAGAAGGTCGAAGAAAAACCGCAAGAAATCTGGCCGATAGAATTCGGAAGATCTCCGGGGACAATTTAAGGTAACATTCAAAGTTAAAACTTTTTCTTCCTATGTTATTTTAGTATCTATCTTATGTTAGTATCGGTTAGATTGCAAGGGTCGATCACTCCAAACACTATTCACCACCACCACCACCACCACCACCACCCGATTGTTTCAGTTTTCGCTACAGGTTTTCTACTCGTTCTTTCTTTTTGTAACCCTAAATCATGTTCATTCTTAATTTGTTAATCATCTGTTTGATTATCGGTTAGGTGCTCAGGAATCCAGGGTTGATTTTCTTTTAGATAATAGTGCTTATGTCGGACGACTTTTTAACTGATGGAAGTGTGATAAGAGGTCGAAATCAGAATGGTATTTGTTTCTTTAATGGGGCTTCTGTTCCTCCATGTGAAGGGAATCCCTGCAACGTGTCTTCTGTTAGGGATTATCCGTGAGGTTGTGGACCGATTATGGGTTCTCTGGAAGTTAATCCATCTTCATCATCGATCAATAAGAATAATCAAGATAACGATATCGAGACAGGTTAAACTTTTATCTCACGATATGTCAAAATCTATAAAAGATGGAAAGATGTGGATGATTGTGGAGTTTCAGAAAGTAGACAATCAAACCATGTTGAAGGATGAAATCAGGGCCCTGTTAATTCAATGGTTGAGACTGATGATGATGGTGGTAGTGTTATCAATGAATCTATACGAAATATGAATTTTCCTCAAAGAAGAGTTTTTGGGGTTCGAGATTTTCCTCCTTATTGTGGCTTGAATGCAACTGAACCTACAGAAGAAGAACGGATAAGAATCAATGGAAGAGAAGCTTTGCAATCAAGGATAATGGATGTGGAAGAAATGCAAGATTGACTGAGCTTACGGTGGTTGGTACTTAAGAGTCAATGGGAATGTCAAAGCTGTGGTGCCAACTGGAAAATCTGCAGAGAAAAGTAAAAGAATGGGTGGGGTGGAGGTGGTGAGTGGTGTTTAATTGAAGTGGTTTGCAGTTTTTCTGAACAAACATTCCATGAGGTTGGTGTATTTTTTTGAACCAACATGGCCAATTTTTGTATTAAAAGGCTATGGAATATCATTATGGTACTTTTTGAACAAAAGTTGAATATCTTACATTTGATAATATAGTTTTAGTTTAAGAGTGTTTTTTGAACATTTTAAAAAGTTGGTATTTATTTATAACATTATCCTAAAACAGAGAACTTAATAATAACTACGAAAATTGGTTGTTATTTGATGAAAAGATAGCACAAATTTAACAATGCTACAAATAAGGTGTGGTATTGATTTTCAAAGGCATGAGCATGTCAATTTCAATCCAACCGATATTAGGTACTATAGATTTAAATCTTCGAGCGAGCAACGTAACTACTGCTCTAGTTGCCACTATAGTTGTACCATAACATGTACACCATTCATTTCACTGAGTTCGGATCTATTATGCCCACACACATAAACCCTTTGCCTTGCTTTTGATTGTATGCTTCCATTCTTGTAAGGTGTTTTATGTTTAGATTTCCTGAGAGATCAAAAGAGTGTTAGATTTGATATGTGTATTTTGTAGGTAAGAGTGGGACCTATTGCTAAACTTAAGAAGCAACAATGAGGTCAAAAGACAATCCACATTTCGAAGTAAAATCTCCCACTTGGAGGCTGAGGCTGATTTATCAATCTGCTGTCAACCAGACATAAACCATGTAAACCCTCTCTCTCTCTCTCTCTCTCTATATATATATATATATATATATATATATATATATATATATATATGTCTCTCTGTCTATCTATCTATCCCAAAGGGTTCATTTATATGTCCTTCTCTGAAAGTGCTCCTAAGGTCTATCCCCAAGGATTCATGGTTAATTATGATATGTTATCTTAGTAGGCACAAAACATAGTTAGAAACTCATAAGCTCAAAACTCTTCGACTGTACATACACATGCACCACATAGAAGGTTTTTAAGACCTAATGTGTCATGAAGGCCTCCTATAATGCCAACACAAACTCTATCTCAAATGGATATCCAAGTCTTGTAAGTGATAAACGGTCACACACCTTTTATATAAAATGTACAAGTCTTAAAACAAGAATGATAAAACAATGGGGGGTTGTATTTGATAAACTAAGTTTTTGTTAACATGCACTAAAAATAAGGGTTGAAAAAAAAAAGAAATAAGATCTAGTTTTGTATCTATTTCATCAAATATACAAGTTAATAATTATTTGATGTTGCCAACTGGGTTAGGCTGGTTGGTACTTGGTAGAGGTTAATGCCTCTTGGAGTAGAAGCCCCAGGTTCGAACCTCGGCTGGGCAAAGGAGTTTTCTAACTTTGGAGTTCTAACATCTAACCAACTGATCTGCTATTCAAAAAAATAAATTATTTGATGTCAATTTAGATTTTAATATAACTTGGTACTAGGAAATACTAACAGGCTCTAGTATCTCCTAGCTTGTTAAATTATTTAGTTAAAATAAACTCTTAAGCTAAACCTAACCTTACTAACTTAGTCTAAACAAACTCTTAAAATAAATTGAAAAGTTGCATGACGTTTACAAGCATTCCCAGCAATATCCATTTCTCCTCATAAGAATGGAAGTGTGAAAATGTGTAAATTCAAGTTTACAAAGAAATTAAACCCTTTCATAGAACCAATTCGATGATTGTTACGAGCTTTAATTCACAAAACAATTACGATTTCCATGAACTAAATAGCAATACAAGAACTAACCTAACTCAAGTGGCAAACTTGAATCAAGTTATAAATTCAAGATTATAATACAAACAAAACTTGAACCACTAGATTAGATGATCTTGCTTTAACATCAAACCTTACAAATTAACTGCATTAGAAATCAATAACGAAACCGGAATTTGTTTTTTAGCATATCATGACTTAAAATACTTACAAGTTCAAACTATAATCAAAGTACAATAAAAATAAGTTACAAAGAGTTAAACAAGTTTTTCCAAATGATATTCAAAGCAAAAGTTTCTCTCAAAATCACCTTTTCTTCCAAAAATCAAAGCTGTTTAGAAATGAACCCAACTCCATTTTTTTTAACAGATTAGGAAAGTGCCCCAATAATTGGTGTATGCCTATTACACGACTGGTGTAATTCAAGTGGTGAAAAACACGGACCATGTAAATCAAAAGTAATTTTCCTTCGATTTAAATCGTGTTTCACTTTTATGCTAAAATCACCGGTTACACTGTCCATGTATTTCAAGTGTGGAAAAACATAGTTCCTCAATGTTGAAAAACTTTTTGTTCATATCTTCTCTGATTTTTGTCTATTTTCCTTGAAATTTAACTAGGGCCTCTTTTAACCATCTCCTAGCCATGTCCTCAAATAGCCCTACACGCCAACAAAATGCACAAGTAAAAATATTCCACCAAAAAGTTTATTTATTAGTTTTGGGCTAAGTGGGTCTATCTAATGTCTATTGTCTAATAAATAAAGTGTGTTTGTCCATATGATAAGGTTGGACTTTGTGGTCTAATCGATTGAAAATGCTTAAGGGGATCAAATCCCACAACCTTGTAATATTCAATTAAACAAAAGGATTTTGAGATTAGGGTTTACACCCTTTTCCTTTCCTCTTCCCATCAATGGCTGAAGGCGCCCCCTTCTTCTTTGATTTTGATCCAAGAAAAATAAAGGAAATGCTTGTTTTGATTGTAACGAGGAGTTAACATTCTAATTGATGTTTCAAGATGCTCGTGTGGATATCCATAAATGTATTTTTCCTTGAACATTCGTTCTATATCATTCACTCCTCGATCAAGGTGTATATATGTATATAAATCCTTGTTGTGACTGGTTTTGTAGTTAATCTATTTAACTCATTTGGATTCACGCTTATTTCCAAATCATTATATTCATATTTATTTTTATATGTATTCCGGTACTTTTTTATATTCTATTGTTTGAAAAAGGTTTTAAACGTCATTGATTTCCAACACTATCATATGGGGTTGGACCCAAAATGAATTTATGTCGGTATGTACAGCCTCACAACCAAATTTGAGGATATTGTACTGGTTGGCAAGTGCCATGCACGGTTGTATGGGAGGTGTTGAGGGGTTTTCTTGAAAAATAAAGGTTCTTGATCCCAATCCAATCCTAAATCTCTTTAAAATATTAGGGCATTCACAATGGGAGTTTAATAGGAGTTGAATACATGTTGATTAGGATTGGATAGAGGTTGAATTGAATGTGGGTGATGACATGGAGGATGGTTGAATGGAAGAGTTGTATGATGATTGAGTGGTTGAATGAAATTAATCTTTGTTTTTCAATTAACTTTCAAACTATTACACATTATTTTGACTGTCATGTAAAAAACGTTCCAAGTGTTTTTTAATTAATGTATTTTTAGGTATTAAATGTTTTAGGTTTCGTAACTTTTTAATTAATGTATTTTTAAGTATTATATTCTTTTTTTAACTGTTATATCTTTTAGTTTTAAATTTATAATTATGCTTAAAAATATAATGCCGATGATGTGGAATTTCATTAAACCACATAGGGTTTAATGGAATGTGGAATTGTGGATGATGTGGCAGTAATGTAGAGTTCAATGGATTGTGGATGCTCTTAGGAAATCGATTTCAATGATTCATTTTGATTGGAATCAATCTTAAGCATAAAAAACAATGTTCTAACACTTCCAAATATCAAATTAATCCATTTAATCTTCACATTAATGATTTCAGTTATCAGTCTTTATTTTCAATCCAATAACTCACTCCCAATCTAATAAATGGATTAAACAGAAAGCTTGGATGATCCTTGACTAGGAAATCGAGAAGACACAACAACAAATACAATCTCTCTTGCTCAAAATCGAATTCCCTTACAAAACAAAGGTTTTCTCACATTTTTATTAACTTCTCAAGAATAGAGGCTATCATAAACCATAAAGGGTTTAAGCGTTGGAAACTTATTTTATTACACGCCTAGGCCAACAAACTATGCTTTATCCAAATTTTACCTACAAAAGCCCGATTCATCACATTTACATCCCAATAAAGAATAATGGTTTAATGACATATCAAGCCTAAAACTTAAATATAATGAAGATAGATCATACGGCCGAAAATTGTATTACACTAGCACCACATACCTTAGATTTCATTAATTGCGAAGTCTTCGTCTTTATTTTTCTGCTTCAAACACCTACATCCGATTTTCTCGTAAAATAAACCATTGATTAATACAATGTTAATTAAAGTAGGGTAACATCTAACGCTAGTTAATTAGAATAAGTAAGACTTTGAGCTTTTTATGGCTTAAAAGTAGAGCTAAATGGATTTGTTATGGGGCCCATGGGTTAACAACCCTTTATAGTGTACTATGTAATTCCTGCTTCTTGCGGTTTGTTTATAATAAAGTCTAGTTTTTAAAAAAACATCTAACGCTCATTTATGGGTATTATACCTTTTTCTTAACAGCTAGATTTTTGTAAATTGAACTGCAAGGAGCAGGAATTACATTGTACATTATAGAGGGTTGTTAACCCAAGAGTCCCATAAAAAATCCTTACCCCATTTAGCTCTACTTTTAAGCCCTAAAAAACTCAAAATCTTGACCTCATAAGATAGAGTAGACAATCTATTCATCTTGCTATTAAAGAGCATACTGTTCCTGTTTGCCCATATGGTCCATAGTAGCGCCCTTGAAATTGATTCAAGAATATCTTGAGACCTGCTGACCACACTATAGGTAGAGTTTATCCCCAGGAAGGCATCAAATGAGTTGTTCAAGATAGGAAGATCATTCCACCAAATGATTAGGAGCCCATGAATCTCCTTAGCTATGGAACATTTCTTGAAAATGTGTATCTCGTTCTCCTCGCAAGCATTGCCAAACGGGCACATGGTGGATGAAATGATTACCCCCCTCCATGCAAAGTTGAATCTGAGTGTTATACTATTATCTTTAAAATTGAATTTGTAGGCATTGGCAAAGAGATTTGGAGTGGTACTGGGAGACATTGAGGAGAAGAGTTGGGAAGTAATCAAACAACAAATCTCTCTAGTCCCATGGAGTCAACAATGGTGCTCTCATCAGTGATGGGTGATGACCGTCGGAGAAGACAACAGGAGAAGAAGGGTCATGTCCTGAGGAGAGGGTGAGGGAGATGGAGGGGGCGGAGGGGAAGGAAGAGTAGGACCATTTATATATTTATATCAATTATTAAAATATATTAGTAATAAAAGAAATACAAATAAAGGTGAGGGTTAATCGATCATTTTAAATCGACTAAGAACAAGAGTTGCAAATCCCGAACCACAGAGATGGAGAATGGGAGAACGAGATGGTTAAACTTTTAGGATATGGACAATCAATAATTTTTTGCAGACCACAAAGGACAACTTATTTAATTCACTCAAAAATTATTTCAAGTATGTTGTCATGTCATTATCATTTCGTGATTATATTATCATATCATTGTTAAGTCAATGGTCAAACAAGTTTTATTTTACTTCTTTTCATATAAATTGAACAAACATAAAACTTGAATGGTAAACCTACCTCAATTTTTTTTTTGAGGTGAATAGGTGAACAAACCAAAACTTGGTTATTAACCATTATAAAATAGTTATAATCAAAATAAGATTTAACATAGAAATGATTATTGCAACTTCATCTAAGATTTAGGTTCAGAGAACATTAAATAACACTAGACTTGTTTAGAACAAATCTGTATAAACCGCTGAAGCTAACTTTAATGTCATCAATTAATATATTTTTTTCAACAAGTATGACTGTAATCTCAGACAATGTTCATCAAGATTGGATCTCTGAAAAATAACTAGTATAAACTGTAATTGCATTTAACATTAAATTTTTTTGAATCTGAAGAAGACATACAGATAAAAACATATGCAGAATTGAAATCTTGGATTGAAATGTTCTATATTCAAAACTTCCTTTGACTTGTTAACAAGGTGTCGACTGATTTTACGTATCAAGTTGGCTGAGTCTTGTCCTTGTCCTTCTTACCAGCAAGAATCATTGAAATCTGAAGACCTCTTCTCAATGCTTGATTGAAAAGCAGCTTTGTTTGGAACTCTGATACAAAAGGGAACCATGACAGTACGACAACTGGCATAAATATCACCAATCCCATCAAGCATTCATATGCACGCCCTAACTCCATTATCGAGTCCCAAAATCCTATGCCTTTCACACAAGGCCTGCACGCTTGAGCAATCTTCACAGTTCCACAAAACAAACATTATCAATAAAAATATTTTAAATAATGACAGTACACTTGGGGAAATGGAAGGAATGAGATAAATAGTAAAAAGTTAGGACTTATTGGGGAAGGTCCCAGTTCCATGACATTCTCTAGTAGTTTGTTCTTTCTGCATTAAGAAAAAAAGAAACAACACCCAAGTGTACAATGATCCAAAGGGTTACTTACCAAGATGATTGCCCAACCAGTTGGCACAAAGGCAAGGAAGGCAACAAATATGTCACTGATGGTCAAGCCACATAAAATAAATAAGACCGTCATGAGCGAAAGGAAGACAAGGAAGAGAAAGGCCTTTAAGATCCTGAACATGAGCTGTAAATCTGTGCCAAACCGTTTGGCCATTGACACCAACTGACAAAAAGAGTATACAACATACAATTAAGCTTTCAAGGGTTGCATTGTCTTTCTAGCCCTACCATACAATCATAGATGATCAATTTAGTTTTTTACCTTAAATTCCAGAAGAGCAGATATCAAGACCAACCATGAAAACGCATAAACCTGACAAAATAAAATGATTAATGAGAACAAATTGCACCCTATACGAACAAATAAGTAGGGAAGAAGGAAACAAACCAGTATACTTGTGCTGCCACCTGCAATATTAAGATGGTACACAAGTCCATACTGATAAATGAAGAACCGACACGCAAGTATAATTTCAAGAATTCTTCCCCTTATGTTTGTGTACTTAAGATGCTGCTGTTCTGCATCCCACCATGATTCCCAACTTTTATCTTGTGCAATTCCAATCCCACCACGATCCCCTATCCACCTTTTCCAATCCATCCAATCCTCCACTGTTTTCTGCCAGTCAATCCCCAAGGGATTGAACACAAAAGGAGCTAACAGCCATGAAGCAACCAGGAACCATATCGAGAACGTAATGAATAAGTATAGATTTGAACTTCGGTATGAGTTCCCATATGCCTGATAGATAATAAGCAGAATAGCCAATTCCAGCCCTTTCACAAAGTGACTACGCGAATACAACCTGTAATTATCTGCAAATTTTGCATGGAAGACAACCAAACCACGGCCCGTGGCGCGATATTTTGAACCTCCATGTAGAATTGTTCTTCCATAGTAATGTGCTTTTGTTCCAAGGTGGAAAGTGAAAAACACAGAGGCTAATTGGAGTTGCATTATGATAAAGTCGCGTAATGCGGTACGAAATCCTCTTTCTAGACTTATTTCCATAACTATAGGAAGCATGAGAAGTAAACCGAGCTGAAAAACAGATTGGATGACTAAAGCTTCTTCTAGGGCTTTGTTGCCACTAAGACTTTTATCTTCTAATATTCGCCCTTCCAACCCACTCAAAATCATATATATATGTCCGTATAAAAATGCATAAACAATAAGCACAGTAACCTGGTTCAAAAGAAGTTATTTAATGTATGTAATAATGTAAAAGTTATAAGTAAATAGAAGTAATTGTTATTTTGTTATACCATGCTGCTAAAGTAGAAACCAACTGTGGTGTAGTAGAATGATAACATTCGGAAAAAATCAAAACGGCGACCAAGTCGGTAAACATCACGGCTAAGTGTCTGTTCGCCATTTCCGTTTGCAACTTTAGCTTCGAAAAGGGATATCTGATTCATACCAACATCACGACCTTTTCCTACTTGGATATATTCATGATGTGTGGCATAACCTCCACGCAGAGTGGAATTATAACCTGGAAAAATGTAACTAGATTACATTCGTAGGACAGTTTAGAACATAACTTTAAAGACATTAAAACTAGTTTTAGACTATTTTAAGTCTTTGGGTCTGTTCGGAAAACTTAGTTGGTAGCGGGTATGGCTGTAAACGAACCAAACGAACACGAACAAGGTCTTGTTTATGTTCGTTCGTTTAAGTTAGCCGAACAACAAACGAACACGAACGGATAAACGAACGAGATTTTCTTGTTCATGTTCGTTTGTTTAACAAATTACTTTGTTCATGTTCGTTCATTTATGTTCGTGAACATACTAAACGAACATAAACGAACAAACATAAACGAACAAACATAAACGAACAAAGAAAAAAAACACAATTGAATATATATGAGCATAAACGAACATATAATATAGCAATATAATAAAAAATAATTGAATATATATGAATACAAGTAAACTTAAACGAACGTAAACAAACATCATAAACGAACGTTCACGAACATAAATGAACGAACGAGACCATTGTTCATGTTCGTTCATTTAACTAAACGAACGATAATTTTTGTTCATGTTCGTTCATTTATTAAATAAACGAACATAAACAAACTTCCCGCCAAACAGTTCACGAACGGTTCGCCGAACGTTCAGTTCGTTTACAGCCCTAGTAGCGGGTAGCAGGTAGCTTGTAGCGTTTTGTTAAACGCTACATGAAGTAGCATTTGGATTTGGAGTGTTTTGTTTAAACTAAACGCTAGAAGCTTGTAGTGCCAAACAAGACTTTCTCTTCAAAACGGAGCGTTTTGTCAAATGCTAGAAGCTAGAAGCTCTCAAATGTTCCGTGCTGGACACGCCCTTTGTTGTGTAGAAGCAGTGCTACAACATAATATCTTTGGGATGATGAGAAAGTTTAATTACCTGAAAATATATCGTCGCTCAAGTTGATGGTTCTTGAAGCTTTACTTATGCCACCCCTTGTGATGTGAAAGAGCCTGTCAAATATATCTGGGTGACCGTAATGGAATCGCACCCTGTGAAGCATAAAGATTCTAACTATTAATGAATTCATAGAGGATAGTTGATATTCCATATATTCATTTTTTATTATCATACCTCAGAGGGTCTGCTAAAATCCTTTGGCCAATTGTCACAAAACTTGTCTGCTGGTTGGAATTGAACCAAGCTAGTGATGATACACTGTAAAATAATTAAATGAGTGAAAGATTTAATGTAACCTTCCATCCGCTAAAAATTTTGGCCAACACAAGTTCGAAAGGCTTTGTTGGGGCTTATAAGATCAATATGTATGTTGCAGTTTAGTGCTCAAAACAATAGAGAATGATTGATTATAATGGCCGGAAATGTGCAAATGAAAATAGATGGTAACATGGGACAAAAATTGAGGTGTTATCAAAAGCCTTTTTACTAGATAACACAAAGCCAAAGTACAACCAAGAAAAGGCATTACAAGGCAGCAAGTGCCTTGTTTCCGTTGTGGGTTACAATGGGGAATGTGTTTAATATCACAATCTTTATAATAAGTAAATATGAAACTATATTGACCTTCCGGTGAAGATATGTTCTCTCAACCCCAATATTGTTGGTCTATGTTGGCCATGCCGATCCTTATGAAATTTAAATTCCTCCAGTACATTTCTCATTTTGAATGCTTCCTCAAAGTAATTGTCCTGTATATATATAATTAAGATGTTTGACCATGCTTCTGAAAGATAATAAAAAGTGACACTTTTGTGAAGTACTAAATTACCTGATTCATGTCAATTGTCTGCAGCGCTTCTCCACGAGTAAAAATAATCGCATGATTTTGGTTTTCAGGTCTTCCTTCACCAATTTGTGAAGGATGACCTGGAAGCTTGATACGATATATTTCCTATCATGTCAATATGCCATGATAACAATTATTAACAAGAATACATAAAGGTAAACTTTAATACTTTATTTTATGCATGTTAGAATGTTTATATGTGATATTTCTTTAGTTAGGCCCATTGAGCACAAAGATCGTCTTTTCCTGGACTAGGGTTTCCCTCGATCTATATATTGGGTATGTTTCCCTAGTTTCAGATCAAAAGACGATACATGTAAGTATTCATGAGTCTCTGATTACATTGTATCAGAACTAGGTTAGTCGACATTGAGGATTGTACCCTGTAAGTACATGCATTAAAGGTTGTACTCTGCGAGTACATTTCTATAAAATCTGCTAACAAGAAAAGGGCCATTTCGAGAGTGTTGTTTTGTCTCACTGCCATCACCGTTTTTTTTTAGAACAACAAATCTACACTACTCCTAAACTACTCATAATACCACCTATGTTTCCGATGAGACTTGAGCCCTCAACCTCTAGGAGGAAGGGGAACACCCGGTACCATCACCGTTGTCTTCAGAAGTGCCCTATTAGGAAGACCGAAAAACACGTCGAACATAGTATGCGCCACACGCGCCACATCTCATTTCAAACGTTCGACCATACTTCGACATGTGAGAGCGTGTGACCACTGTTTTGGTTCCGATTTTTTGTGTGTTGCTGGCGTTTGGAATTCCACCAATACCAATGGTTCTTATTTCACCATCCGAGATTTTTGGGTTCTGATATGGTTCTGTTTTTTTTTTTTTTTTCTGTGATTTTGAGTTCAATTTGACCTCTTAAAAACATTAGGAGGAGATGACAAACTTTCTGGTAGTAGTAGTGGTCCACATATTCTTAAGGTGGTAGCTGCTAGACTCACTATAACAAATTGCATGGCTCCAACTTACTTGAATGGAACAAAACCATTCGACTCTATCTCAGAAGCATGAGAATAACCTCCCATATCACGTCCGGTCCCCTATTGGTGAGGGTCATAACCTATGGTGAAGGAACTAATGGACTACCTTGAACCTTCTGTTTTCACAAATTAGTAATACAATTGAACCTTTTGTTTCTTCCCTGTTTAATCACTACGAGTATGTGAAGGAACTAATAGACTACCTTGATTTCCTCTACTATGGATAAATTAATATTTCCCGAATCTACATCTGCAAGTCATTCCGTTACGGGGAGCAACAGGATATGTCGTTTACTACTTTCATCATGGAGTTCAAGAAAGATTGAGAGGAACTCAATTCTCTTCCTTTCTTAAGTGTTGATGTGAAAGCTATGAAAACTTAAGAAGGAACAAATTGCCATTATAAGTTTTCTTTCCGGACTAAAACCGGAGTTCAGTGGTATCAAATCACAGTTTTTGAATGAATACGCAATTCCTTCCCTTTAGGAAACATTTGCTCGTGTTTTTTTTGGAATAAGAACCTTCATTCCTCTCAAATACATGATCATTGTAGTGCCTTGGTTAGTCGAAAAGGGTTTCATGGTGATTTTCAAAGAGGATCTCGCAGGGGCCACATAAGAGCTTCAGAAGAGATCAGTAACCGAACCAGTAACTCACAAACTTCAATTCTGTCATACTAAAAGCACATATAATTAAGAAGCTCTTGGCTAGAAATCAAAAGGACTCATTAGCACATGTTGTCTCTGCTTTGGAGAACACTTTCAGTATACCTATACCTGCAGATAAGTATGCTCGCGGTCATGGGAACAGAGAATCCAACACAATCCTCTTGGTGGGAAGCACCCAATGCACAATAGAGGAGCTTTCCTTCGGATTGACGAGTGCTCAGCAAGCATAGCCAATCACGAAGGCATGAGTGGAGTTAAGGAGGTTTTAGAGAATCATCCGAGCGAGATACGGTTGTCAAATGGGGGAAGAGGAACGATGATAAACGTAAGTATTCATGAGTCTCTGATTTCAATATATAAATTTATAGTTACCTGGTCTAAAGTATCCCCGCCTTTGACTAGAACAGAGTAGTAAACATTCTGAGATCTACCATTGATGGTAGCCTCTCTCTCATCTATATAAGCAACTCGTAAAGATGGATATCTGAACCGATCAAAATATAATTAATTAAAATATATACTTTTAAAATTTTGATTAATGTATGATCATGATCCATATAAATACACTTACGTCCGCATGAGCTTCAAGATGTTAGTATAACAACTTTGATCCCTCTCATCACTTGATTTCTTTTGAGCACCATAAATCTGGCAAGAGATGACATAGGTGAATTTCAAATCAGCCATTGCAGTTGCACGTTCTTTGAAATCCATGTGATGTTTATTCATGTTAAATGTCCGGAATCCAGTAAAAATCTCTGTGGAAAAAAACATAAATTATATAAAAAATATACTGACATTTAAAAAGTTTAACGAATCACACTAACCATCGTCTTTTGCATAGTCTAGGAAGCATTGAAGTTCCAGAGCTTCCTTGTAGTACATCATCCCTCTCACTGAGAAATTTTTGTGAATGAGTTTCTAAATATATAAAATATAACTTTTAATTTAAACTAGCATGCAAACAGAAAAACCTGTTCTGGAAAGAGTCTGCCCCCTATAAGAAGCCCATTGACGTATGACTTCTGTTTTATCCCCTCTATATATACCATTAGTCCGCTCTTCAAAATTATTCCATTCATCTGGTTTTGCATATACAACCAAAAAAATAATGTTTTTTGATTCTATATAAAGAGGACAACAGTCAAAACTTATATCAATAGTCACCTGGATATATCTTCTGGAGGTAAAATAAAACAGAAATTCCATCTTCATTTTCTTTGTGAAGCTCTTCTTTTGAATAGAGGACATCTTCTTTGTAGTATGGAGTCAAAACACTGAAGTTTACTCAAACAACAAAATCTAATCTTAAGGATAATGATGTAAGGCATCCATGAGTGAAATAAGTGAATGGTTGGAAAAGTACTGACCTAAAGGAGAGCATGTTACGAACAATTGGAGCATTTGGCATTCTAATATATAAGGAGTTTACAAAGAAGGTGATACGCCTACGAGCTTCCAAATTTGTAGGCACATCAAATGCGGATTCCTTGACAGTCAAAAGCAAACGAAGCCTCATCACCTAGGGGCACAAATGGAAAATTAGAAAAAGGAATAAAACAAGGAAATCGGGAGGGTGCCCAGATGGCAGATGATACCTTTTCCTTCCATGATTTCATTTGAGTTAATCGGACATTGATTTGCTCAAATCTTTCCTTTCTGTCATTATCACGATGATGAGCGCGAGGTTTTTCAAGTATCCTACAAAAGCACACAAAAGGAATTTTACAACAGAATATTTAATTATCATTCCAAAATAAAAAACTTACTCGTGCCCATATTTCATAACATCTTTTGTGATAATCTCCATGATATCCTGACACACATTGACTATTTGGGCTGTGTGTTTCGCTTCACCAACATTGTCTTCTAGCTGGCAGACACCCAATGGAGTAATCAGAAAAATATTAGAAACATTGTAAGGAATATATTAACAATGAGAATGAATAATATCCCACAATTTAAAAGAAATGCCTTACCAGACGATCTAATAACCTCTCCAACTTATCATTGAGTAAAGGCAATTCGCTCATATGAAATTTATTCAAAAACGTTCCCTGATGAATGCTAGTTTCTATTTCATGGCATATATGCTGTAAGATTCTGTAAAAAGAAAAAGAAAATGAAAAAGATTTTTTAACTTGTAAGTATAAATTTTTAGTAGAATCAAGATCGTATAGGCCTTACTTTTTATCGCGTTCATCATCAAAAAGGTTAAATAATATTTCCTTAAGTGTTTGGTAGCATTCTATCACTGCTGACTGCATATAATCATCGCTGCTGATCTTCCTGAACAGGTCTGCATCTTCCTTTCCTTTAAAATCTTTAGCCATGTCTAATGCAATGGGAATCTTAAGTGGAAAAAGTCAAAATCATGATTAAATTTAATTTCAGATAAACAATAACAAAAAGACATCAAGCCAATGCATGGAGGATTTATACCTTACTAGCCAGCATGAATAGTGGCCACTGGACAACTGGAACATCACTTGTTGTATATGGTACAAGAAGCAGATCTCTCTCACTTCAAAAATAAAATGAATGTCAACAGAATATTCTGCTTCAGTTTAATTCCATTTATTAATAACAGCAAACTGTTTAAAACCTGTTGCTGATCAAGTCTTCCATCCGCATTGAAAGTATGAATTCGTTCCACACCTGTGAAAATTTTGCTATGTTCTTTCTGGTCACCAATAAATCATCTTCCACGTGATCTCTTTTGGGCTCTTCTTTATGCATTGGCATAAGCCGTTCACAGAAAGCTAGAGGAACCGATTTAAATCTTGACCGTAGCATGCCAAGTGTCCTTATCTAAGGATCAAACATCACAAAATGATGATGTCATCGTTCGATTTCAAAATTTAGTAAACTAAATATATATTCGTACTAACCTCACCCAAATGCCTGAAGACTCCATAGATTCCACCAATAACAGTAGCATATATCATGTACCAAATTTGTGTGTCCATGAAATAGACCTTAAATGAAGTTACATCACATATGTTTAATTGGCCTCATAGAGGCATATAACAAAAGTAATTATTTTCAAGAACACTCACCATGATAGTTGGACCCCAGATACAAATAACTACGCCAATATTGTGGGTCACTACAAAATGCTCAAATAAGTAAGTAATCAGATCTTAATATAATAAGAATCACAATTAACAAAGTTTGTATATAAGTTTAAAGATTTTACTGTTGGGAAAGAACTCATGCCACTCATAGCTGCTAACATGCATTTTCATGATTAACTTTGTGGGCTTGACCAGTGGCAGTATCTACAATGAAAATTGCAAATTTAAGCATAAACTTTCTATAGAGATCATATGATAATTAACAAGCATTTTCATGATTACCTCCACATAGTAGCTGAATGCGAACTTGCTTATTAGCAGCACTATCCAAAATAGAGTATACCTAAGATCAACAGTAACAAAGTAAGAAAAAAGAAATTTAAAAATTCACATATCAAACTTTATATCCCTACTTGAAAAGAGAAAAGATGCCCTCATGCATGCCTCTTCCAACATAGAGTTTTGGCTGTAAAAATTCGCAATATTTAATATAAAACAAGAAGCATGTAAGATGTAACATCAATACAAAGTACCAACACGTAAGTGAACTTGCCTGTGCCCACCACATTATAAGAGTGACTATACGCCAATTGGAACTTTCCATGTGTCTCCTTATAGGTGGAAGCAGATACAGAAAGGCAGCCAGTATGTTGGGGATCAAGTAAATTGCTACAAGATAGTTATAAAGCAATTGCCCTCTCCAATTTCCTCCCAAAGTACTGAGAAACTTCACAAATTCAATTGGATTTGGAACTGATCTTAAGTAACCAACAGACAAGATTACCATCCAAAAAGCAGCTACAACAAATTTGAAAATATAGCGATGAATTTGTGTAGGTTTTAAGCTCCTCCATGCGTTGAAACTAAGGATTATGTCTAGACTAACTGTAAAGAGAAACCATAAATTACAAAAAGGACAACAGCTAGAAGTAACGAAAGAATGTGCAGGAAGTAAGTATGTACCTTGGATAAAGTTAAGTATGGCATAAGTGATGAATATGCTGGAGATGTTTTTAATGAGACCTTCATCTAAAATTCCGAAGATTGATCCATCTCCATGCCATGCAACAATTATCATAGCCTACAAAATCGAAATGAAAAGATTGAAATGCTACCAGCCTAATAAGAAATTAACCATCAACTAACAGCATGATTCGGTTAGATACCTACCTGCAAGACCAATATGAGGAAAATCCACATCCGATCAAAACTCCTGTAAAGGTGCAAAAATGAACGCACTTCGACAAAATTTGTTTTACTCTTCTTCTTTCCGGATACTACTTGATTGGGCCCCTGCAAATTACTTAATTTGAGCATTTTTATTTGGTGAAGGAATACTAGCTTTAAAGTTGCATAAATCCACACATACAACATGATGGCGCAATGACCCAATGGAGTGAACAAAAAAGTCAGATGTGCGATCCATTGGCCAGCCTAACTTAAAACATTTGTCAGACCTGAAAGAAAAGGGAATTAAAGGTTGGTCAATAGTTTTAACATGAAGAGTGGGGGCCTGGGTGAGCGGTGTTTCGGTCGCACTGGCCTCCAATCCTAAGGGACCTCTGATTGAAAATTTTCTTTTAATATTATATTACTAAATAATAATAATAATAATAATAATAATAATAATAATAATAATAATAATAATAATAATAATAATAATATGTTAATTAAGTATATTTAGATGCTACTAATCGTGTTCATGTTACTAAAAATAGGTTTGTTAAATATATTATCAATATACATTAGAAATTAGACTCCAATACATAGACATTTACACCATGCCACTAAAGCTCAAAAACCCAACTCAAATTTTCAAATTTTATTTAGACTTTAGAGTCAAATTAAGTATATGAAAATGGCCAAAGTTTTAATTTTTGAGATGAATTAAGAGTCGAGAAAATTCAGTTAAAATGGATATTAATAAAAAGGCCAAAATATCATCATAACAAAGAATCAGTTCAAGTGGAGCAAAATATACATTCAAAGATAATACCATAAATTTGATAACATTTAATCTAATTGGGAGTGACATAAAGAAGGTGTAAAATTGAATGTTAATGAAGTGAATTGGTACAGCACGATCTAATAATGAAAATAGATAAGGGGTAACTATAATATGAAACCAAGAGCATGAGTAGGCTTAAAATTATTTTTTGGCTATATCTTTTAATAAAAAGACTTTTTGATAAGAATAGTGTTGAGCGATTGAAATTAGTACACAAACGTACACATAAAGAATCATTCATGATTCATTATTTTTTTAATATAATTGATAAAACTATTTTCATTGAAGGGAACGTTTGGTTTGTTATTCACAACAAAAAAGTTGAAGTTACGGATTATTGATGAACTAAAGATAAGTTGCAAAAAATAGGTTACAAAATGGTCATATATATGGGATCGATGGTGATGATTTATTCCAAGGAACTATAAATGTTACAAAAATTACCAGTTGAACATAATATAGCTAACACATACTAAATTTCTTAAAAATGATAATAATTTATCTAGTTTTTCGTCTAACATGCACAATATTGTTGATTGTTCCTATTGTAATTGGAAAGTTGTTTGTAGTAGTTTTTCTTAATGAGTAGAGACTTGTATATGAGCATGTATATGATGCTCAGATAGGGATTCTACAAGATGATTGTTATCAACTTTATGTTTTGAATTTAGCGGTAATGAATTTACTTAATTATATTTTATAATTTTTTATGGGGCCTTAATTTAAGTTTTTGCACAGGCCTGTAAAATGATAGGGTCGAGCCTCAACATGAATGGCGGTTTTATAATATAAAGAGTTACCAAAAATATTCATTTAGATCATCATAGTTTCTCCATGATGCATGGCTTGCATTGCCACCTTTATTTCTCCTGGCTTCCTGCCACCATTAAAAAATAGTAAGTCTCATTAGGAAAGTAGATTTCATGAAATTGGAACAAAACTTATAGTGCACTACCTTAAGAAGAACATCAAAAATAGGTGAGATGACATTAGACAAAAATGCTTCCTCATATGCTGCTTGATATGTCCCTCCATTTATAGGTCGAACATTGCCAAATAAAATTCCATGCATTTCATTTGCCATCTTTTTTATTCAACAAAATAAGATCACATCATAAAGCTAGATAAACATAATGATAACTGTATTCTTGTAAATATAACCAAATAATAACATACATTATGAAAAATATAACAAAGACATTCAGGCATGAACCGCACGTTTGAAGCTTCACCCCAGATGAGTAGATAGAGTCCAATGTAGAGAAGATATAATTGTTGCCTATCACCACTAGGTGGACACTTAAGTGAACTTGAACAAACAATAAATCAAACAAAAAAGATTAAATCCTCACTTCAAAGAACAAGAAACATGTTGCGTCACCTTTTTAATAACTTACTCAATGATTGATCTACAGTGCAAATAATGGCACCACGAGACATAGTTCTTTAAAGTTTTATCCAATAAATGCTTTACCGTTTGGCTATCCAACTGTAAAAAGTTCCTCATCAGTATTCAGGTCATCTCTAGGCACAGTCACATGCACCAATGTTCGGTTCAAATATTACACAATGAAATTTTTTTTACCTGATCATAATCTTCAACACCCTTTGACCTTCTATCAATATTTGCAAGTAACAGTACCAAGTGTTCCCTTTGATTTGAAACGTTTCCTTTCTTTATTTCAGAACAACAAAAATTTAAACCAGTCATATTTGTAAACAATCTGTGCAGAGTTAAATAAAGCGGTTTATGAATAAAAGTTACCTGAAAACCAAAAATTGATGATAACCACTCGAGAATATCAGCAATAGGTTTTTCTTTGTCATCCACCCTTCTAATAGATGGAAGGTTATCTATAACGCGAATTGCTAGAAGAGCTGCTTGGATCTAATGACATGTGAAGAGTGAAATAAATAAGAATGATACATACACATATACATACATACATACATACATACATACACACACTCATGCACGTATACAAAAAATGATCGTCTTTTTAGTGATTTTGATATAGCGAATGGCTTAAACGATCCCTTAGGGTGGTGTGGTGGAGTTAGTTTTGAAAATTATTGCCTAGAAGAAAAGTTCTCAAGTTCTCACACAATTACTGGTTCTAAAAAAACTTATATATATATATATATATATATATATATATATATATATATATATATATATATATATATATATATATATATATATATATTTGTTTGTTTGTAATTTTCACCGATTATTATTTAAAAAATAAAATAAAAAGAAAATAGAAAGATATTCACCATTCGACTAATTATTCTAATAAAATGATAACTAAAAATAATTACAACCATATAGTAACTACACATACATTTCTTTTATGAAATTCAAATATATCAATATATACAGTTAATCATTAATAAACACCGAGTTTTTAATTAAATTAGTAGAAAACCTAGGGTATATTAAAAAACAAAATAATAAAATCATTAAAGAATTAAAAAGTATAAAACGACTTATTCCAACCAAAGAAGAAATTCAACAGTTAAGTTACCAACTAGAACATAATAAACCTAAAAAGATAGAAATAGAAACAAAACAACTTATAAAGCTATTGGTCCTAAAGTTGTTACTAAATAAGCAAACATATGCATAATATCTTTTTTATTTGTTTCCCACATTCTAATAGCTACTTGCTCCCATATCAAAATTTCATCCATCAAAAGTTGTGAGTTTTGTTTTTCTAAGAAAACCATAGTTAAAAGTTAAAACTGGAAAACTCTAAAGTATATATTAAAGCTCTAGAAGAAGTTAAAAAAATATAAACCAAAAGATAATAAATAAGAAGTTATAGGATTTACTAGATATCCAAGCACATAA